>NC_090436.1:757514039-757842016 GCF_031143425.1 Pleurodeles waltl
TCACTTGTGTGGGTAGGCCTAGCGCCCGCGACAGAAAACGCCCCAAAGCGCAAAGTGGACGCATCCAAATTTGTGAAGGAAAAACAGAGGTGTTTTTTGCAAAGTGCCTACTTGTAGATTTTGGCCTGTAGCTCAGCCGCCACCTAGGGAAACCTACCAAACCTGTGCATTTCTGAAAACTAGAGACCTAGGGGAATCCAAGAAGGGGTGACTTGTGTACTCGGACCAGGTTCTGTTACCCAGAATCCTTTGCAAACCTCAAATTTGGCTAAAAAAACACATGTTCCTAACATTTCTGTGGCAGAAAGTTCTGGAATCTGAGAGGAGCCACAAATTTCCTTCCACCCAGCGTTCACCCACGTCTCCCGATAAAAATGATACCTCACTTGTGTGGGTAGGCCTTACGCCCGCGACAGAAAACGCCCCAAAGCGCAAAGTGGACGCATCCAAATTTGTGAAGGAAAACAGAGGTGTTTTTTGCAAAGTGCCTACTTGTAGATTTTGGCTTGTAGCTCAGCCGCCACCTAGGGAAACCTACCAAACCTGTGCATTTCTGAAAACTAGAGACCTAGGGGAATCCAAGATGGGGTGACTTGTGTGGCTCGGACCAGGTTCTGTTACCCAGAATCCTTTGCAAACCTCAGAATTTGGCTAAAAAAACACATGTTCCTCACATTTCTGTGGCAGAAAGTTCTGGAATCTGAGAGGAGCCACGAATTTCCTTCCACCCAGCGTTCGCCCACGTCTCCCGATAAAAATGATACCTCACTTGTGTGGGTAGGCCTAGCGCCCGTGACAGGAAACGCCCCAAAGCGCAATGTGGACACAGCCAAATTTTTGAAGGAAAACAGAGGTGTTTTTTGCAAAGTGCCTACCTGTAGATTTTGGCCTGTAGCTCAGCCGCCACCTACGGAAACCTACCAAACCTGTGCATTTCTGAAAACTAGAGACCTAGGGGAATCCAAGATGGGGTGACTTGTGTGGCTCGGACCAGGTTCTGTTACCCAGAATCCTTTGCAAACCTCAAAATTTGGCTAAAAAAACACATGTTCCTAACATTTCTGTGGCAGAAAGTTCTGGAATCTGAGAGGAGCCACAAATTTCCTTCCACCCAGCGTTCCCCCCGCGTCTCCCGATAAAAATGATACCTCACTTGTGTGGGTAGGCCTAGCGCCCGCGACAGGAAACGCCCCAAAGCGCAATGTGGACACAGCCAAATTTGTGAAGGAAAACAGAGGTGTTTTTTGCAAAGTGCCTACCTGTAGATTTTGGCCTGTAGCTCAGCCGCCACCTACGGAAACCTACCAAACCTGTGCATTTCTGAAAACTAGAGACCTAGGGGAATCTAAGATGGGGTGACTTGTGTGGCTCGGACCAGGTTCTGTTACCCAGAATCCTTTGCAAACCTCAAAATTTGGCTAAAAAAACACATGTTCCTCTCATTTCTGTGGCAGAAAGTTCTGGAATCTGAGAGGAGCCACGAATTTCCTTCCAACCAGCGTTCCCCCACGTCTCCCGATAAAAATGATACCTCACTTGTGTGAGTAGGCCTAGCGCCCGCGACAGGAAACGCCCCAAAGCGCAATGTGGACACATCCAAATTTGTAAAGGAAAACAGAGGTGTTTTTTGCAAAGTGCCTACCTGTAGATTTTGGCCTGTAGCTCAGCCGCCACCTAGGGAAACCTACCAAACCTGTGCATTTCTGAAAACTAGAGACCTAGGGGAATCCAAGATGGGGTGACTTGTCGGGGTTCTGTTACCCAGAATCCTTTGCAAACCTCAAAATGTGGCTAAAGAAACACATGTTCCTCACATTTCTGTGGCAGAAAGTTCTGGAATCTGAGAGTAGCCACGAATTTCCTTCCATCCAGCGTTCCCCACGTCTCCCGATAAAAATGATACCTCACTTGTGTGCGTAGGCCTAGCGCCCGTGAGAGGAAATGCCCCAAAGCGCAATGTGGACACAGCCAAATTTTTGAAGGAAAACAGAGGTGTTTTTTGCAAAGTGCCTACCTGTAGATTTTGGCCTGTAGCTCAGCCGCCACCTAGGGAAACCTACCAAACCTGTGCATTTCTGAAAACTAGAGACCTAGGGGAATCCAAGATGGGGTGACTTGTGTGGCTCGGACCAGGTTCTGTTACCCAGAATCCTTTGCAAACCTCAAAATTTGGCTAAAAAAACACATGTTCCTCAAATTTCTGTGGCAGAAAGTTCTGGAATCTGAGAGGAGCCACGAATTTCCTTCCACCCAGCGTTCCCCCACGTCTCCCGATAAAAATGATACCTCACTTGTGTGGATAGGCCTAGCGCCCGCGACAGAAAACGCCCCAAAGCGTAAAGTGGACGCATCCAAATTTGTGAAGGAAAACAGAGGTGTTTTTTGCAAAGTGCCTACCTGTAGATTTTGGCCTCTAGCTCAGCCGCCACCTAGTGAAACCTACCAAACCTGTGCATTTTGGAAACTAGAGACCTAGGGGAATCCAAGATGGGGTGACTTGTGTGGCTCGGACCAGGTTCTGTTACCCAGAATCCTATGCAAACCTCACAATTTGGCTAAAAAAACACATGTTCCTGTCATTTCTGTGGCAGAAAGTTCTGGAATCTGAGAGGAGCCACGAATTTCCTTCCACCCAGCGTTCCCCCACGTCTCCCGATAAAAATGATACCTCACTTGTGTGGGTAGGCCAAGCGCCCGCGACAGGAAACGCCCCAAAGCGCAACGTGGACACAGCCAGATTTTTGAAGGAAAACAGAGGTGTTTTTTGCAAAGTGCCTACCTGTAGATTTTGGCCTGTAGCTCAGCCGCCACCTAGGGAAACCTACCAAACCTGTGGATTTCTGAAAACTAGAGACCTAGGGGAATCCAAGATGGGGTGACTTGTGTGGCTCGGACCAGGTTCTGTTACCCAGAATCCTTTGCAAACCTCAAAATTTGGCTAAAAAAACACATGTTCCTCAAATTTCTGTGGCAGAAAGTTCTGGAATCTGAGAGGAGCCACGAATTTCCTTCCACCCAGCGTTCCCCCACGTCTCCCGATAAAAATGATACCTCACTTGTGTGGGTAGGACTAGCGCCCGCAACAGAAAACGCCCCAAAGCGCAAAGTGGACGCATCCAAATTTGTGAAGGAAAACAGAGGTGTTTTTTGCAAAGTGCCTACCTGTAGATTTTGGCTTGTAGCTCAGCCGCCACCTAGGGAAACCTACCAAACCTGTGCATATCTGAAAACTAGAGACCTAGGGGAATCCAAGATGGGGTGACTTGTGTGGCTCGGACCAGGTTCTGTTACCCAGAATCCTTTGCAAACCTCAAAATTTGGCTAAAAAAACACATGTTCCTCACATTTCTGTGGCAGAAAGTTCTGGAATCTGAGAGGAGCCACGAATTTCCTTCCACCCAGCGTTCCCCCACGTCTCCCGATAAAAATGATACCTCACTTGTGTGGGTAGGCCTAGCGCCCGCGACAGGAAACGCCCCAAAGCGCAACGTGGACACATCCAAATTTGTGAAGGAAAACAGAGGTGTTTTTTTGCAAAGTGCCTACCTGTATATTTTGGCCTGTAGCTCAGCCGCCACCTAGGGAAACCTACCAAACCTGTGCATTTCTAAAAACTAGAGACGTAGGGGAATCCAAGATGGGGTGACTTGTGTGGCTCGGACCAGGTTCTGTTACCCAGAATCCTTTGCAAACCTCAAAATTTGGCTAAAAAAACACATGTTCCTCACATTTCTGTGCAGAAAGTTCTGGAATCTGAGAGGAGCCACGAATTTCCTTCCACCCAGCGTTCCCCCACGTCTCCCGATAAAAATGATACCTCACTTGTGTGGGTAGGCCTAGCGCCCGTGACAGGAAACGCCCCAAAGCGCAATGTGGACACAGCCAAATTTTTGAAGGAAAACAGAGGTGTTTTTTGCAAAGTGCCTACCTGTAGATTTTCGCCTGTAGCTCATCCGCCACCTACGGAAACCTACCAAACCTGTGCATTCTGAAAACTAGAGACCTAGGGGAATCCAAGATGGGGTGACTTGTGTGGCTCGGACCAGGTTCTGTTACCCAGAATCCTTTGCAAACCTCCAAATTTGGCTAAAAAAACACATGTTGCTAACATTTCTGTGGCAGAAAGTTCTGGAATCTGAGAGGAGCCACAAATTTCCTTCCACCCAGCGTTCGCCCACGTCTACCGATAAAAATGATACCTCACTTGTGTGGGTAGGCCTAGCGCCCGCGACAGGAAACGCCCCAAAGCGCAACGTGGACACATCCAAATTTGTGAAGGAAAACAGAGGTGTTTTTTGCAAAGTGCCTACCTGTAGATTTGGGCCTGTAGCTCAGACGCCAACTAGGGAAACCTACCAAACCTGTGCATTTCTGAAAACTAGAGACCTAGGGGAATCCAAGATGGGGTGACTTGTGTGGCTCGGACCAGGTTCTGTTACCCAGAATCCTTTGCAAACCTCAAAATTTGGTTAAAAAAACACATGTTCCTCACATTTCTGTGGCAGAAAGTTCTGGAATCTGAGAGGAGCCACGAATTTCCTTCCACCCAGCGTTCCCCCACGTCTCCCGATAAAAATGATACCTCACTTGTGTTCGTAGGCCTAGCGCCCGTGACAGGAAATGCCCAAAGCGCAACGTGGACACAGCCAAATTTTTGAAAGAAAACAGAGGTGTTTTTTGCAAAGTGCCTACCTGTAGATTTTGGCCTGTAGCTCAGCCGCCACCTAGGAAACCAACCAAACCTGTGCATTTCTGAAAACTAGAGACCTAGGGGAATTCAAGATGGGTGACTTGTGTGGCTCGGACCAGGTTCTGTTACCCAGAATCCTTTGCAAACCTCAGAATTTGGCTAAAAAAACACATGTTCCTAACATTTCTGTGGCAGAAAGTTCTGGAATCTGAGAGGAGCCACAAATTTCCTTCCACCCAGCGTTCCCCCACGTCTCCCGATAACAATGATACCTCACTTGTGTGGGTAGGCCTAGCGCCCGCGACAGAAAACGCCCCAAAGCGCAAAGTGGACGCATCCAAATTTGTGAAGGAAAACAGAGGTGTTTTTTGCAAAGTGCCTACTTGTAGATTTTGGCTTGTAGCTCAGCCGCCACCTAGGAAAGCTACCAAACCTGTGCATTTCTGAAAACTAGAGACCTAGGGGAATCCAAGATGGGGTGACTTGTGTGGCTCGGACCAGGTTCTGTTACCCAGAATCATTTGCAAACCTCAAAATTTGGCTAAAAAAACACATGTTCCTCACATTTCTGTGGCAGAAAGTTCTGGAATCTGAGAGGAGCCACGAATTTCCTTCCACCCAGCGTTCCCCCACGTCTCCCGATAAAAATGATACCTCACTTGTGTTCGTAGGCCTAGCGCCCGTGACAGGAAATGCCCCAAAGCGCAACGTGGACACAGCCAAATTTTTGAAAGAAAACAGAGGTGTTTTTTGCAAAGTGCCTACCTGTAGATTTTGGCCTGTAGCTCAGCCGCCACCTAGGGAAACCAACCAAACCTGTGCATTTCTGAAAACTAGAGACCTAGGGGAATTCAAGATGGGGTGACTTGTGTGGCTCGGACCAGGTTCTGTTACCCAGAATCCTTTGCAAACCTCAGAATTTGGCTAAAAAAACACATGTTCCTAACATTTCTGTGGCAGAAAGTTCTGGAATCTGAGAGGAGCCACAAATTTCCTTCCACCCAGCGTTCCCCCACGTCTCCCGATAACAATGATACCTCACTTGTGTGGGTAGGCCTAGCGCCCGCGACAGAAAACGCCCCAAAGCGCAAAGTGGACGCATCCAAATTTGTGAAGGAAAACAGAGGTGTTTTTTGCAAAGTGCCTACTTGTAGATTTTGGCTTGTAGCTCAGCCGCCACCTAGGGAAAGCTACCAAACCTGTGCATTTCTGAAAACTAGAGACCTAGGGGAATCCAAGATGGGGTGACTTGTGTGGCTCGGACCAGGTTCTGTTACCCAGAATCATTTGCAAACCTCAAAATTTGGCTAAAAAAACACATGTTCCTCACATTTCTGTGGCAGAAAGTTCTGGAATCTGAGAGGAGCCACGAATTTCCTTCCACCCAGCGTTCCCCCACGTCTCCCGATAAAAATGATACCTCACTTGTGTGCGTAGGCCTAGCGCCCGCGACAGAAAACGCCCCAAAGCGCACAGTGGACGCATCCAAATTTGTGAAGGAAAACAGAGGTGTTTTTTGCAAAGTGCCTACCTGTAGATTTTGGCCTGTAGCTCAGCCGCCACCTAGGGAATCCTACCAAACCTGTGCATTTCTGAAAACTAGAGACCTAGGGGAATCCAAGAAGGGGTGACTTGTGTGGCTCGGACCAGGTTCTGTTACCCAGAATCCTTTGCAAACCTCAAAATTTGGCTAAAAAAACACATGTTCCTAACATTTCTGTGGCAGAAAGTTCTGGAATCTGAGAGGAGCCACAAATTTCCTTCCACCCAGCGTTCCCCCACGTCTCCCGATAAAAATGATACCTCACTTGTGTGGGTAGGCCTAGCGCCCGCGACAGAAAACGCCCCAAAGCGCAAAGTGGACGCATCCAAATTTGTGAAGGAAAACAGAGGTGTTTTTTGCAAAGTGCCTACTTGTAGATTTTGGCCTGTAGCTCAGCCGCCACCTAGGGAAACCTACCAAACCTGTGCATTTCTGAAAACTAGAGACCTAGGGGAATCCAAGAAGGGGTGACTTGTGTACTCGGACCAGGTTCTGTTACCCAGAATCCTTTGCAAACCTCAAAATTTGGCTAAAAAAACACATGTTCCTAACATTTCTGTGGCAGAAAGTTCTGGAATCTGAGAGGAGCCACAAATTTCCTTCCACCCAGCGTTCACCCACGTCTCCCGATAAAAATGATACCTCACTTGTGTGGGTAGGCCTTACGCCCGCGACAGAAAACGCCCCAAAGCGCAAAGTGGACGCATCCAAATTTGTGAAGGAAAACAGAGGTGTTTTTTGCAAAGTGCCTACTTGTAGATTTTGGCTTGTAGCTCAGCCGCCACCTAGGGAAACCTACCAAACCTGTGCATTTCTGAAAACTAGAGACCTAGGGGAATCCAAGATGGGGTGACTTGTGTGGCTCGGACCAGGTTCTGTTACCCAGAATCCTTTGCAAACCTCAGAATTTGGCTAAAAAAACACATGTTCCTCACATTTCTGTGGCAGAAAGTTCTGGAATCTGAGAGGAGCCACGAATTTCCTTCCACCCAGCGTTCGCCCACGTCTCCCGATAAAAATGATACCTCACTTGTTTGGGTAGGCCTAGCGCCCGTGACAGGAAACGCCCCAAAGCGCAATGTGGACACAGCCAAATTTTTGAAGGAAAACAGAGGTGTTTTTTGCAAAGTGCCTACCTGTAGATTTTGGCCTGTAGCTCAGCCGCCACCTACGGAAACCTACCAAACCTGTGCATTTCTGAAAACTAGAGACCTAGGGGAATCCAAGATGGGGTGACTTGTGTGGCTCGGACCAGGTTCTGTTACCCAGAATCCTTTGCAAACCTCAAAATTTGGCTAAAAAAACACATGTTCCTAACATTTCTGTGGCAGAAAGTTCTGGAATCTGAGAGGAGCCACAAATTTCCTTCCACCCAGCGTTCCCCCGCGTCTCCCGATAAAAATGATACCTCACTTGTGTGGGTAGGCCTAGCGCCCGCGACAGGAAACGCCCCAAAGCGCAATGTGGACACAGCCAAATTTGTGAAGGAAAACAGAGGTGTTTTTTGCAAAGTGCCTACCTGTAGATTTTGGCCTGTAGCTCAGCCGCCACCTACGGAAACCTACCAAACCTGTGCATTTCTGAAAACTAGAGACCTAGGGGAATCTAAGATGGGGTGACTTGTGTGGCTCGGACCAGGTTCTGTTACCCAGAATCCTTTGCAAACCTCAAAATTTGGCTAAAAAAACACATGTTCCTCTCATTTCTGTGGCAGAAAGTTCTGGAATCTGAGAGGAGCCACGAATTTCCTTCCAACCAGCGTTCCCCCACGTCTCCCGATAAAAATGATACCTCACTTGTGTGAGTAGGCCTAGCGCCCGCGACAGGAAACGCCCCAAAGCGCAATGTGGACACATCCAAATTTGTAAAGGAAAACAGAGGTGTTTTTTGCAAAGTGCCTACCTGTAGATTTTGGCCTGTAGCTCAGCCGCCACCTAGGGAAACCTACCAAACCTGTGCATTTCTGAAAACTAGAGACCTAGGGGAATCCAAGATGGGGTGACTTGTCGGGGTTCTGTTACCCAGAATCCTTTGCAAACCTCAAAATGTGGCTAAAGAAACACATGTTCCTCACATTTCTGTGGCAGAAAGTTCTGGAATCTGAGAGTAGCCACGAATTTCCTTCCATCCAGCGTTCCCCCACGTCTCCCGATAAAAATGATACCTCACTTGTGTGCGTAGGCCTAGCGCCCGTGAGAGGAAATGCCCCAAAGCGCAATGTGGACACAGCCAAATTTTTGAAGGAAAACAGAGGTGTTTTTTGCAAAGTGCCTACCTGTAGATTTTGGCCTGTAGCTCAGCCGCCACCTAGGGAAACCTACCAAACCTGTGCATTTCTGAAAACTAGAGACCTAGGGGAATCCAAGATGGGGTGACTTGTGTGGCTCGGACCAGGTTCTGTTACCCAGAATCCTTTGCAAACCTCAAAATTTGGCTAAAAAAACACATGTTCCTCAAATTTCTGTGGCAGAAAGTTCTGGAATCTGAGAGGAGCCACGAATTTCCTTCCACCCAGCGTTCCCCCACGTCTCCCGATAAAAATGATACCTCACTTGTGTGGATAGGCCTAGCGCCCGCGACAGAAAACGCCCCAAAGCGTAAAGTGGACGCATCCAAATTTGTGAAGGAAAACAGAGGTGTTTTTTGCAAAGTGCCTACCTGTAGATTTTGGCCTCTAGCTCAGCCGCCACCTAGTGAAACCTACCAAACCTGTGCATTTTGGAAACTAGAGACCTAGGGGAATCCAAGATGGGGTGACTTGTGTGGCTCGGACCAGGTTCTGTTACCCAGAATCCTATGCAAACCTCACAATTTGGCTAAAAAAACACATGTTCCTGTCATTTCTGTGGCAGAAAGTTCTGGAATCTGAGAGGAGCCACGAATTTCCTTCCACCCAGCGTTCCCCCACGTCTCCCGATAAAAATGATACCTCACTTGTGTGGGTAGGCCAAGCGCCCGCGACAGGAAACGCCCCAAAGCGCAACGTGGACACAGCCAGATTTTTGAAGGAAAACAGAGGTGTTTTTTGCAAAGTGCCTACCTGTAGATTTTGGCCTGTAGCTCAGCCGCCACCTAGGGAAACCTACCAAACCTGTGGATTTCTGAAAACTAGAGACCTAGGGGAATCCAAGATGGGGTGACTTGTGTGGCTCGGACCAGGTTCTGTTACCCAGAATCCTTTGCAAACCTCAAAATTTGGCTAAAAAAACACATGTTCCTCAAATTTCTGTGGCAGAAAGTTCTGGAATCTGAGAGGAGCCACGAATTTCCTTCCACCCAGCGTTCCCCCACGTCTCCCGATAAAAATGATACCTCACTTGTGTGGGTAGGACTAGCGCCCGCAACAGAAAACGCCCCAAAGCGCAAAGTGGACGCATCCAAATTTGTGAAGGAAAACAGAGGTGTTTTTTGCAAAGTGCCTACCTGTAGATTTTGGCTTGTAGCTCAGCCGCCACCTAGGGAAACCTACCAAACCTGTGCATATCTGAAAACTAGAGACCTAGGGGAATCCAAGATGGGGTGACTTGTGTGGCTCGGACCAGGTTCTGTTACCCAGAATCCTTTGCAAACCTCAAAATTTGGCTAAAAAAACACATGTTCCTCACATTTCTGTGGCAGAAAGTTCTGGAATCTGAGAGGAGCCACGAATTTCCTTCCACCCAGCGTTCCCCCACGTCTCCCGATAAAAATGATACCTCACTTGTGTGGGTAGGCCTAGCGCCCGCGACAGGAAACGCCCCAAAGCGCAACGTGGACACATCCAAATTTGTGAAGGAAAACAGAGGTGTTTTTTGCAAAGTGCCTACCTGTATATTTTGGCCTGTAGCTCAGCCGCCACCTAGGGAAACCTACCAAACCTGTGCATTTCTAAAAACTAGAGACGTAGGGGAATCCAAGATGGGGTGACTTGTGTGGCTCGGACCAGGTTCTGTTACCCAGAATCCTTTGCAAACCTCAAAATTTGGCTAAAAAAAACACATGTTCCTCACATTTCTGTGGCAGAAAGTTCTGGAATCTGAGAGGAGCCACGAATTTCCTTCCACCCAGCGTTCCCCCACGTCTCCCGATAAAAATGATACCTCACTTGTGTGGGTAGGCCTAGCGCCCGTGACAGGAAACGCCCCAAAGCGCAATGTGGACACAGCCAAATTTTTGAAGGAAAACAGAGGTGTTTTTTGCAAAGTGCCTACCTGTAGATTTTCGCCTGTAGCTCAGCCGCCACCTACGGAAACCTACCAAACCTGTGCATTTCTGAAAACTAGAGACCTAGGGGAATCCAAGATGGGGTGACTTGTGTGGCTCGGACCAGGTTCTGTTACCCAGAATCCTTTGCAAACCTCCAAATTTGGCTAAAAAAACACATGTTGCTAACATTTCTGTGGCAGAAAGTTCTGGAATCTGAGAGGAGCCACAAATTTCCTTCCACCCAGCGTTCGCCCACGTCTACCGATAAAAATGATACCTCACTTGTGTGGGTAGGCCTAGCGCCCGCGACAGGAAACGCCCCAAAGCGCAACGTGGACACATCCAAATTTGTGAAGGAAAACAGAGGTGTTTTTTGCAAAGTGCCTACCTGTAGATTTGGGCCTGTAGCTCAGCCGCCAACTAGGGAAACCTACCAAACCTGTGCATTTCTGAAAACTAGAGACCTAGGGGAATCCAAGATGGGGTGACTTGTGTGGCTCGGACCAGGTTCTGTTACCCAGAATCCTTTGCAAACCTCAAAATTTGGTTAAAAAAACACATGTTCCTCACATTTCTGTGGCAGAAAGTTCTGGAATCTGAGAGGAGCCACGAATTTCCTTCCACCCAGCGTTCCCCCACGTCTCCCGATAAAAATGATACCTCACTTGTGTTCGTAGGCCTAGCGCCCGTGACAGGAAATGCCCCAAAGCGCAACGTGGACACAGCCAAATTTTTGAAAGAAAACAGAGGTGTTTTTTGCAAAGTGCCTACCTGTAGATTTTGGCCTGTAGCTCAGCCGCCACCTAGGGAAACCAACCAAACCTGTGCATTTCTGAAAACTAGAGACCTAGGGGAATTCAAGATGGGGTGACTTGTGTGGCTCGGACCAGGTTCTGTTACCCAGAATCCTTTGCAAACCTCAGAATTTGGCTAAAAAAACACATGTTCCTAACATTTCTGTGGCAGAAAGTTCTGGAATCTGAGAGGAGCCACAAATTTCCTTCCACCCAGCGTTCCCCCACGTCTCCCGATAAAAATGATACCTCACTTGTGTGGGTAGGCCTAGCGCCCGCGACAGAAAACGCCCCAAAGCGCAAAGTGGACGCATCCAAATTTGTGAAGGAAAACAGAGGTGTTTTTTGCAAAGTGCCTACTTGTAGATTTTGGCTTGTAGCTCAGCCGCCACCTAGGGAAAGCTACCAAACCTGTGCATTTCTGAAAACTAGAGACCTAGGGGAATCCAAGATGGGGTGACTTGTGTGGCTCGGACCAGGTTCTGTTACCCAGAATCATTTGCAAACCTCAAAATTTGGCTAAAAAAACACATGTTCCTCACATTTCTGTGGCAGAAAGTTCTGGAATCTGAGAGGAGCCACAAATTTCCTTCCACTCAGCGTTTCCCCACGTCTCCCGATAAAAATGATACCTCACTTGTGTGGGTAGGCCTTACGCCCGCGACAGAAAACGCCCCAAAGCGCAAAGTGGACGCATCCAAATTTGTGAAGGAAAACAGAGGTGTTTTTTGCAAAGTGCCTACTTGTAGATTTTGGCTTGTAGCTCAGCCGCCACCTAGGGAAACCTACCAAACCTGTGCATTTCTGAAAACTAGAGACCTAGGGGAATCCAAGAAGGGGTGACTTGTGTACTCGGACCAGGTTCTGTTACCCAGAATCCTTTGCAAACCTCAGAATTTGGCTAAAAAAACACATGTTCCTAACATTTCTGTGGCAGAAAGTTCTGGAATCTGAGAGGAGCCACAAATTTCCTTCCACCCAGCGTTCCCCCACGTCTCCCGATAAAAATGATACCTCACTTGTGTGGGTAGGCCTAGCGCCCGCGACAGAAATGCCCCAAAGCGCAAAGTGGACGCATCCAAATTTGTGAAGGAAAACAGAGGTGTTTTTTGCAAAGTGCCTACCTGTAGATTTTGGCCTGTAGCTCAGCCGTCACCTAGGGAAACCTACCAAACCTGTGCATTTCTGAAAACTAGAGACCTAGGGGAATCCAAGAAGGGGTGACTTGTGTGGCTCGGACCAGGTTCTTTTACCCAGAATCCTTTGCAAACCTCAAAATTTGGCTAAAAAAACACATGTTCCTAACATTTCTGTGGCAGAAAGTTCTGGAATCTGAGAGGAGCCACGAATTTCCTTCCACCCAGCGTTCCCCCACGTCTCCCGATAAAAATGATACCTCACTTGTGTGGGTAGGCCTAGCGCCCGTGACAGGAAACGCCCCAAAGCGCAATGTGGACACAGCCAAATTTTTGAAGGAAAACAGAGGTGTTTTTTGCAAAGTGCCTACCTGTAGATTTTGGCCTGTAGCTCAGCCGCCACCTACGGAAACCTACCAAACCTGTGCATTTCTGAAAACTAGAGACCTAGGGGAATCCAAGATGGGGTGACTTGTGTGGCTCGGACCAGGTTCTGTTACCCAGAATCCTTTGCAAACCTCAAAATTTGGCTAAAAAAACACATGTTCCTAACATTTCTGTGGCAGAAAGTTCTGGAATCCGAGAGGAGCCACAAATTTCCTTCCACCCAGCGTTCCCCCGCGTCTCCCGATAAAAATGATACCTCACTTGTGTGGGTAGGCCTAGCGCCCGCGACAGGAAACGCCCCAAAGCGCAACGTGGACACATCCAAATTTGTGAAGGAAAACAGAGGTGTTTTTTGCAAAGTGCCTACCTGTAGATTTTGGCCTGTAGCTCAGCCGCCACCTAGGGAAACCTACCAAACCTGTGCATTTCTGAAAACTAGAGACCTAGGGGAATCCAGGATGGGGTGACTTGTGTGGCTCGGACCAGGTTCTGTTACCCAGAATCCTTTGCAAACCTCAAAATTTGGCTAAAAAAACAAATGTTCCTCACATTTCTGTGGCAGAAAGTTCTGGAATCTGAGAGGAGCCACGAATTTCCTTCCATCCAGCGTTCCCCCACCTCTCCCGATAAAAATGATACCTCACTTGTGTGCGTAGGCCTAGCGCCCGTGAGAGGAAATGCCCCAAAGCGCAATGTGGACACAGCCACATTTTTGAAGGAAAACAGGTGTTTTTTGCAAAGTGCCTACCTGTAGATTTTGGCCTGTAGCTCAGCCGACACCTAGGGAAACCTACCAAACCTGTGCATTTCTGAAAACTAGAGACCTAGGGGAATCCAAGATGGGGTGACTTGTGTGGCTCGGACCAGGTTCTGTTACCCAGAATCCTTTGCAAACCTCAAAATTTGGCTAAAAAAACACATGTTCCTCACATTTCTGTGGCAGAAAGTTCTGGAATCTGAGAGGAGCCACGAATTTCCTTCCACCCAGCGTTCCCCCACGTCTCCCGATAAAAATGATACCTCACTTGTGTGGGTAGGCCTAGCGCCCGCGACAGAAAACGCCCCAAAGCGCAAAGTGGACGCATCCAAATTTGTGAAGGAAAACAGAGGTGTTTTTTGCAAAGTGCCTACCTGTAGATTTTGGCTTGTAGCTCAGCCGCCACCTATGGAAACCTACCAAACCTGTGCATTTCTGGAAACTAGAGACCTAGGGGAATCCAAGATGGGGTGACTCGTGTGTCTCGGACCAGGTTCTGTTACCCAGAATCCTTTGCAAACCTCAAAATTTGGCTAAAAAAACACATGTTCCTCACATTTCTGTGGCAGAAAGTTCTGGAATCTGAGAGGAGCCACGAATTTCCTTCCACCCAGCGTTCCCCCACGTCTCCCGATAAAAATGATACCTCACTTGTGTGGGTAGGCCTAGCGCCCGCGACAGAAAACGCCCCAAAGCGCAAAGTGGACGCATCCAAATTTGTGAAGGAAAACAGAGGTGTTTTTTGCAAAGTGCCTACCTGTAGATTTTGGCCTGTAGCTCAGCCGCCACCTAGGGAAACCTACCAAACCTGTGCATTTCTGAAAACTAGAGACCTAGGGGAATCCAAGAAGGGGTGACTTGTGTGGCTCGGACCAGGTTCTTTTACCCAGAATCCTTTGCAAACCTCAAAATTTGGCTAAAAAAACACATGTTCCTAACATTTCTGTGGCAGAAAGTTCTGGAATCTGAGAGGAGCCACGAATTTCCTTCCACCCAGCGTTCCCCCACGTCTCCCGATAAAAATGATACCTCACTTGTGTGGGTAGGCCTAGCGCCCGTGACAGGAAACGCCCCAAAGCGCAATGTGGACACAGCCAAATTTTTGAAGGAAAACAGAGGTGTTTTTTGCAAAGTGCCTACCTGTAGATTTTGGCCTGTAGCTCAGCCGCCACCTACGGAAACCTACCAAACCTGTGCATTTCTGAAAACTAGAGACCTAGGGAAATCCAAGATGGGGTGACTTGTGTGGCTCGGACCAGGTTCTGTTACCCAGAATCCTTTGCAAACCTCAAAATTTGGCTAAAAAAACACATGTTCCTAACATTTCTGTGGCAGAAAGTTCTGGAATCCGAGAGGAGCCACAAATTTCCTTCCACCCAGCGTTCCCCCGCGTCTCCCGATAAAAATGATACCTCACTTGTGTGGGTAGGCCTAGCGCCCGCGACAGGAAACGCCCCAAAGCGCAACGTGGACACATCCAAATTTGTGAAGGAAAACAGAGGTGTTTTTTGCAAAGTGCCTACCTGTAGATTTTGGCCTGTAGCTCAGCCGCCACCTAGGGAAACCTACCAAACCTGTGCATTTCTGAAAACTAGAGACCTAGGGGAATCCAGGATGGGGTGACTTGTGTGGCTCGGACCAGGTTCTGTTACCCAGAATCCTTTGCAAACCTCAAAATTTGGCTAAAAAAACAAATGTTCCTCACATTTCTGTGGCAGAAAGTTCTGGAATCTGAGAGGAGCCACGAATTTCCTTCCATCCAGCGTTCCCCCACCTCTCCCGATAAAAATGATATCTCACTTGTGTGCGTAGGCCTAGCGCCCGTGAGAGGAAATGCCCCAAAGCGCAATGTGGACACAGCCACATTTTTGAAGGAAAACAGGTGTTTTTTGCAAAGTGCCTACCTGTAGATTTTGGCCTGTAGCTCAGCCGCCACCTAGGGAAACCTACCAAACCTGTGCATTTCTGAAAACTAGAGACCTAGGGGAATCCAAGATGGGGTGACTTGTGTGGCTCGGACCAGGTTCTGTTACCCAGAATCCTTTGCAAACCTCAAAATTTGGCTAAAAAAACACATGTTCCTCACATTTCTGTGGCAGAAAGTTCTGGAATCTGAGAGGAGCCACGAATTTCCTTCCACCCAGCGTTCCCCCACGTCTCCCGATAAAAATGATACCTCACTTGTGTGGGTAGGCCTAGCGCCCGCGACAGAAAACGCCCCAAAGCGCAAAGTGGACGCATCCAAATTTGTGAAGGAAAACAGAGGTGTTTTTTGCAAAGTGCCTACCTGTAGATTTTGGCTTGTAGCTCAGCCGCCACCTATGGAAACCTACCAAACCTGTGCATTTCTGGAAACTAGAGACCTAGGGGAATCCAAGATGGGGTGACTCGTGTGTCTCGGACCAGGTTCTGTTACCCAGAATCCTTTGCAAACCTCAAAATTTGGCTAAAAAAAGACATGTTCCTCACATTTCTGTGGCAGAAAGTTCTGGAATCTGAGAGGAGTCACAAATTTCCTTCCACCCAGCGTTACCCCACGTCTCCCGATAAAAATGATACCTCACTTGTGTGGGTAGGCCTAGCGCCCGCGACAGGAAACGCCCCAAAGCGCAACGTGGACACATCCAAATTTGTGAAGGAAAACAGAGGTGATTTTTGCAAAGTGCCTACCTGTAGATTTTGGCTTGTAGCTCAGCCGCCACCGAGGGAAACCTACCAAACATGTGCATTTCTGAAAACTAGAGACCTAGGGGAATCCAAGATGGGGTGACTTGTGTGGCTGGGACCAGGTTCTGTTACCCAGAATCCTTTGCAAACCTCAAAATTTGGTTAAAAAAACACATGTTCCTCACATTTCTGTGGCAGAAAGTTCTGGAATCTGAGAGGAGCCACGAATTTCTTTCCACCCAGCATTCCCCCACGTCTCCCGATAAAAATGATACCTCACTTGTGTGCGTAGGCCTAGCGCCCGTGACAGGAAATGCCCCAAAGCGCAACGTGGACACAGCCAAATTTTTGAAGGAAAACAGAGGTGTTTTTTGCAAAGTGCCTACCTGTAGATTTTGGCCTGTAGCTCAGCCGCCACCTAGGGAAACCAACCAAACCTGTGCATTTCTGAAAACTAGAGACCTAGGGGAATCCAAGATGGGGTGACTTGTGTGGCTCGGACCAGGTTCTGTTACCCAGAATCCTTTGCAAACCTCAAAATTTGGCTAAAAAAACACATGTTCCTCACATTTCTGTGGCAGAAAGTTCTGGAATCTGAGAGGAGCCACGAATTTCCTTCCACCCAGCGTTCCCCCATGTCTCCCGATAAAAATGATACCTCACTTGTGTGGGTAGCCCTAGCGCCCGCGACAGAAAACGCCCCAAAGCGCAAAGTGGACGCATCCAAATTTGTGAAGGAAAACAGAGGTGTTTTTTGCAAAGTGCCTACCTGTAGATTTTGGCTTGTAGCTCAGCCGCCACCTAGGGAAACCTACCAAACCTGTGCATTTCTGGAAACTAGAGACCTAGGGGAATCCAAGATGGGGTGACTCGTGTGTCTCGGACCATGTTCTGTTACCCAGAATCCTTTGCAAACCTCAAAATTTGGCTAAAAAAACACATGTTCCTCACATTTCTGTGGCAGAAAGTTCTGGAATCTGAGAGGAGCCAAGAATTTCTTTCCACCCAGCGTTCCCCCACGTCTCCCGATAAAAATGATACCTCACTTGTGTGCGTAGGCCTAGCGCCCGCGACAGAAAACGCCCCAAAGCGCAAAGTGGACGCATCCAAATTTGTGAAGGAAAACAGAGGTGTTTTTTGCAAAGTGCCTACCTGTAGATTTTGGCCTGTAGCTCAGCCGCCACCTAGGGAAACCAACCAAACCTGTGCATTTCTGAAAACTAGAGACCTAGGGGAATCCAAGATGGGGTGACTTGTGTGGCTCGGACCAGGTTCTGTTACCCAGAATCCTTTGCAAACCTCAAAATTTGGCTAAAAAAACACATGTTCCTCACATTTCTGTGGCAGAAAGTTCTGGAATCTGAGAGGAGCCACAAATTTCCTTCCACCCAGCGTTACCCCACGTCTCCCGATAAAAATGATACCTCACTTGTGTGGGTAGGCCTAGCGCCCGCGACAGGAAACGCCCCAAAGCGCAACGTGGACACATCCAAATTTGTGAAGGAAAACAGAGGTGATTTTTGCAAAGTGCCTACCTGTAGATTTTGGCTTGTAGCTCAGCCGCCACCTAGGGAAACCTACCAAACCTGTGCATTTCTGAAAACTAGAGACCTAGGGGAATCCAAGATGGGGTGACTTGTGTGGCTCGGACCAGGTTCTGTTACCCAGAATCCTTTGCAAACCTCAAAATTTGGCTAAAAAAACACATGTTCCTAACATTTCTGTGGCAGAAAGTTCTGGAATCTGAGAGGAGCCACAAATTTCCTTCCACCCAGCGTTCCCCCACGTCTCCCGATAAAAATGATACCTCACTTGTGTGGGTAGGCCTAGCGCCCGCGACAGAAAACGCCCCAAAGCGCAAAGTGGACGCATCCAAATTTGTGAAGGAAAACAGAGGTGTTTTTTGCAAAGTGCCTACTTGTAGATTTTGGCTTGTAGCTCAGCCGCCACCTAGGGAAACCTACCAAACCTGTGCATTTCTGAAAACTAGAGACCTAGGGGAATCCAAGATGGGGTGACTTGTGTGGCTCGGACCAGGTTCTGTTACCCAGAATCCTTTGCAAACCTCAAAATTTGGCTAAAAAAACACATGTTCCTCACATTTCTGTGGCAGAAAGTTCTGGAATCTGAGAGGAGCCACTAATTTCCTTCCACCCAGCGTTCCCCCACGTCTCCCGATAAAAATGATACCTCACTTGTGTGGATAGGCCTAGCGCCCGCGACAGAAAACGCCCCAAAGCGTAAAGTGGACGCATCCAAATTTGTGAAGGAAAACAGAGGTGTTTTTTGCAAAGTGCCTACCTGTAGATTTTGGCTTGTAGCTCAGCCGCCACCTAGGGAAACCTACCAAACCTGTGCATGTTGGAAACTATAGACCTAGGGGAATCCAAGATGGGGTGACTTGTGCGGCTCGGACCAGGTTCTATTACCCAGAATCCTATGCAAACCTCAAAATTTGGCTAAAAAAACACATGTTCCTGACATTTCTGTGGCAGAAAGTTCTGGAATCTGAGAGGAGCCACGAATTTCCTCCCACCCAGCGTTCCCCCACGTCTCCCGATAAAAATGATACCTCACTTGTGTGGGTAGGCCAAGCGCCCGCGACAGGAAACGCCCCAAAGCGCAACGTGGACACAGCCAAATTTTTGAAGGAAAACAGATGTGTTTTTTGCAAAGTGCCTACCTGTATATTTTGGCCTGTAGCTCAGCCGCCACCTAGGGAAACCTACCAAACCTGTGCATTTCTGAAAACTAGAGACCTAGGGGAATCCAAGATGGGGTGACTTGTGTGGCTCGGACCAGGTTCTGTTACCCAGAATCCTTTGCAAACCTCAAAATTTGGCTAAAAAAACACATGTTCCTCACATTTCTGTGGCAGAAAGTTCTGGAATCTGAGAGGAGCCACGAATTTCCTTCCACCCAGCGTTCCCCCACGTCTCCCGATAAAAATGATAACTCACTTGTGTGCGTAGGCCTAGCGCCCGTGACAGGAAACGCCCCAAAGCGCAATGTGGACACAGCCAAATTTTTGAAGGAAAACAGAGGTGTTTTTTGCAAAGTGCCTACCTGTAGATTTTGGCCTGTAGCTCAGCCGCCACCTACGGAAACCTACCAAACCTGTGCATTTCTGAAAACTAGAGACCTAGGGGAATCCAAGATGGGGTGACTTGTGTGGCTCGGACCAGGTTCTGTTACCCAGAATCCTTTGCAAACCTCAAAATTTGGCTAAAAAACACATGTTCCTCACATTTCTGTGGCAGAAAGTTCTGGAATCTGAGAGGAGCCACGAATTTCCTTCCACCCAGCGTTCCCCCACGTCTCCCGATAAAAATGATACCTCACTTGTGTGCGTAGGCCTAGCGCCCGTGACAGGAAACGCCCCAAAGCGCAATGTGGACACAGCCAAATTTTTGAAGGAAAACAGAGGTGTTTTTTGCAAAGTGCCTACCTGTAGATTTTGGCCTGTAGCTCAGCCGCCACCTACGGAAACCTACCAAACCTGTGCATTTCTGAAAACTAGAGACCTAGGGGAATCCAAGATGGGGTGACTTGTGTGGCTCGGACCAGGTTCTGTTACCCAGAATCCTTTGCAAACCTCAAAATTTGGCTAAAAAAACACATGTTCCTCACATTTCTGTGGCAGAAAGTTCTGGAATCTGAGAGGAGCCACGAATTTCCTTCCACCCAGCGTTCCCCCACGTCTCCCGATAAAAATGATACCTCACTTGTGTGCGTAGGCCTAGCGCCCGTGACAGGAAACGCCCCAAAGCGCAATGTGGACACAGCCAAATTTTTGAAGGAAAACAGAGGTGTTTTTTGCAAAGTGCCTACCTGTAGATTTTGGCCTGTAGCTCAGCCGCCACCTACGGAAACCTACCAAACCTGTGCATTTCTGAAAACTAGAGACCTAGGGGAATCCAAGATGGGGTGACTTGTGTGGCTCGGACCAGGTTCTGTTACCCAGAATCCTTTGCAAACCTCAAAATTTGGCTAAAAAAACACATGTTCCTAACATTTCTGTGGCAGAAAGTTCTGGAATCTGAGAGGAGCCACAAATTTCCTTCCACCCAGCGTTCCCCCGCGTCTCCCGATAAAAATGATACCTCACTTGTGTGGGTAGGCCTAGCGCCCGCGACAGGAAGCGCCCCAAAGCGCAACGTGGACACATCCAAATTTGTGAAGGAAAACAGAGGTGTTTATTGCAAAGTGCCTACCTGTAGATTTTGGCCTGTAGCTCAGCCGCCACCTAGGGAAACCTACCAAACCTGTGGATTTCTGAAAACTAGAGACCTAGGGGAATCGAAGATGGGGTGACTTGTGTGGCTCGGACCAGGTTCTGTTACCCAGAATCCTTTGCAAACCTCAAAATTTGGCTAAAAAAACACATGTTCCTCAAATTTCTGTGGCAGAAAGTTCTGGAATCTGAGAGGAGCCACGAATTTCATTCCACCCAGCGTTCCCCCACGTCTCCCGATAAAAATGATACCTCACTTGTGTGGGTAGGCCTAGCGCCCGCAACAGAAAACGCCCCAAAGCGCAAAGTGGACGCATCCAAATTTGTGAAGGAAAACAGAGGTGTTTTTTGCAAACTGCCTACCTGTAGATTTTGGCTTGTAGCTCAGCCGCCACCTAGGGAAACCTACCAAACCTGTGCATATCTGAAAACTAGAGACCTAGGGGAATCCAAGATGGGGTGACTTGTGTGGCTCGGACCAGGTTCTGTTACCCAGAATCCTTTGCAAACCTCAAAATTTGGCTAAAAAAACACATGTTCCTCACATTTCTGTGGCAGAAAGTTCTGGAATCTGAGAGGAGCCACGAATTTTCTTCCACCCAGCGTTCCCCCGCGTCTCCCGATAAAAATGATACCTCACTTGTGTGGGTAGGCCTAGCGCCCGCGACAGGAAACGCCCCAAAGCGCAACGTGGACACATCCAAATTTGTGAAGGAAAACAGAGGTGTTTTTTGCAAAGTGCCTACCTGTAGATTTTGGCCTGTAGCTCAGCCGCCCCCTAGGGAAACCTACCAAACCTGTGCATTTCTGAAAACTAGAGACCTAGGGGAATCCAAGATGGGGTGACTTGTGTGGCTCGGACCAGGTTCTGTTACCCAGAATCCTTTGCAAACCTCAAAATTTGGCAAAAAAAACACATGTTCCTCACATTTCTGTGGCAGAAAGTTCTGGAATCTGAGAGGAGCCACGAATTTCCTTCCACCCAGCGTTCCCCCACGTCTTCCGATAAAAATGATACCTCACTTGTGTGCGTAGGCCTAGCGCCCGTGACAGGAAACGCCCCAAAGCGCAATGTGGACACAGCCAAATTTTTGAAGGAAAACAGAGGTGTTTTTTGCAAAGTGCCTACCTGTAGATTTTGGCCTGTAGCTCAGCCGCCACCTAGGGAAACCTACCAAACCTGTGCATTTCTGAAAACTAGAGACCTAGGGGAATCCAAGAAGGGGTGACTTGTGTGGCTCGGACCAGGTTCTTTTACCCAGAATCCTTTGCAAACCTCAAAATTTGGCTAAAAAAACACATGTTCCTAACATTTCTGTGGCAGAAAGTTCTGGAATCTGAGAGGAGCCTCGAATTTCCTTCCACCCAGCGTTCCCCCACGTCTCCCGATAAAAATGATACCTCACTTGTGTGGGTAGGCCTAGCGCCCGTGACAGGAAACGCCCCAAAGCGCAAGGTGGACACAGCCAAATTTTTGAAGGAAAACAGAGGTGTTTTTTGCAAAGTGCCTACCTGTAGATTTTGGCCTGTAGCTCAGCCGCCACCTACGGAAACCTACCAAACCTGTGCATTTCTGAAAACTAGAGACCTAGGGGAATCCAAGATGGGGTGACTTGTGTGGCTCGGACCAGGTTCTGTTACCCAGAATCCTTTGCAAACCTCAAAATTTGGCTAAAAAAACACATGTTCCTAACATTTCTGTGGCAGAAAGTTCTGGAATCTGAGAGGAGCCACAAATTTCCTTCCACCCAGCGTTCCCCCGCGTCTCCCGATAAAAATGATACCTCACTTGTGTGGGTAGGCCTAGCGCCCGCGACAGGAAACGCCCCAAAGCGCAACGTGGACACATCCAAATTTGTGAAGGAAAACAGAGGTGTTTTTTGCAAAGTGCCTACCTGTAGATTTTGGCCTGTAGCTCAGCCGCCACCTAGGGAAACCTACCAAACCTGTGCATTTCTGAAAGCTAGAGACCTAGGGGAAATTAAGATGGGGTGACTTGTGTGGCTCGGACCAGGTTCTGTTACCCAGAATCCTTTGCAAACCTCAAAATTTGGCTAAAAAAACACATGTTCCTCACATTTCTGTGGCAGAAAGTTCTGGAATCTGAGAGGAGCCACGAATTTCCTTCCACCCAGCGTTCCCCCACGTCTCCCGATAAAAATGATACCTCACTTGTGTGGGTAGGCCTAGCGCCCGTGACAGGAAACGCCCCAAAGCGCAATGTGGACACAGCCAAATTTTTGAAGGAAAACAGAGGTGTTTTTTGCAAATTGCCTACCTGTAGATTTTGGCCTGTAGCTCAGCCGCCACCTACGGAAACCTACCAAACCTGTGCATTTCTGAAAACTAGAGACCTAGGGGAATCCAAGATGGGGTGACTTGTGTGGCTCGGACCAGGTTCTGTTACCCAGAATCCTTTGCAAACCTCAAAATTTGGCTAAAAAAACACATGTTCCTAACATTTCTGTGGCAGAAAGTTCTGGAATCTGAGAGGAGCCACAAATTTCCTTCCACCCAGCGTTCCCCCGCGTCTCCCGATAAAAATGATACCTCACTTGTGTGGGTAGGCCTAGCGCCCGCGACAGGAAACGCCCCAAAGCGCAACGTGGACACATCCAAATTTGTGAAGGAAAACAGAGGTGTTTTTTGCAAAGTGCCTACCTGTAGATTTTGGCCTGTAGCTCAGCCGCCACCTAGGGAAACCTACCAAACCTGTGCATTTCTGAAAACTAGAGACCTAGGGGAATCCAAGATGGGGTGACTTGTGTGGCTCGGACCAGGTTCTGTTACCCAGAATCCTTTGCAAACCTCAAAATTTGGCTAAAAAAACACATGTTCCTCACATTTCTGTGGCAGAAAGTTCTGGAATCTGAGAGGAGCCACGAATTTCCTTCCAACCAGCGTTCCCCCACGTCTCCCGATAAAAATGATACCTCACTTGTGTGAGTAGGCCTAGCGCCCGCAACAGGAAACGCCCCAAAGCGCAATGTGGACACATCCAAATTTGTGAAGGAAAACAGAGGTGTTTTTTGCAAAGTGCCTACCTGTAGATTTTGGCCTGTAGCTCAGCCGCCACATAGGGAAACCTACCAAACCTGTGCATTTCTGAAAACTAGAGACCTAGGGGAATCCAAGATGGGGTGACTTGTCGGGGTTCTGTTACCCAGAATCCTTTGCAAACCTCAAAATGTGGCTAAAGAAACACATGTTCCTCACATTTCTGTGGCAGAAAGTTCTGAAATCTGAGAGGAGCCACGAATTTCCTTCCATCCAGCGTTCCCCCACGTCTCCCGATAAAAATGATACCTCACTTGTGTGCGTAGGCCTAGCGCCCGTGAGAGGAAATGCCCCAAAGCGCAATGTGGACACAGCCAAATTTTTGAAGGAAAACAGAGGTGTTTTTTGCAAAGTGCCTACCTGTAGATTTTGGCCTGTAGCTCAGCCGCCACCTAGGGAAACCTACCAAACCTGTGCATTTCTGAAAACTAGAGACCTAGGGGAATCCAAGATGGGGTGACTTGTGTGGCTCGGACCAGGTTCTGTTACCCAGAATCCTTTGCAAACCTCAAAATTTGGCTAAAAAAACACATGTTCCTAACATTTCTGTGGCAGAAAGTTCTGGAATCTGAGAGGAGCCACGAATTTCCTTCCACCCAGCGTTCCCCCACGTCTCCCGATAAAAATGATACCTCACTTGTGTGGATAGCCCTAGCGCCCGCGACAGAAAACGCCCCAAAGCGTAAAGTGGACGCATCCAAATTTGTGAAGGAAAACAGAGGTGTTTTTTGCAAAGTGCCTACCTGTAGATTTTGGCTTGTAGCTCAGCCGCCACCTAGGGAAACCTACCAAACCTGTGCATTTCTGAAAACTAGAGACCTAGGGGAATCCAAGATGGGGTGACTTGTGTGGCTCGGACCAGGTTCTGTTACCCAGAATCCTTTGCAAACCTCAAAATTTGGCTAAAAAAACACATGTTCCTAACATTTCTGTGGCAGAAAGTTCTGGAATCTGAGAGGAGCCACGAATTTCCTTCCACCCAGCGTTCCCCCACGTCTCCCGATAAATATGATACCTCACTTGTGTGCGTAGGCCTAGCGCCCGTGATAGGAAACGCCCCAAAGCGCAATGTGGACACAGCCAAATTTTTGAAGGAAAACAGAGGTGTTTTTTGCAAAGTGCCTACCTGTAGATTTTGGCCTGTAGCTCAGCCGCCACCTAGGGAAACCTACCAAACCTGTGCATTTCTGAAAACTAGAGACCTAGGGGAATCCAAGAAGGGGTGACTTGTGTGGCTCGGACCAGGTTCTTTTACCCAGAATCCTTTGCAAACCTCAAAATTTGGCTAAAAAAACACATGTTCCTAACATTTCTGTGGCAGAAAGTTCTGGAATCTGAGAGGAGCCTCGAATTTCCTTCCACCCAGCGTTCCCCCACGTCTCCCGATAAAAATGATACCTCACTTGTGTGGGTAGGCCTAGCGCCCGTGACAGGAAACGCCCCAAAGCGCAAGGTGGACACAGCCAAATTTTTGAAGGAAAACAGAGGTGTTTTTTGCAAAGTGCCTACCTGTAGATTTTGGCCTGTAGCTCAGCCGCCACCTACGGAAACCTACCAAACCTGTGCATTTCTGAAAACTAGAGACCTAGGGGAATCCAAGATGGGGTGACTTGTGTGGCTCGGACCAGGTTCTGTTACCCAGAATCTTTTGCAAACCTCAAAATTTGGCTAAAAAAACACATGTTCCTAACATTTCTGTGGCAGAAAGTTCTGGAATCTGAGAGGAGCCACAAATTTCCTTCCACCCAGCGTTCCCCCGCGTCTCCCGATAAAAATGATACCTCACTTGTGTGGGTAGGCCTAGCGCCCGCGACAGGAAACGCCCCAAAGCGCAACGTGGGCACATCCAAATTTGTGAAGGAAAACAGAGGTGTTTTTTGCAAAGTGCCTACCTGTAGATTTTGGCCTGTAGCTCAGCCGCCACCTAGGGAAACCTACCAAACCTGTGCATTTCTGAAAACTAGAGACCTAGGGGAAATTAAGATGGGGTGACTTGTGTGGCTCGGACCAGGTTCTGTTACCCAGAATCCTTTGCAAACCTCAAAATTTGGCTAAAAAAACACATGTTCCTCACATTTCTGTGGCAGAAAGTTCTGGAATCTGAGAGGAGCCACGAATTTCCTTCCACCCAGCGTTCCCCCACGTCTCCCGATAAAAATGATACCTCACTTGTGTGGGTAGGCCTAGCGCCCGCGACAGAAAACGCCCCAAAGCGCAAAGTGGACGCATCCAAATTTGTGAAGGAAAACAGAGGTGTTTTTTGCAAAGTGCCTACCTGTAGATTTTGGCCTGTAGCTCAGCCGCCACCTAGGGAAACCTACCAAACCTGTGCATTTCTGAAAACTAGAGACCTAGGGGAATCCAAGAAGGGGTGACTTGTGTGGCTCGGACCAGGTTCTTTTACCCAGAATCCTTTGCAAACCTCAAAATTTGGCTAAAAAAACACATGTTCCTAACATTTCTGTGGCAGAAAGTTCTGGAATCTGAGAGGAGCCTCGAATTTCCATCCACCCAGCGTTCCCCCACGTCTCCCGATAAAAATGATACCTCACTTGTGTGGGTAGGCCTAGCGCCCGTGACAGGAAACGCCCCAAAGCGCAATGTGGACACAGCCAAATTTTTGAAGGAAAACAGAGGTGTTTTTTGCAAATTGCCTACCTGTAGATTTTGGCCTGTAGCTCAGCCGCCACCTACGGAAACCTACCAAACCTGTGCATTTCTGAAAACTAGAGACCTAGGGGAATCCAAGATGGGGTGACTTGTGTGGCTCGGACCAGGTTCTGTTACCCAGAATCCTTTGCAAACCTCAAAATTTGGCTAAAAAAACACATGTTCCTAACATTTCTGTGGCAGAAAGTTCTGGAATCTGAGAGGAGCCACGAATTTCCTTCCACCCAGCGTTCCCCCGCGTCTCCCGATAAAAATGATACCTCACTTGTGTGGGTAGGCCTAGCGCCCGCGACAGGAAACGCCCCAAAGCGCAACGTGGACACATCCAAATTTGTGAAGGAAAACAGAGGTGTTTTTTGCAAAGTGCCTACCTGTAGATTTTGGCCTGTAGCTCAGCCGCCACCTAGGGAAACCTACCAAACCTGTGCATTTCTGAAAACTAGAGACCTAGGGGAATCCAAGATGGGGTGACTTGTGTGGCTCGGACCAGGTTCTGTTACCCAGAATCCTTTGCAAACCTCAAAATTTGGCTAAAAAAACACATGTTCCTCACATTTCTGTGGCAGAAAGTTCTGGAATCTGAGAGGAGCCACGAATTTCCTTCCAACCAGCGTTCCCCCACGTCTCCCGATAAAAATGATACCTCACTTGTGTGAGTAGGCCTAGCGCCCGCGACAGGAAACGCCCCAAAGCGCAATGTGGACACATCCAAATTTGTGAAGGAAAACAGAGGTGTTTTTTGCAAAGTGCCTACCTGTAGATTTTGGCCTGTAGCTCAGCCGCCACATAGGGAAACCTACCAAACCTGTGCATTTCTGAAAACTAGAGACCTAGGGGAATCCAAGATGGGGTGACTTGTCGGGGTTCTGTTACCCAGAATCCTTTGCAAACCTCAAAATGTGGCTAAAGAAACACATGTTCCTCACATTTCTGTGGCAGAAAGTTCTGAAATCTGAGAGGAGCCACGAATTTCCTTCCATCCAGCGTTCCCCCACGTCTCCCGATAAAAATGATACCTCACTTGTGTGCGTAGGCCTAGCGCCCGTGAGAGGAAATGCCCCAAAGCGCAATGTGGACACAGCCAAATTTTTGAAGGAAAACAGAGGTGTTTTTTGCAAAGTGCCTACCTGTAGATTTTGGCCTGTAGCTCAGCCGCCACCTAGGGAAACCTACCAAACCTGTGCATTTCTGAAAACTAGAGACCTAGGGGAATCCAAGATGGGGTGACTTGTGTGGCTCGGACCAGGTTCTGTTACCCAGAATCCTTTGCAAACCTCAAAATTTGGCTAAAAAAACACATGTTCCTCAAATTTCTGTGGCAGAAAGTTCTGGAATCTGAGAGGAGCCACGAATTTCCTTCCACCCAGCGTTCCCCCACGTCTCCCGATAAAAATGATACCTCACTTGTGTGGATAGCCCTAGCGCCCGCGACAGAAAACGCCCCAAAGCGTAAAGTGGACGCATCCAAATTTGTGAAGGAAAACAGAGGTGTTTTTTGCAAAGTGCCTACCTGTAGATTTTGGCTTGTAGCTCAGCCGCCACCTAGGGAAACCTACCAAACCTGTGCATTTCTGAAAACTAGAGACCTAGGGGAATCCAAGATGGGGTGACTTGTGTGGCTCGGACCAGGTTCTGTTACCCAGAATCCTTTGCAAACCTCAAAATTTGGCTAAAAAAACACATGTTCCTAACATTTCTGTGGCAGAAAGTTCTGGAATCTGAGAGGAGCCACGAATTTCCTTCCACCCAGCGTTCCCCCACGTCTCCCGATAAATATGATTCCTCACTTGTGTGCGTAGGCCTAGCGCCCGTGATAGGAAACGCCCCAAAGCGCAATGTGGTCTCAGCCAAATTTTTGAAGGAAAACAGAGGTGTTTTTTGCAAAGTGCCTACCTGTAGATTTTGGCCTGTAGCTCAGCCGCCACCTATGGAAACCTACCAAACCTGTGCATTTCTGAAAACTAGAGACCTAGGGGAATCCAAGATGGGGTGACTTGTTTGGCTCGGACCAGGTTCTTTTACCCAGAATCCTTTGCAAACCTCAAAATTTGGCTAAAAAGACACATGTTCCTAACATTTCTTTGGCAGAAAGTTCTGGAATCTGAGAGGAGCCACGAATTTCCTTCCACCCAGCGTTCGCCCACGTCTCCCGATAAAAATGATACCTCACTTGTGTGGGTAGGCCTAGCGCCCGTGACAGGAAACGCCCCAAAGCGCAATGTGGACACAGCCAAATTTTTGAAGGAAAACAGAGGTGTTTTTTGCAAAGTGCCTACCTGTAGATTTTGGCCTGTAGCTCAGCCGCCACCTACGGAAACCTACCAAACCTGTGCATTTCTGAAAACTAGAGACCTAGGGGAATCCAAGATGGGGTGACTTGTGTGGCTCGGACCAGGTTCTGTTACCCAGAATCCTTTGCAAACCTCAAAATTTGGCTAAAAAAACACATGTTCCTAACATTTCTGTGGCAGAAAGTTCTGGAATCTGAGAGGAGCCACAAATTTCCTTCCACCCAGCGTTCCCCCGCGTCTCCCGATAAAAATGATACCTCACTTGTGTGGGTAGGCCTAGCGCCCGCGACAGGAAACGCCCCAAAGCGCAATGTGGACACAGCCAAATTTGTGAAGGAAAACAGAGGTGTTTTTTGCAAAGTGCCTACCTGTAGATTTTGGCCTGTAGCTCAGCCGCCACCTACGGAAACCTACCAAACCTGTGCATTTCTGAAAACTAGAGACCTAGGGGAATCTAAGATGGGGTGACTTGTGTGGCTCGGACCAGGTTCTGTTACCCAGAATCCTTTGCAAACCTCAAAATTTGGCTAAAAAAACACATGTTCCTCTCATTTCTGTGGCAGAAAGTTCTGGAATCTGAGAGGAGCCACGAATTTCCTTCCAACCAGCGTTCCCCCACGTCTCCCGATAAAAATGATACCTCACTTGTGTGAGTAGGCCTAGCGCCCGCGACAGGAAACGCCCCAAAGCGCAATGTGGACACATCCAAATTTGTAAAGGAAAACAGAGGTGTTTTTTGCAAAGTGCCTACCTGTAGATTTTGGCCTGTAGCTCAGCCGCCACCTAGGGAAACCTACCAAACCTGTGCATTTCTGAAAACTAGAGACCTAGGGGAATCCAAGATGGGGTGACTTGTCGGGGTTCTGTTACCCAGAATCCTTTGCAAACCTCAAAATGTGGCTAAAGAAACACATGTTCCTCACATTTCTGTGGCAGAAAGTTCTGGAATCTGAGAGTAGCCACGAATTTCCTTCCATCCAGCGTTCCCCCACGTCTCCCGATAAAAATGATACCTCACTTGTGTGCGTAGGCCTAGCGCCCGTGAGAGGAAATGCCCCAAAGCGCAATGTGGACACAGCCAAATTTTTGAAGGAAAACAGAGGTGTTTTTTGCAAAGTGCCTACCTGTAGATTTTGGCCTGTAGCTCAGCCGCCACCTAGGGAAACCTACCAAACCTGTGCATTTCTGAAAACTAGAGACCTAGGGGAATCCAAGATGGGGTGACTTGTGTGGCTCGGACCAGGTTCTGTTACCCAGAATCCTTTGCAAACCTCAAAATTTGGCTAAAAAAACACATGTTCCTCAAATTTCTGTGGCAGAAAGTTCTGGAATCTGAGAGGAGCCACGAATTTCCTTCCACCCAGCGTTCCCCCACGTCTCCCGATAAAAATGATACCTCACTTGTGTGGATAGGCCTAGCGCCCGCGACAGAAAACGCCCCAAAGCGTAAAGTGGACGCATCCAAATTTGTGAAGGAAAACAGAGGTGTTTTTTGCAAAGTGCCTACCTGTAGATTTTGGCTTGTAGCTCAGCCGCCACCTAGTGAAACCTACCAAACCTGTGCATTTTGGAAACTAGAGACCTAGGGGAATCCAAGATGGGGTGACTTGTGTGGCTCGGACCAGGTTCTGTTACCCAGAATCCTATGCAAACCTCAAAATTTGGCTAAAAAAACACATGTTCCTGTCATTTCTGTGGCAGAAAGTTCTGGAATCTGAGAGGAGCCACGAATTTCCTTCCACCCAGCGTTCCCCCACGTCTCCCGATAAAAATGATACCTCACTTGTGTGGGTAGGCCAAGCGCCCGCGACAGGAAACGCCCCAAAGCGCAACGTGGACACAGCCAGATTTTTGAAGGAAAACAGAGGTGTTTTTTGCAAAGTGCCTACCTGTAGATTTTGGCCTGTAGCTCAGCCGCCACCTAGGGAAACCTACCAAACCTGTGGATTTCTGAAAACTAGAGACCTAGGGGAATCCAAGATGGGGTGACTTGTGTGGCTCGGACCAGGTTCTGTTACCCAGAATCCTTTGCAAACCTCAAAATTTGGCTAAAAAAACACATGTTCCTCAAATTTCTGTGGCAGAAAGTTCTGGAATCTGAGAGGAGCCACGAATTTCCTTCCACCCAGCGTTCCCCCACGTCTCCCGATAAAAATGATACCTCACTTGTGTGGGTAGGACTAGCGCCCGCAACAGAAAACGCCCCAAAGCGCAAAGTGGACGCATCCAAATTTGTGAAGGAAAACAGAGGTGTTTTTTGCAAAGTGCCTACCTGTAGATTTTGGCTTGTAGCTCAGCCGCCACCTAGGGAAACCTACCAAACCTGTGCATATCTGAAAACTAGAGACCTAGGGGAATCCAAGATGGGGTGACTTGTGTGGCTCGGACCAGGTTCTGTTACCCAGAATCCTTTGCAAACCTCAAAATTTGGCTAAAAAAACACATGTTCCTCACATTTCTGTGGCAGAAAGTTCTGGAATCTGAGAGGAGCCACGAATTTCCTTCCACCCAGCGTTCCCCCACGTCTCCCGATAAAAATGATACCTCACTTGTGTGGGTAGGCCTAGCGCCCGCGACAGGAAACGCCCCAAAGCGCAACGTGGACACATCCAAATTTGTGAAGGAAAACAGAGGTGTTTTTTGCAAAGTGCCTACCTGTATATTTTGGCCTGTAGCTCAGCCGCCACCTAGGGAAACCTACCAAACCTGTGCATTTCTAAAAACTAGAGACGTAGGGGAATCCAAGATGGGGTGACTTGTGTGGCTCGGACCAGGTTCTGTTACCCAGAATCCTTTGCAAACCTCAAAATTTGGCTAAAAAAACACATGTTCCTCACATTTCTGTGGCAGAAAGTTCTGGAATCTGAGAGGAGCCACGAATTTCCTTCCACCCAGCGTTCCCCCACGTCTCCCGATAAAAATGATACCTCACTTGTGTGGGTAGGCCTAGCGCCCGTGACAGGAAACGCCCCAAAGCGCAATGTGGACACAGCCAAATTTTTGAAGGAAAACAGAGGTGTTTTTTGCAAAGTGCCTACCTGTAGATTTTCGCCTGTAGCTCAGCCGCCACCTACAGAAACCTACCAAACCTGTGCATTTCTGAAAACTAGAGACCTAGGGGAATCCAAGATGGGGTGACTTGTGTGGCTCGGACCAGGTTCTGTTACCCAGAATCCTTTGCAAACCTCCAAATTTGGCTAAAAAAACACATGTTGCTAACATTTCTGTGGCAGAAAGTTCTGGAATCTGAGAGGAGCCACAAATTTCCTTCCACCCAGCGTTCGCCCACGTCTACCGATAAAAATGATACCTCACTTGTGTGGGTAGGCCTAGCGCCCGCGACAGGAATCGCCCCAAAGCGCAACGTGGACACATCCAAATTTGTGAAGGAAAACAGAGGTGTTTTTTGCAAAGTGCCTACCTGTAGATTTGGGCCTGTAGCTCAGCCGCCAACTAGGGAAACCTACCAAACCTGTGCATTTCTGAAAACTAGAGACCTAGGGGAATCCAAGATGGGGTGACTTGTGTGGCTCGGACCAGGTTCTGTTACCCAGAATCCTTTGCAAACCTCAAAATTTGGTTAAAAAAACACATGTTCCTCACATTTCTGTGGCAGAAAGTTCTGGAATCTGAGAGGAGCCACGAATTTCCTTCCACCCAGCGTTCCCCCACGTCTCCCGATAAAAATGATACCTCACTTGTGTTCGTAGGCCTAGCGCCCGTGACAGGAAATGCCCCAAAGCGCAACGTGGACACAGCCAAATTTTTGAAAGAAAACAGAGGTGTTTTTTGCAAAGTGCCTACCTGTAGATTTTGGCCTGTAGCTCAGCCGCCACCTAGGGAAACCAACCAAACCTGTGCATTTCTGAAAACTAGAGACCTAGGGGAATTCAAGATGGGGTGACTTGTGTGGCTCGGACCAGGTTCTGTTACCCAGAATCCTTTGCAAACCTCAGAATTTGGCTAAAAAAACACATGTTCCTAACATTTCTGTGGCAGAAAGTTCTGGAATCTGAGAGGAGCCACAAATTTCCTTCCACCCAGCGTTCCCCCACGTCTCCCGATAAAAATGATACCTCACTTGTGTGGGTAGGCCTAGCGCCCGCGACAGAAAACGCCCCAAAGCGCAAAGTGGACGCATCCAAATTTGTGAAGGAAAACAGAGGTGTTTTTTGCAAAGTGCCTACTTGTAGATTTTGGCTTGTAGCTCAGCCGCCACCTAGGGAAAGCTACCAAACCTGTGCATTTCTGAAAACTAGAGACCTAGGGGAATCCAAGATGGGGTGACTTGTGTGGCTCGGACCAGGTTCTGTTACCCAGAATCATTTGCAAACCTCAAAATTTGGCTAAAAAAACACATGTTCCTCACATTTCTGTGGCAGAAAGTTCTGGAATCTGAGAGGAGCCACAAATTTCCTTCCACTCAGCGTTCCCCCACGTCTCCCGATAAAAATGATACCTCACTTGTGTGGGTAGGCCTTACGCCCGCGACAGAAAACGCCCCAAAGCGCAAAGTGGACGCATCCAAATTTGTGAAGGAAAACAGAGGTGTTTTTTGCAAAGTGCCTACTTGTAGATTTTGGCTTGTAGCTCAGCCGCCACCTAGGGAAACCTACCAAACCTGTGCATTTCTGAAAACTAGAGACCTAGGGGAATCCAAGAAGGGGTGACTTGTGTACTCGGACCAGGTTCTGTTACCCAGAATCCTTTGCAAACCTCAGAATTTGGCTAAAAAAACACATGTTCCTAACATTTCTGTGGCAGAAAGTTCTGGAATCTGAGAGGAGCCACAAATTTCCTTCCACCCAGCGTTCCCCCACGTCTCCCGATAAAAATGATACCTCACTTGTGTGGGTAGGCCTAGCGCCCGCGACAGAAATGCCCCAAAGCGCAAAGTGGACGCATCCAAATTTGTGAAGGAAAACAGAGGTGTTTTTTGCAAAGTGCCTACCTGTAGATTTTGGCCTGTAGCTCAGCCGCCACCTAGGGAAACCTACCAAACCTGTGCATTTCTGAAAACTAGAGACCTAGGGGAATCCAAGAAGGGGTGACTTGTGTGGCTCGGACCAGGTTCTTTTACCCAGAATCCTTTGCAAACCTCAAAATTTGGCTAAAAAAACACATGTTCCTAACATTTCTGTGGCAGAAAGTTCTGGAATCTGAGAGGAGCCACGAATTTCCTTCCACCCAGCGTTCCCCCACGTCTCCCGATAAAAATGATACCTCACTTGTGTGGGTAGGCCTAGCGCCCGTGACAGGAAACGCCCCAAAGCGCAATGTGGACACAGCCAAATTTTTGAAGGAAAACAGAGGTGTTTTTTGCAAAGTGCCTACCTGTAGATTTTGGCCTGTAGCTCAGCCGCCACCTACGGAAACCTACCAAACCTGTGCATTTCTGAAAACTAGAGACCTAGGGGAATCCAAGATGGGGTGACTTGTGTGGCTCGGACCAGGTTCTGTTACCCAGAATCCTTTGCAAACCTCAAAATTTGGCTAAAAAAACACATGTTCCTAACATTTCTGTGGCAGAAAGTTCTGGAATCCGAGAGGAGCCACAAATTTCCTTCCACCCAGCGTTCCCCCGCGTCTCCCGATAAAAATGATACCTCACTTGTGTGGGTAGGCCTAGCGCCCGCGACAGGAAACGCCCCAAAGCGCAACGTGGACACATCCAAATTTGTGAAGGAAAACAGAGGTGTTTTTTGCAAAGTGCCTACCTGTAGATTTTGGCCTGTAGCTCAGCCGCCACCTAGGGAAACCTACCAAACCTGTGCATTTCTGAAAACTAGAGACCTAGGGGAATCCAGGATGGGGTGACTTGTGTGGCTCGGACCAGGTTCTGTTACCCAGAATCCTTTGCAAACCTCAAAATTTGGCTAAAAAAACAAATGTTCCTCACATTTCTGTGGCAGAAAGTTCTGGAATCTGAGAGGAGCCACGAATTTCCTTCCATCCAGCGTTCCCCCACCTCTCCCGATAAAAATGATACCTCACTTGTGTGCGTAGGCCTAGCGCCCGTGAGAGGAAATGCCCCAAAGCGCAATGTGGACACAGCCACATTTTTGAAGGAAAACAGGTGTTTTTTGCAAAGTGCCTACCTGTAGATTTTGGCCTGTAGCTCAGCCGCCACCTAGGGAAACCTACCAAACCTGTGCATTTCTGAAAACTAGAGACCTAGGGGAATCCAAGATGGGGTGACTTGTGTGGCTCGGACCAGGTTCTGTTACCCAGAATCCTTTGCAAACCTCAAAATTTGGCTAAAAAAACACATGTTCCTCACATTTCTGTGGCAGAAAGTTCTGGAATCTGAGAGGAGCCACGAATTTCCTTCCACCCAGCGTTCCCCCACGTCTCCCGATAAAAATGATACCTCACTTGTGTGGGTAGGCCTAGCGCCCGCGACAGAAAACGCCCCAAAGCGCAAAGTGGACGCATCCAAATTTGTGAAGGAAAACAGAGGTGTTTTTTGCAAAGTGCCTACCTGTAGATTTTGGCTTGTAGCTCAGCCGCCACCTATGGAAACCTACCAAACCTGTGCATTTCTGGAAACTAGAGACCTAGGGGAATCCAAGATGGGGTGACTCGTGTGTCTCGGACCAGGTTCTGTTACCCAGAATCCTTTGCAAACCTCAAAATTTGGCTAAAAAAACACATGTTCCTCACATTTCTGTGGCAGAAAGTTCTGGAATCTGAGAGGAGCCACGAATTTCCTTCCACCCAGCGTTCCCCCACGTCTCCCGATAAAAATGATACCTCACTTGTGTGGGTAGGCCTAGCGCCCGCGACAGAAAACGCCCCAAAGCGCAAAGTGGACGCATCCAAATTTGTGAAGGAAAACAGAGGTGTTTTTTGCAAAGTGCCTACCTGTAGATTTTGGCCTGTAGCTCAGCCGCCACCTAGGGAAACCTACCAAACCTGTGCATTTCTGAAAACTAGAGACCTAGGGGAATCCAAGAAGGGGTGACTTGTGTGGCTCGGACCAGGTTCTTTTACCCAGAATCCTTTGCAAACCTCAAAATTTGGCTAAAAAAACACATGTTCCTAACATTTCTGTGGCAGAAAGTTCTGGAATCTGAGAGGAGCCACGAATTTCCTTCCACCCAGCGTTCCCCCACGTCTCCCGATAAAAATGATACCTCACTTGTGTGGGTAGGCCTAGCGCCCGTGACAGGAAACGCCCCAATGCGCAATGTGGACACAGCCAAATTTTTGAAGGAAAACAGAGGTGTTTTTTGCAAAGTGCCTACCTGTAGATTTTGGCCTGTAGCTCAGCCGCCACCTACGGAAACCTACCAAACCTGTGCATTTCTGAAAACTAGAGACCTAGGGGAATCCAAGATGGGGTGACTTGTGTGGCTCGGACCAGGTTCTGTTACCCAGAATCCTTTGCAAACCTCAAAATTTGGCTAAAAAAACACATGTTCCTAACATTTCTGTGGCAGAAAGTTCTGGAATCCGAGAGGAGCCACAAATTTCCTTCCACCCAGCGTTCCCCCGCGTCTCCCGATAAAAATGATACCTCACTTGTGTGGGTAGGCCTAGCGCCCGCGACAGGAAACGCCCCAAAGCGCAACGTGGACACATCCAAATTTGTGAAGGAAAACAGAGGTGTTTTTTGCAAAGTGCCTACCTGTAGATTTTGGCCTGTAGCTCAGCCGCCACCTAGGGAAACCTACCAAACCTGTGCATTTCTGAAACCTAGAGACCTAGGGGAATCCAGGATGGGGTGACTTGTGTGGCTCGGACCAGGTTCTGTTACCCAGAATCCTTTGCAAACCTCAAAATTTGGCTAAAAAAACAAATGTTCCTCACATTTCTGTGGCAGAAAGTTCTGGAATCTGAGAGGAGCCACGAATTTCCTTCCATCCAGCGTTCCCCCACCTCTCCCGATAAAAATGATACCTCACTTGTGTGCGTAGGCCTAGCGCCCGTGAGAGGAAATGCCCCAAAGCGCAATGTGGACACAGCCACATTTTTGAAGGAAAACAGGTGTTTTTTGCAAAGTGCCTACCTGTAGATTTTGGCCTGTAGCTCAGCCGCCACCTAGGGAAACCTACCAAACCTGTGCATTTCTGAAAACTAGAGACCTAGGGGAATCCAAGATGGGGTGACTTGTGTGGCTCGGACCAGGTTCTGTTACCCAGAATCCTTTGCAAACCTCAAAATTTGGCTAAAAAAACACATGTTCCTCACATTTCTGTGGCAGAAAGTTCTGGAATCTGAGAGGAGCCACGAATTTCCTTCCACCCAGCGTTCCCCCACGTCTCCCGATAAAAATGATACCTCACTTGTGTGGGTAGGCCTAGCGCCCGCGACAGAAAACGCCCCAAAGCGCAAAGTGGACGCATCCAAATTTGTGAAGGAAAACAGAGGTGTTTTTTGCAAAGTGCCTACCTGTAGATTTTGGCTTGTAGCTCAGCCGCCACCTATGGAAACCTACCAAACCTGTGCATTTCTGGAAACTAGAGACCTAGGGGAATCCAAGATGGGGTGACTCGTGTGTCTCGGACCAGGTTCTGTTACCCAGAATCCTTTGCAAACCTCAAAATTTGGCTAAAAAAACACATGTTCCTCACATTTCTGTGGCAGAAAGTTCTGGAATCTGAGAGGAGCCACGAATTTCCTTCCACCCAGCGTTCCCCCACGTCTCCCGATAAAAATGATACCTCACTTGTGTGGGTAGGCCTAGCGCCCGCGACAGAAAACGCCCCAAAGCGCAAAGTGGACGCATCCAAATTTGTGAAGGAAAACAGAGGTGTTTTTTGCAAAGTGCCTACCTGTAGATTTTGGCCTGTAGCTCAGCCGCCACCTAGGGAAACCTACCAAACCTGTGCATTTCTGAAAACTAGAGACCTAGGGGAATCCAAGAAGGGGTGACTTGTGTGGCTCGGACCAGGTTCTTTTACCCAGAATCCTTTGCAAACCTCAAAATTTGGCTAAAAAAACACATGTTCCTAACATTTCTGTGGCAGAAAGTTCTGGAATCTGAGAGGAGCCACGAATTTCCTTCCACCCAGCGTTCCCCCACGTCTCCCGATAAAAATGATACCTCACTTGTGTGGGTAGGCCTAGCGCCCGTGACAGGAAACGCCCCAAAGCGCAATGTGGACACAGCCAAATTTTTGAAGGAAAACAGAGGTGTTTTTTGCAAAGTGCCTACCTGTAGATTTTGGCCTGTAGCTCAGCCGCCACCTACGGAAACCTACCAAACCTGTGCATTTCTGAAAACTAGAGACCTAGGGGAATCCAAGATGGGGTGACTTGTGTGGCTCGGACCAGGTTCTGTTACCCAGAATCCTTTGCAAACCTCAAAATTTGGCTAAAAAAACACATGTTCCTAACATTTCTGTGGCAGAAAGTTCTGGAATCCGAGAGGAGCCACAAATTTCCTTCCACCCAGCGTTCCCCCGCGTCTCCCGATAAAAATGATACCTCACTTGTGTGGGTAGGCCTAGCGCCCGCGACAGGAAACGCCCCAAAGCGCAACGTGGACACATCCAAATTTGTGAAGGAAAACAGAGGTGTTTTTTGCAAAGTGCCTACCTGTAGATTTTGGCCTGTAGCTCAGCCGCCACCTAGGGAAACCTACCAAACCTGTGCATTTCTGAAAACTAGAGACCTAGGGGAATCCAGGATGGGGTGACTTGTGTGGCTCGGACCAGGTTCTGTTACCCAGAATCCTTTGCAAACCTCAAAATTTGGCTAAAAAAACAAATGTTCCTCACATTTCTGTGGCAGAAAGTTCTGGAATCTGAGAGGAGCCACGAATTTCCTTCCATCCAGCGTTCCCCCACCTCTCCCGATAAAAATGATACCTCACTTGTGTGCGTAGGCCTAGCGCCCGTGAGAGGAAATGCCCCAAAGCGCAATGTGGACACAGCCACATTTTTGAAGGAAAACAGGTGTTTTTTGCAAAGTGCCTACCTGTAGATTTTGGCCTGTAGCTCAGCCGCCACCTAGGGAAACCTACCAAACCTGTGCATTTCTGAAAACTAGAGACCTAGGGGAATCCAAGATGGGGTGACTTGTGTGGCTCGGACCAGGTTCTGTTACCCAGAATCCTTTGCAAACCTCAAAATTTGGCTAAAAAAACACATGTTCCTCACATTTCTGTGGCAGAAAGTTCTGGAATCTGAGAGGAGCCACGAATTTCCTTCCACCCAGCGTTCCCCCACGTCTCCCGATAAAAATGATACCTCACTTGTGTGGGTAGGCCTAGCGCCCGCGACAGAAAACGCCCCAAAGCGCAAAGTGGACGCATCCAAATTTGTGAAGGAAAACAGAGGTGTTTTTTGCAAAGTGCCTACCTGTAGATTTTGGCTTGTAGCTCAGCCGCCACCTATGGAAACCTACCAAACCTGTGCATTTCTGGAAACTAGAGACCTAGGGGAATCCAAGATGGGGTGACTCGTGTGTCTCGGACCAGGTTCTGTTACCCAGAATCCTTTGCAAACCTCAAAATTTGGCTAAAAAAAGACATGTTCCTCACATTTCTGTGGCAGAAAGTTCTGGAATCTGAGAGGAGCCACAAATTTCCTTCCACCCAGCGTTACCCCACGTCTCCCGATAAAAATGATACCTCACTTGTGTGGGTAGGCCTAGCGCCCGCGACAGGAAACGCCCCAAAGCGCAACGTGGACACATCCAAATTTGTGAAGGAAAACAGAGGTGATTTTTGCAAAGTGCCTACCTGTAGATTTTGGCTTGTAGCTCAGCCGCCACCGAGGGAAACCTACCAAACATGTGCATTTCTGAAAACTAGAGACCTAGGGGAATCCAAGATGGGGTGACTTGTGTGGCTGGGACCAGGTTCTGTTACCCAGAATCCTTTGCAAACCTCAAAATTTGGTTAAAAAAACACATGTTCCTCACATTTCTGTGGCAGAAAGTTCTGGAATCTGAGAGGAGCCACGAATTTCTTTCCACCCAGCATTCCCCCACGTCTCCCGATAAAAATGATACCTCACTTGTGTGCGTAGGCCTAGCGCCCGTGACAGGAAATGCCCCAAAGCGCAACGTGGACACAGCCAAATTTTTGAAGGAAAACAGAGGTGTTTTTTGCAAAGTGCCTACCTGTAGATTTTGGCCTGTAGCTCAGCCGCCACCTAGGGAAACCAACCAAACCTGTGCATTTCTGAAAACTAGAGACCTAGGGGAATCCAAGATGGGGTGACTTGTGTGGCTCGGACCAGGTTCTGTTACCCAGAATCCTTTGCAAACCTCAAAATTTGGCTAAAAAAACACATGTTCCTCACATTTCTGTGGCAGAAAGTTCTGGAATCTGAGAGGAGCCACGAATTTCCTTCCACCCAGCGTTCCCCCATGTCTCCCGATAAAAATGATACCTCACTTGTGTGGGTAGCCCTAGCGCCCGCGACAGAAAACGCCCCAAAGCGCAAAGTGGACGCATCCAAATTTGTGAAGGAAAACAGAGGTGTTTTTTGCAAAGTGCCTACCTGTAGATTTTGGCTTGTAGCTCAGCCGCCACCTAGGGAAACCTACCAAACCTGTGCATTTCTGGAAACTAGAGACCTAGGGGAATCCAAGATGGGGTGACTCGTGTGTCTCGGACCATGTTCTGTTACCCAGAATCCTTTGCAAACCTCAAAATTTGGCTAAAAAAACACATGTTCCTCACATTTCTGTGGCAGAAAGTTCTGGAATCTGAGAGGAGCCAAGAATTTCTTTCCACCCAGCGTTCCCCCACGTCTCCCGATAAAAATGATACCTCACTTGTGTGCGTAGGCCTAGCGCCCGCGACAGAAAACGCCCCAAAGCGCAAAGTGGACGCATCCAAATTTGTGAAGGAAAACAGAGGTGTTTTTTGCAAAGTGCCTACCTGTAGATTTTGGCCTGTAGCTCAGCCGCCACCTAGGGAAACCAACCAAACCTGTGCATTTCTGAAAACTAGAGACCTAGGGGAATCCAAGATGGGGTGACTTGTGTGGCTCGGACCAGGTTCTGTTACCCAGAATCCTTTGCAAACCTCAAAATTTGGCTAAAAAAACACATGTTCCTCACATTTCTGTGGCAGAAAGTTCTGGAATCTGAGAGGAGCCACAAATTTCCTTCCACCCAGCGTTACCCCACGTCTCCCGATAAAAATGATACCTCACTTGTGTGGGTAGGCCTAGCGCCCGCGACAGGAAACGCCCCAAAGCGCAACGTGGACACATCCAAATTTGTGAAGGAAAACAGAGGTGATTTTTGCAAAGTGCCTACCTGTAGATTTTGGCTTGTAGCTCAGCCGCCACCTAGGGAAACCTACCAAACCTGTGCATTTCTGAAAACTAGAGACCTAGGGGAATCCAAGATGGGGTGACTTGTGTGGCTCGGACCAGGTTCTGTTACCCAGAATCCTTTGCAAACCTCAAAATTTGGCTAAAAAAACACATGTTCCTAACATTTCTGTGGCAGAAAGTTCTGGAATCTGAGAGGAGCCACAAATTTCCTTCCACCCAGCGTTCCCCCACGTCTCCCGATAAAAATGATACCTCACTTGTGTGGGTAGGCCTAGCGCCCGCGACAGAAAACGCCCCAAAGCGCAAAGTGGACGCATCCAAATTTGTGAAGGAAAACAGAGGTGTTTTTTGCAAAGTGTCTACTTGTAGATTTTGGCTTGTAGCTCAGCCGCCACCTAGGGAAACCTACCAAACCTGTGCATTTCTGAAAACTAGAGACCTAGGGGAATCCAAGATGGGGTGACTTGTGTGGCTCGGACCAGGTTCTGTTACCCAGAATCCTTTGCAAACCTCAAAATTTGGCTAAAAAAACACATGTTCCTCACATTTCTGTGGCAGAAAGTTCTGGAATCTGAGAGGAGCCACTAATTTCCTTCCACCCAGCATTCCCCCACGTCTCCCGATAAAAATGATACCTCACTTGTGTGGATAGGCCTAGCGCCCGCGACAGAAAACGCCCCAAAGCGTAAAGTGGACGCATCCAAATTTGTGAAGGAAAACAGAGGTGTTTTTTGCAAAGTGCCTACCTGTAGATTTTGGCCTGTAGCTCAGCCGCCACCTAGGGAAACCAACCAAACCTGTGCATTTCTGAAAACTAGAGACCTAGGGGAATCCAAGATGGGGTGACTTGTGTGGCTCGGACCAGGTTCTGTTACCCAGAATCCTTTGCAAACCTCAAAATTTGGCTAAAAAAACACATGTTCCTCACATTTCTGTGGCAGAAAGTTCTGGAATCTGAGAGGAGCCACAAATTTCCTTCCACCCAGCGTTACCCCACGTCTCCCGATAAAAATGATACCTCACTTGTGTGGGTAGGCCTAGCGCCCGCGACAGGAAACGCCCCAAAGCGCAACGTGGACACATCCAAATTTGTGAAGGAAAACAGAGGTGATTTTTGCAAAGTGCCTACCTGTAGATTTTGGCTTGTAGCTCAGCCGCCACCTAGGGAAACCTACCAAACCTGTGCATTTCTGAAAACTAGAGACCTAGGGGAATCCAAGATGGGGTGACTTGTGTGGCTCGGACCAGGTTCTGTTACCCAGAATCCTTTGCAAACCTCAAAATTTGGCTAAAAAAACACATGTTCCTAACATTTCTGTGGCAGAAAGTTCTGGAATCTGAGAGGAGCCACAAATTTCCTTCCACCCAGCGTTCCCCCACGTCTCCCGATAAAAATGATACCTCACTTGTGTGGGTAGGCCTAGCGCCCGCGACAGAAAACGCCCCAAAGCGCAAAGTGGACGCATCCAAATTTGTGAAGGAAAACAGAGGTGTTTTTTGCAAAGTGTCTACTTGTAGATTTTGGCTTGTAGCTCAGCCGCCACCTAGGGAAACCTACCAAACCTGTGCATTTCTGAAAACTAGAGACCTAGGGGAATCCAAGATGGGGTGACTTGTGTGGCTCGGACCAGGTTCTGTTACCCAGAATCCTTTGCAAACCTCAAAATTTGGCTAAAAAAACACATGTTCCTCACATTTCTGTGGCAGAAAGTTCTGGAATCTGAGAGGAGCCACTAATTTCCTTCCACCCAGCATTCCCCCACGTCTCCCGATAAAAATGATACCTCACTTGTGTGGATAGGCCTAGCGCCCGCGACAGAAAACGCCCCAAAGCGTAAAGTGGACGCATCCAAATTTGTGAAGGAAAACAGAGGTGTTTTTTGCAAAGTGCCTACCTGTAGATTTTGGCTTGTAGCTCAGCCGCCACCTAGGGAAACCTACCAAACCTGTGCATGTTGGAAACTATAGACCTAGGGGAATCCAAGATGGGGTGACTTGTGTGGCTCGGACCAGGTTCTGTTACCCAGAATCCTATGCAAACCTCAAAATTTGGCTAAAAAAACACATGTTCCTGACATTTCTGTGGCAGAAAGTTCTGGAATCTGAGAGGAGCCACGAATTTCCTCCCACCCAGCGTTCCCCCACGTCTCCCGATAAAAATGATACCTCACTTGTGTGGGTAGGCCAAGCGCCCGCGACAGGAAACGCCCCAAAGCGCAACGTGGACACAGCCAAATTTTTGAAGGAAAACAGAGGTGTTTTTTGCAAAGTGCCTACCTGTATATTTTGGCCTGTAGCTCAGCCGCCACCTAGGGAAACCTACCAAACCTGTGCATTTCTGAAAACTAGAGACCTAGGGGAATCCAAGATGGGGTGACTTGTGTGGCTCGGACCAGGTTCTGTTACCCAGAATCCTTTGCAAACCTCAAAATTTGGCTAAAAAAACACATGTTCCTCACATTTCTGTGGCAGAAAGTTCTGGAATCTGAGAGGAGCCACGAATTTCCTTCCACCCAGCGTTCCCCCACGTCTCCCGATAAAAATGATACCTCACTTGTGTGGGTAGGCCAAGCGCCCGCGACAGGAAACGCCCCAAAGCGCAACGTGGACACATCCAAATTTTTGAAGGAAAACAGAGGTGATTTTTGCAAAGTGCCTACCTGTAGATTTTGGCTTGTAGCTCAGCCGCCACCTAGGGAAACCTACCAAACCTGTGCATTTCTGAAAACTAGAGACCTAGGGGAATCCAAGATGGGGTGACTTGTGTGGCTCGGACCAGGTTCTGTTACCCAGAATCCTTTGCAAACCTCAAAATTTGGCTAAAAAAACACATGTTCCTAACATTTCTGTGGCAGAAAGTTCTGGAATCTGAGAGGAGCCACAAATTTCCTTCCACCCAGCGTTCCCCCACGTCTCCCGATAAAAATGATACCTCACTTGTGAGGGTAGGCCTAGCGCCCGCGACAGAAAACGCCCCAAAGCGCAAAGTGGACGCATCCAAATTTGTGAAGGAAAACAGAGGTGTTTTTTGCAAAGTGCCTACTTGTAGATTTTGGCTTGTAGCTCAGCCGCCACCTAGGGAAACCTACCAAACCTGTGCATTTCTGAAAACTAGAGACCTAGGGGAATCCAAGATGGGGTGACTTGTGTGGCTCGGACCAGGTTCTGTTACCCAGAATCCTTTGCAAACCTCAAAATTTGGCTAAAAAAACACATGTTCCTCACATTTCTGTGGCAGAAAGTTCTGGAATCTGAGAGGAGCCACTAATTTCCTTCCACCCAGCGTTCCCCCACGTCTCCCGATAAAAATGATACCTCACTTGTGTGGATAGGCCTAGCGCCCGCGACAGAAAACGCCCCAAAGCGTAAAGTGGACGCATCCAAATTTGTGAAGGAAAACAGAGGTGTTTTTTGCAAAGTGCCTACCTGTAGATTTTGGCTTGTAGCTCAGCCGCCACCTAGGGAAACCTACCAAACCTGTGCATGTTGGAAACTATAGACCTAGGGGAATCCAAGATGGGGTGACTTGTGTGGCTCGGACCAGGTTCTGTTACCCAGAATCCTATGCAAACCTCAAAATTTGGCTAAAAAAAACACATGTTCCTGACATTTCTGTGGCAGAAAGTTCTGGAATCTGAAAGGAGCCACGAATTTCCTCCCAACCAGCGTTCCCCCACGTCTCCCGATAAAAATGATACCTCACTTGTGTGGGTAGGCCAAGCGCCCGCGACAGGAAACGCCCCAAAGCGCAACGTGGACACAGCCAAATTTTTGAAGGAAAACAGAGGTGTTTTTTGCAAAGTGCCTACCTGTATATTTTGGCCTGTAGCTCAGCCGCCACCTAGGGAAACCTACCAAACCTGTGCATTTCTGAAAACTAGAGACCTAGGGGAATCCAAGATGGGGTGACTTGTGTGGCTCGGACCAGGTTCTGTTACCCAGAATCCTTTGCAAACCTCAAAATTTGGCTAAAAAAACACATGTTCCTCACATTTCTGTGGCAGAAAGTTCTGGAATCTGAGAGGAGCCACGAATTTCCTTCCACCCAGCGTTCCCCCACGTCTCCCGATAAAAATGATAACTCACTTGTGTGCGTAGGCCTAGCGCCCGTGACAGGAAACGCCCCAAAGCGCAATGTGGACACAGCCAAATTTTTGAAGGAAAACAGAGGTGTTTTTTGCAAAGTGCCTACCTGTAGATTTTGGCCTGTAGCTCAGCCGCCACCTACGGAAACCTACCAAACCTGTGCATTTCTGAAAACTAGAGACCTAGGGGAATCCAAGATGGGGTGACTTGTGTGGCTCGGACCAGGTTCTGTTACCCAGAATCCTTTGCAAACCTCAAAATTTGGCTAAAAAACACATGTTCCTCACATTTCTGTGGCAGAAAGTTCTGGAATCTGAGAGGAGCCACGAATTTCCTTCCACCCAGCGTTCCCCCACGTCTCCCGATAAAAATGATACCTCACTTGTGTGCGTAGGCCTAGCGCCCGTGACAGGAAACGCCCCAAAGCGCAATGTGGACACAGCCAAATTTTTGAAGGAAAACAGAGGTGTTTTTTGCAAAGTGCCTACCTGTAGATTTTGGCCTGTAGCTCAGCCGCCACCTACGGAAACCTACCAAACCTGTGCATTTCTGAAAACTAGAGACCTAGGGGAATCCAAGATGGGGTGACTTGTGTGGCTCGGACCAGGTTCTGTTACCCAGAATCCTTTGCAAACCTCAAAATTTGGCTAAAAAAACACATGTTCCTCACATTTCTGTGGCAGAAAGTTCTGGAATCTGAGAGGAGCCACGAATTTCCTTCCACCCAGCGTTCCCCCACGTCTCCCGATAAAAATGATACCTCACTTGTGTGCGTAGGCCTAGCGCCCGTGACAGGAAACGCCCCAAAGCGCAATGTGGACACAGCCAAATTTTTGAAGGAAAACAGAGGTGTTTTTTGCAAAGTGCCTACCTGTAGATTTTGGCCTGTAGCTCAGCCGCCACCTACGGAAACCTACCAAACCTGTGCATTTCTGAAAACTAGAGACCTAGGGGAATCCAAGATGGGGTGACTTGTGTGGCTCGGACCAGGTTCTGTTACCCAGAATCCTTTGCAAACCTCAAAATTTGGCTAAAAAAACACATGTTCCTAACATTTCTGTGGCAGAAAGTTCTGGAATCTGAGAGGAGCCACGAATTTCCTTCCACCCAGCGTTCCCCCACGTCTCCCGATAAAAATGATACCTCACTTGTGTGGATAGCCCTAGCGCCCGCGACAGAAAACGCCCCAAAGCGTAAAGTGGACGCATCCAAATTTGTGAAGGAAAACAGAGGTGTTTATTGCAAAGTGCCTACCTGTAGATTTTGGCCTGTAGCTCAGCCGCCACCTAGGGAAACCTACCAAACCTGTGGATTTCTGAAAACTAGAGACCTAGGGGAATCCAAGATGGGGTGACTTGTGTGGCTCGGACCAGGTTCTGTTACCCAGAATCCTTTGCAAACCTCAAAATTTGGCTAAAAAAACACATGTTCCTCAAATTTCTGTGGCAGAAAGTTCTGGAATCTGAGAGGAGCCACGAATTTCATTCCACCCAGCGTTCCCCCACGTCTCCCGATAAAAATGATACCTCACTTGTGTGGGTAGGCCTAGCGCCCGCGACAGAAAACGCCCCAAAGCGCAAAGTGGACGCATCCAAATTTGTGAAGGAAAACAGAGGTGTTTTTTGCAAACTGCCTACCTGTAGATTTTGGCTTGTAGCTCAGCCGCCACCTAGGGAAACCTACCAAACCTGTGCATATCTGAAAACTAGAGACCTAGGGGAATCCAAGATGGGGTGACTTGTGTGGCTCGGACCAGGTTCTGTTACCCAGAATCCTTTGCAAACCTCAAAATTTGGCTAAAAAAACACATGTTCCTCACATTTCTGTGGCAGAAAGTTCTGGAATCTGAGAGGAGCCACGAATTTTCTTCCACCCAGCGTTCCCCCGCGTCTCCCGATAAAAATGATACCTCACTTGTGTGGGTAGGCCTAGCGCCAGCGACAGGAAACGCCCCAAAGCGCAACGTGGACACATCCAAATTTGTGAAGGAAAACAGAGGTGTTTTTTGCAAAGTGCCTACCTGTAGATTTTGGCCTGTAGCTCAGCCGCCCCCTAGGGAAACCTACCAAACCTGTGCATTTCTGAAAACTAGAGACCTAGGGGAATCCAAGATGGGGTGACTTGTGTGGCTCGGACCAGGTTCTGTTACCCAGAATCCTTTGCAAACCTCAAAATTTGGCAAAAAAAACACATGTTCCTCACATTTCTGTGGCAGAAAGTTCTGGAATCTGAGAGGAGCCACGAATTTCCTTCCACCCAGCGTTCCCCCACGTCTTCCGATAAAAATGATACCTCACTTGTGTGCGTAGGCCTAGCGCCCGTGACAGGAAACGCCCCAAAGCGCAATGTGGACACAGCCAAATTTTTGAAGGAAAACAGAGGTGTTTTTTGCAAAGTGCCTACCTGTAGATTTTGGCCTGTAGCTCAGCCGCCACCTAGGGAAACCTACCAAACCTGTGCATTTCTGAAAACTAGAGACCTAGGGGAATCCAAGAAGGGGTGACTTGTGTGGCTCGGACCAGGTTCTTTTACCCAGAATCCTTTGCAAACCTCAAAATTTGGCTAAAAAAACACATGTTCCTAACATTTCTGTGGCAGAAAGTTCTGGAATCTGAGAGGAGCCTCGAATTTCCTTCCACCCAGCGTTCCCCCACGTCTCCCGATAAAAATGATACCTCACTTGTGTGGGTAGGCCTAGCGCCCGTGACAGGAAACGCCCCAAAGCGCAAGGTGGACACAGCCAAATTTTTGAAGGAAAACAGAGGTGTTTTTTGCAAAGTGCCTACCTGTAGATTTTGGCCTGTAGCTCAGCCGCCACCTACGGAAACCTACCAAACCTGTGCATTTCTGAAAACTAGAGACCTAGGGGAATCCAAGATGGGGTGACTTGTGTGGCTCGGACCAGGTTCTGTTACCCAGAATCCTTTGCAAACCTCAAAATTTGGCTAAAAAAACACATGTTCCTAACATTTCTGTGGCAGAAAGTTCTGGAATCTGAGAGGAGCCACAAATTTCCTTCCACCCAGCGTTCCCCCGCGTCTCCCGATAAAAATGATACCTCACTTGTGTGGGTAGGCCTAGCGCCCGCGACAGGAAACGCCCCAAAGCGCAACGTGGACACATCCAAATTTGTGAAGGAAAACAGAGGTGTTTTTTGCAAAGTGCCTACCTGTAGATTTTGGCCTGTAGCTCAGCCGCCACCTAGGGAAACCTACCAAACCTGTGCATTTCTGAAAACTAGAGACCTAGGGGAAATTAAGATGGGGTGACTTGTGTGGCTCGGACCAGGTTCTGTTACCCAGAATCCTTTGCAAACCTCAAAATTTGGCTAAAAAAACACATGTTCCTCACATTTCTGTGGCAGAAAGTTCTGGAATCTGAGAGGAGCCACGAATTTCCTTCCACCCAGCGTTCCCCCACGTCTCCCGATAAAAATGATACCTCACTTGTGTGGGTAGGCCTAGCGCCCGCGACAGAAAACGCCCCAAAGCGCAAAGTGGACGCATCCAAATTTGTGAAGGAAAACAGAGGTGTTTTTTGCAAAGTGCCTACCTGTAGATTTTGGCCTGTAGCTCAGCCGCCACCTAGGGAAACCTACCAAACCTGTGCATTTCTGAAAACTAGAGACCTAGGGGAATCCAAGAAGGGGTGACTTGTGTGGCTCGGACCAGGTTCTTTTACCCAGAATCCTTTGCAAACCTCAAAATTTGGCTAAAAAAACACATGTTCCTAACATTTCTGTGGCAGAAAGTTCTGGAATCTGAGAGGAGCCTCGAATTTCCATCCACCCAGCGTTCCCCCACGTCTCCCGATAAAAATGATACCTCACTTGTGTGGGTAGGCATAGCGCCCGCGACAGGAAACGCCCCAAAGCGCAACGTGGACACATCCAAATTTGTGAAGGAAAACAGAGGTGTTTTTTGCAAAGTGCCTACCTGTAGATTTTGGCCTGTAGCTCAGCCGCCACCTAGGGAAACCTACCAAACCTGTGCATTTCTGAAAACTAGAGACCTAGGGGAATCCAAGATGGGGTGACTTGTGTGGCTCGGACCAGGTTCTGTTACCCAGAATCCTTTGCAAACCTCAAAATTTGGCTAAAAAAACACATGTTCCTCACATTTCTGTGGCAGAAAGTTCTGGAATCTGAGAGGAGCCACGAATTTCCTTCCAACCAGCGTTCCCCCACGTCTCCCGATAAAAATGATACCTCACTTGTGTGAGTAGGCCTAGCGCCCGCGACAGGAAACGCCCCAAAGCGCAATGTGGACACATCCAAATTTGTGAAGGAAAACAGAGGTGTTTTTTGCAAAGTGCCTACCTGTAGATTTTGGCCTGTAGCTCAGCCGCCACATAGGGAAACCTACCAAACCTGTGCATTTCTGAAAACTAGAGACCTAGGGGAATCCAAGATGGGGTGACTTGTCGGGGTTCTGTTACCCAGAATCCTTTGCAAACCTCAAAATGTGGCTAAAGAAACACATGTTCCTCACATTTCTGTGGCAGAAAGTTCTGAAATCTGAGAGGAGCCACGAATTTCCTTCCATCCAGCGTTCCCCCACGTCTCCCGATAAAAATGATACCTCACTTGTGTGCGTAGGCCTAGCGCCCGTGAGAGGAAATGCCCCAAAGCGCAATGTGGACACAGCCAAATTTTTGAAGGAAAACAGAGGTGTTTTTTGCAAAGTGCCTACCTGTAGATTTTGTCCTGTAGCTCAGCCGCCACCTAGGGAAACCTACCAAACCTGTGCATTTCTGAAAACTAGAGACCTAGGGGAATCCAAGATGGGGTGACTTGTGTGGCTCGGACCAGGTTCTGTTACCCAGAATCCTTTGCAAACCTCAAAATTTGGCTAAAAAAACACATGTTCCTAACATTTCTGTGGCAGAAAGTTCTGGAATCTGAGAGGAGCCACGAATTTCCTTCCACCCAGCGTTCCCCCACGTCTCCCGATAAAAATGATACCTCACTTGTGTGGATAGCCCTAGCGCCCGCGACAGAAAACGCCCCAAAGCGTAAAGTGGACGCATCCAAATTTGTGAAGGAAAACAGAGGTGTTTTTTGCAAAGTGCCTACCTGTAGATTTTGGCCTGTAGCTCAGCCGCCACCTAGGGAAACCTACCAAACCTGTGCATTTCTGAAAACTAGAGACCTAGGGGAATCCAAGAAGGGGTGACTTGTGTGGCTCGGACCAGGTTCTTTTACCCAGAATCCTTTGCAAACCTCAAAATTTGGCTAAAAAAACACATGTTCCTAACATTTCTGTGGCAGAAAGTTCTGGAATCTGAGAGGAGCCTCGAATTTCCTTCCACCCAGCGTTCCCCCACGTCTCCCGATAAAAATGATACCTCACTTGTGTGGGTAGGCCTAGCGCCCGTGACAGGAAACGCCCCAAAGCGCAAGGTGGACACAGCCAAATTTTTGAAGGAAAACAGAGGTGTTTTTTGCAAAGTGCCTACCTGTAGATTTTGGCCTGTAGCTCAGCCGCCACCTACGGAAACCTACCAAACCTGTGCATTTCTGAAAACTAGAGACCTAGGGGAATCCAAGATGGGGTGACTTGTGTGGCTCGGACCAGGTTCTGTTACCCAGAATCCTTTGCAAACCTCAAAATTTGGCTAAAAAAACACATGTTCCTAACATTTCTGTGGCAGAAAGTTCTGGAATCTGAGAGGAGCCACAAATTTCCTTCCACCCAGCGTTCCCCCGCGTCTCCCGATAAAAATGATACCTCACTTGTGTGGGTAGGCCTAGCGCCCGCGACAGGAAACGCCCCAAAGCGCAACGTGGACACATCCAAATTTGTGAAGGAAAACAGAGGTGTTTTTTGCAAAGTGCCTACCTGTAGATTTTGGCCTGTAGCTCAGCCGCCACCTAGGGAAACCTACCAAACCTGTGCATTTCTGAAAACTAGAGACCTAGGGGAAATTAAGATGGGGTGACTTGTGTTGCTCGGACCAGGTTCTGTTACCCAGAATCCTTTGCAAACCTCAAAATTTGGCTAAAAAAACACATGTTCCTCACATTTCTGTGGCAGAAAGTTCTGGAATCTGAGAGGAGCCACGAATTTCCTTCCACCCAGCGTTCCCCCACGTCTCCCGATAAAAATGATACCTCACTTGTGTGGGTAGGCCTAGCGCCCGCGACAGAAAACGCCCCAAAGCGCAAAGTGGACGCATCCAAATTTGTGAAGGAAAACAGAGGTGTTTTTTGCAAAGTGCCTACCTGTAGATTTTGGCCTGTAGCTCAGCCGCCACCTAGGGAAACCTACCAAACCTGTGCATTTCTGAAAACTAGAGACCTAGGGGAATCCAAGAAGGGGTGACTTGTGTGGCTCGGACCAGGTTCTTTTACCCAGAATCCTTTGCAAACCTCAAAATTTGGCTAAAAAAACACATGTTCCTAACATTTCTGTGGCAGAAAGTTCTGGAATCTGAGAGGAGCCTCGAATTTCCATCCACCCAGCGTTCCCCCACGTCTCCCGATAAAAATGATACCTCACTTGTGTGGGTAGGCCTAGCGCCCGTGACAGGAAACGCCCCAAAGCGCAATGTGGACACAGCCAAATTTTTGAAGGAAAACAGAGGTGTTTTTTGCAAATTGCCTACCTGTAGATTTTGGCCTGTAGCTCAGCCGCCACCTACGGAAACCTACCAAACCTGTGCATTTCTGAAAACTAGAGACCTAGGGGAATCCAAGATGGGGTGACTTGTGTGGCTCGGACCAGGTTCTGTTACCCAGAATCCTTTGCAAACCTCAAAATTTGGCTAAAAAAACACATGTTCCTAACATTTCTGTGGCAGAAAGTTCTGGAATCTGAGAGGAGCCACAAATTTCCTTCCACCCAGCGTTCCCCCGCGTCTCCCGATAAAAATGATACCTCACTTGTGTGGGTAGGCATAGCGCCCGCGACAGGAAACGCCCCAAAGCGCAACGTGGACACATCCAAATTTGTGAAGGAAAACAGAGGTGTTTTTTGCAAAGTGCCTACCTGTAGATTTTGGCCTGTAGCTCAGCCGCCACCTAGGGAAACCTACCAAACCTGTGCATTTCTGAAAACTAGAGACCTAGGGGAATCCAAGATGGGGTGACTTGTGTGGCTCGGACCAGGTTCTGTTACCCAGAATCCTTTGCAAACCTCAAAATTTGGCTAAAAAAACACATGTTCCTCACATTTCTGTGGCAGAAAGTTCTGGAATCTGAGAGGAGCCACGAATTTCCTTCCAACCAGCGTTCCCCCACGTCTCCCGATAAAAATGATACCTCACTTGTGTGAGTAGGCCTAGCGCCCGCGACAGGAAACGCCCCAAAGCGCAATGTGGACACATCCAAATTTGTGAAGGAAAACAGAGGTGTTTTTTGCAAAGTGCCTACCTGTAGATTTTGGCCTGTAGCTCAGCCGCCACATAGGGAAACCTACCAAACCTGTGCATTTCTGAAAACTAGAGACCTAGGGGAATCCAAGATGGGGTGACTTGTCGGGGTTCTGTTACCCAGAATCCTTTGCAAACCTCAAAATGTGGCTAAAGAAACACATGTTCCTCACATTTCTGTGGCAGAAAGTTCTGAAATCTGAGAGGAGCCACGAATTTCCTTCCATCCAGCGTTCCCCCACGTCTCCCGATAAAAATGATACCTCACTTGTGTGCGTAGGCCTAGCGCCCGTGAGAGGAAATGCCCCAAAGCGCAATGTGGACACAGCCAAATTTTTGAAGGAAAACAGAGGTGTTTTTTGCAAAGTGCCTACCTGTAGATTTTGTCCTGTAGCTCAGCCGCCACCTAGGGAAACCTACCAAACCTGTGCATTTCTGAAAACTAGAGACCTAGGGGAATCCAAGATGGGGTGACTTGTGTGGCTCGGACCAGGTTCTGTTACCCAGAATCCTTTGCAAACCTCAAAATTTGGCTAAAAAAACACATGTTCCTAACATTTCTGTGGCAGAAAGTTCTGGAATCTGAGAGGAGCCACGAATTTCCTTCCACCCAGCGTTCCCCCACGTCTCCCGATAAAAATGATACCTCACTTGTGTGGATAGCCCTAGCGCCCGCGACAGAAAACGCCCCAAAGCGTAAAGTGGACGCATCCAAATTTGTGAAGGAAAACAGAGGTGTTTTTTGCAAAGTGCCTACCTGTAGATTTTGGCTTGTAGCTCAGCCGCCACCTAGGGAAACCTACCAAACCTGTGCATTTCTGAAAACTAGAGACCTAGGGGAATCCAAGATGGGGTGACTTGTGTGGCTCGGACCAGGTTCTGTTACCCAGAATCCTTTGCAAACCTCAAAATTTGGCTAAAAAAACACATGTTCCTAACATTTCTGTGGCAGAAAGTTCTGGAATCTGAGAGGAGCCACGAATTTCCTTCCACCCAGCGTTCCCCCACGTCTCCCGATAAATATGATACCTCACTTGTGTGCGTAGGCCTAGCGCCCGTGATAGGAAACGCCCCAAAGCGCAATGTGGACACAGCCACATTTTTGAAGGAAAACAGAGGTGTTTTTTGCAAAGTGCCTACCTGTAGATTTTGGCCTGTAGCTCAGCCGCCACCTAGGGAAACCTACCAAACCTGTGCATTTCTGAAAACTAGAGACCTAGGGGAATCCAAGAAGGGGTGACTTGTGTGGCTCGGACCAGGTTCTTTTACCCAGAATCCTTTGCAAACCTCAAAATTTGGCTAAAAAAACACATGTTCCTAACATTTCTGTGGCAGAAAGTTCTGGAATCTGAGAGGAGCCTCGAATTTCCTTCCACCCAGCGTTCCCCCACGTCTCCCGATAAAAATGATACCTCACTTGTGTGGGTAGGCCTAGCGCCCGTGACAGGAAACGCCCCAAAGCGCAAGGTGGACACAGCCAAATTTTTGAAGGAAAACAGAGGTGTTTTTTGCAAAGTGCCTACCTGTAGATTTTGGCCTGTAGCTCAGCCGCCACCTACGGAAACCTACCAAACCTGTGCATTTCTGAAAACTAGAGACCTAGGGGAATCCAAGATGGGGTGACTTGTGTGGCTCGGACCAGGTTCTGTTACCCAGAATCCTTTGCAAACCTCAAAATTTGGCTAAAAAAACACATGTTCCTAACATTTCTGTGGCAGAAAGTTCTGGAATCTGAGAGGAGCCACAAATTTCCTTCCACCCAGCGTTCCCCCGCGTCTCCCGATAAAAATGATACCTCACTTGTGTGGGTAGGCCTAGCGCCCGCGACAGGAAACGCCCCAAAGCGCAACGTGGACACATCCAAATTTGTGAAGGAAAACAGAGGTGTTTTTTGCAAAGTGCCTACCTGTAGATTTTGGCCTGTAGCTCAGCCGCCACCTAGGGAAACCTACCAAACCTGTGCATTTCTGAAAACTAGAGACCTAGGGGAAATTAAGATGGGGTGACTTGTGTTGCTCGGACCAGGTTCTGTTACCCAGAATCCTTTGCAAACCTCAAAATTTGGCTAAAAAAACACATGTTCCTCACATTTCTGTGGCAGAAAGTTCTGGAATCTGAGAGGAGCCACGAATTTCCTTCCACCCAGCGTTCCCCCACGTCTCCCGATAAAAATGATACCTCACTTGTGTGGGTAGGCCTAGCGCCCGCGACAGAAAACGCCCCAAAGCGCAAAGTGGACGCATCCAAATTTGTGAAGGAAAACAGAGGTGTTTTTTGCAAAGTGCCTACCTGTAGATTTTGGCCTGTAGCTCAGCCGCCACCTAGGGAAACCTACCAAACCTGTGCATTTCTGAAAACTAGAGACCTAGGGGAATCCAAGAAGGGGTGACTTGTGTGGCTCGGACCAGGTTCTTTTACCCAGAATCCTTTGCAAACCTCAAAATTTGGCTAAAAAAACACATGTTCCTAACATTTCTGTGGCAGAAAGTTCTGGAATCTGAGAGGAGCCTCGAATTTCCATCCACCCAGCGTTCCCCCACGTCTCCCGATAAAAATGATACCTCACTTGTGTGGGTAGGCCTAGCGCCCGTGACAGGAAACGCCCCAAAGCGCAATGTGGACACAGCCAAATTTTTGAAGGAAAACAGAGGTGTTTTTTGCAAATTGCCTACCTGTAGATTTTGGCCTGTAGCTCAGCCGCCACCTACGGAAACCTACCAAACCTGTGCATTTCTGAAAACTAGAGACCTAGGGGAATCCAAGATGGGGTGACTTGTGTGGCTCGGACCAGGTTCTGTTACCCAGAATCCTTTGCAAACCTCAAAATTTGGCTAAAAAAACACATGTTCCTAACATTTCTGTGGCAGAAAGTTCTGGAATCTGAGAGGAGCCACAAATTTCCTTCCACCCAGCGTTCCCCCGCGTCTCCCGATAAAAATGATACCTCACTTGTGTGGGTAGGCCTAGCGCCCGCGACAGGAAACGCCCCAAAGCGCAACGTGGACACATCCAAATTTGTGAAGGAAAACAGAGGTGTTTTTTGCAAAGTGCCTACCTGTAGATTTTGGCCTGTAGCTCAGCCGCCACCTAGGGAAACCTACCAAACCTGTGCATTTCTGAAAACTAGAGACCTAGGGGAATCCAAGATGGGGTGACTTGTGTGGCTCGGACCAGGTTCTGTTACCCAGAATCCTTTGCAAACCTCAAAATTTGGCTAAAAAAACACATGTTCCTCACATTTCTGTGGCAGAAAGTTCTGGAATCTGAGAGGAGCCACGAATTTCCTTCCAACCAGCGTTCCCCCACGTCTCCCGATAAAAATGATACCTCACTTGTGTGAGTAGGCCTAGCGCCCGCGACAGGAAACGCCCCAAAGCGCAATGTGGACACATCCAAATTTGTGAAGGAAAACAGAGGTGTTTTTTGCAAAGTGCCTACCTGTAGATTTTGGCCTGTAGCTCAGCCGCCACATAGGGAAACCTACCAAACCTGTGCATTTCTGAAAACTAGAGACCTAGGGGAATCCAAGATGGGGTGACTTGTCGGGGTTCTGTTACCCAGAATCCTTTGCAAACCTCAAAATGTGGCTAAAGAAACAAATGTTCCTCTCATTTCTGTGGCAGAAAGTTCTGAAATCTGAGAGGAGCCACGAATTTCCTTCCATCCAGCGTTCCCCCACGTCTCCCGATAAAAATGATACCTCACTTGTGTGCGTAGGCCTAGCGCCCGTGAGAGGAAATGCCCCAAAGCGCAATGTGGACACAGCCAAATTTTTGAAGGAAAACAGAGGTGTTTTTTGCAAAGTGCCTACCTGTAGATTTTGGCCTGTAGCTCAGCCGCCACCTAGGGAAACCTACCAAACCTGTGCATTTCTGAAAACTAGAGACCTAGGGGAATCCAAGATGGGGTGACTTGTGTGGCTCGGACCAGGTTCTGTTACCCAGAATCCTTTGCAAACCTCAAAATTTGGCTAAAAAAACACATGTTCCTCAAATTTCTGTGGCAGAAAGTTCTGGAATCTGAGAGGAGCCACGAATTTCCTTCCACCCAGCGTTCCCCCACGTCTCCCGATAAAAATGATACCTCACTTGTGTGGATAGCCCTAGCGCCCGCGACAGAAAACGCCCCAAAGCGTAAAGTGGACGCATCCAAATTTGTGAAGGAAAACAGAGGTGTTTTTTGCAAAGTGCCTACCTGTAGATTTTGGCTTGTAGCTCAGCCGCCACCTAGGGAAACCTACCAAACCTGTGCATTTCTGAAAACTAGAGACCTAGGGGAATCCAAGATGGGGTGACTTGTGTGGCTCGGACCAGGTTCTGTTACCCAGAATCCTTTGCAAACCTCAAAATTTGGCTAAAAAAACACATGTTCCTAACATTTCTGTGGCAGAAAGTTCTGGAATCTGAGAGGAGCCACGAATTTCCTTCCACCCAGCGTTCCCCCACGTCTCCCGATAAATATGATACCTCACTTGTGTGCGTAGGCCTAGCGCCCGCGACAGAAAACGCCCCAAAGCGCAAAGTGGACGCATCCAAATTTGTGAAGGAAAACAGAGGTGTTTTTTGCAAAGTGCCTACCTGTAGATTTTGGCTTGTAGCTCAGCCGCCACCTAGGGAAACCTACCAAACCTGTGCATATCTGAAAACTAGAGACCTAGGGGAATCCAAGATGGGGTGACTTGTGTGGCTCGGACCAGGATCTGTTACCCAGAATCCTTTGCAAACCTCAAATTTTGGCTAAAAAAACACATGTTCTTCACATTTCTGTGGCAGAAAGTTCTATAATCTGAGAGGAGCCACGAATTTCCTTCCACCCAGCGTTCCCCCACGTCTCCCGATAAAAATGATACCTCACTTGTGTGGGTAGGCCTAGCGCCCGCGACAGGAAACGCCCCAAAGCGCAACGTGGACACATCCAAATTTGTGAAGGAAAACAGAGGTGTTTTTTGCAAAGTGCCTACCTGTATATTTTGGCCTGTAGCTCAGCCGCCACCTAGGGAAACCTACCAAACCTGTGCATTTCTGAAAACTAGAGACCTAGGGGAATCCAAGATGGGGTGACTTGTGTGGCTCGGACCAGGTTCTGTTACCCAGAATCCTTTGCAAACCTCAAAATTTGGCTAAAAAAACACATGTTCCTCACATTTCTGTGGCAGAAAGTTCTGGAATCTGAGAGGAGCCACGAATTTCCTTCCACCCAGCGTTCCCCCACGTCTCCCGATAAAAATGATACCTCACTTGTGTGCGTAGGCCTAGCGCCCGTGACAGGAAACGCCCCAAAGCGCAATGTGGACACAGCCAAATTTTTGAAGGAAAACAGAGGTGTTTTTTGCAAAGTGCCTACCTGTAGATTTTGGCCTGTAGCTCAGCCGCCACCTACGGAAACCTACCAAACCTGTGCATTTCTGAAAACTAGAGACCTAGGGGAATCCAAGATGGGGTGACTTGTGTGGCTCGGACCAGGTTCTGTTACCCAGAATCCTTTGCAAACCTCAAAATTTGGCTAAAAAAACACATGTTCCTAACATTTCTGTGGCAGAAAGTTCTGGAATCTGAGAGGAGCCACAAATTTCCTTCCACCCAGCGTTCCCCCGCGTCTCCCGATAAAAATGATACCTCACTTGTGTGGGTAGGCCTAGCGCCCGCGACAGGAAACGCCCCAAAGCGCAACGTGGACACATCCAAATTTGTGAAGGAAAACAGAGGTGTTTTTTGCAAAGTGCCTACCTGTAGATTTTGGCCTGTAGCTCAGCCGCCACCTAGGGAAACCTACCAAACCTGTGGATTTCTGAAAACTAGAGACCTAGGGGAATCCAAGATGGGGTGACTTGTGTGGCTCGGACCAGGTTCTGTTACCCAGAATCCTTTGCAAACCTCAAAATTTGGCTAAAAAAACACATGTTCCTCAAATTTCTGTGGCAGAAAGTTCTGGAATCTGAGAGGAGCCACGAATATCCTTCCACCCAGCGTTCCCCCACGTCTCCCGATAAAAATGATACCTCACTTGTGTGGGTAGGCCTAGCGCCCGTGACAGAAAACGCCCCAAAGCGCAAAGTGGACGCATCCAAATTTGTGAAGGAAAACAGAGGTGTTTTTTGCAAAGTGCCTACCTGTAGATTTTGGCTTGTAGCTCAGCCGCCACCTAGGGAAACCTACCAAACCTGTGCATATCTGAAAACTAGAGACCTAGGGGAATCCAAGATGGGGTGACTTGTGTGGCTCGGACCAGGTTCTGTTACCCAGAATCCTTTGCAAACCTCAAAATGTGGCTAAAAAAACACATGTTCCTCACATTTCTGTGGCAGAAAGTTCTGGAATCTGAGAGGAGCCACGGATTTCCTTCCACCCAGCGTTCCCCCACGTCTCCCGATAAAAATGATACCTCACTTGTGTGGGTAGGCCTAGCGCCCGCGACAGGAAATGCCCCAAAGCGCAACATGGACACATCCAAATTTGTGAAGGAAAACAGAGGTGTTTTTTGCAAAGTGCCTACCTGTATATTTTGGCCTGTAGCTCAGCCGCCACCTATGGAAACCTACCAAACCTGTGCATTTCTGAAAACTAGAGACCTAGGGGAATCCAAGATGGGGTGACTTGTGTGGCTCGGACCAGGTTCTGTTACCCAGAATCCTTTGCAAACCTCAAAATTTGGCTAAAAAAACACATGTTCCTAACATTTCTGTGACAGAAAGTTCTGGAATCTGAGAGGAGCCACAAATTTCCTTCCACCCAGCGTTCCCCCGCGTCTCCCGATAAAAATGATACCTCACTTGTGTGGGTAGGCCTAGCGCCCGCGACAGGAAACGCCCCAAAGCGCAACGTGGACACATCCAAATTTGTGAAGGAAAACAGAGGTGTTTTTTGCAAAGTGCCTACCTGTAGATTTTGGCCTGTAGCTCAGCCGCCACCTAGGGAAACCTACCAAACCTGTGCATTTCTGAAAACTAGAGACCTAGGGGAATCCAAGATGGGGTGACTTGTGTGGCTCGGACCAGGTTCTGTTACCCAGAATCCTTTGCAAACCTCAAAATTTGGCTAAAAAAACACATGTTCCTGACATTTCTGTGGCAGAAAGTTCTGGAATCTGAGAGGAGCCACGAATTTCCTTCCACCCAGCGTTCCCCCACGTCTCCCGATAAAAATGATACCTCACTTGTGTGGGTAGGCCTAGCACCCGCGACAGAAAACGCCCCAAAGCGCAACGTGGACACATCCAAATTTGTGAAGGAAAACAGAGGTGTTTTTTGCAAAGTGCCTACCTGTAGATTTTGGCCTGTAGCTCAGCCGCCACCTAGGGAAACCTACCAAACCTGTGCATTTCTGAAAACTAGAGACCTAGGGGAATCCAAGATGGGGTGACTTGTGTGGCTCGGACCAGGTTCTGTTACCCAGAATCCTTTGCAAACCTCAAAATTTGGCTAAAAAAACACATGTTCCTGACATTTCTGTGGCAGAAAGTTCTGGAATCTGAGAGGAGCCACGAATTTCCTTCCACCCAGCGTTCCCACACGTCTCCCGATAAAAATGATACCTCACTTGTGTGGGTAGGCCTAGCGCCCGCGACAGGAAACGCCCCAAAGCGCAACGTGGACATATCCAAATTTGTGAAGGAAAACAGAGGTGTTTTTTGCAAAGTGCCTACCTGTAGATTTTGGCCTGTAGCTCAGCCGCCCCCTAGGGAAACCTACCAAACCTGTGCATTTCTGAAAACTAGAGACCTAGGGGAATCCAAGATGGGGTGACTTGTGTGGCTCGGACCAGGTTCTGTTACCCAGAATCCTTTGCAAACCTCAAAATTTGGCTAAAAAAACACATGTTCCTCACATTTCTGTGGCAGAAAGTTCTGGAATCTGAGAGGAGCCACGAATTTCCTTCCACCCAGCGTTCCCCCACGTCTTCCGATAAAAATGATACCTCACTTGTGTGCGTAGGCCTAGCGCCCGTGACAGGAAACGCCCCAAAGCGCAATGTGGACACAGCCAAATTTTTGAAGGAAAACAGAGGTGTTTTTTGCAAAGTGCCTACCTGTAGATTTTGGCCTGTAGCTCAGCCGCCACCTACGGAAACCTACCAAACCTGTGCATTTCTGAAAACTAGAGACCTAGGGGAATCCAAGATGGGGTGACTTGTCGGGGTTCTGTTACCCAGAATCCTTTGCAAACCTCAAAATGTGGCTAAAGAAACACATGTTCCTCACATTTCTGTGGCAGAAAGTTCTGGAATCTGAGAGGAGCCACGAATTTCCTTCCATCCAGCGTTCCCCCACGTCTCCCGATAAAAATGATACCTCACTTGTGTGGGTAGGCCTAGCGCCCGTGACAGAAAACGCCCCAAAGCGCAAAGTGGACGCATCCAAATTTGTGAAGGAAAACAGAGGTGTTTTTTGCAAAGTGCCTACCTGTAGATTTTGGCTTGTAGCTCAGCCGCCACCTAGGGAAACCTACCAAACCTGTGCATATCTGAAAACTAGAGACCTAGGGGAATCCAAGATGGGGTGACTTGTGTGGCTCGGACCAGGTTCTGTTACCCAGAATCCTTTGCAAACCTCAAAATGTGGCTAAAAAAACACATGTTCCTCACATTTCTGTGGCAGAAAGTTCTGGAATCTGAGAGGAGCCACGGATTTCCTTCCACCCAGCGTTCCCCCACGTCTCCCGATAAAAATGATACCTCACTTGTGTGGGTAGGCCTAGCGCCCGCGACAGGAAACGCCCCAAAGCGCAACATGGACACATCCAAATTTGTGAAGGAAAACAGAGGTGTTTTTTGCAAAGTGCCTACCTGTATATTTTGGCCTGTAGCTCAGCCGCCACCTATGGAAACCTACCAAACCTGTGCATTTCTGAAAACTAGAGACCTAGGGGAATCCAAGATGGGGTGACTTGTGTGGCTCGGACCAGGTTCTGTTACCCAGAATCCTTTGCAAACCTCAAAATTTGGCTAAAAAAACACATGTTCCTAACATTTCTGTGGCAGAAAGTTCTGGAATCTGAGAGGAGCCACAAATTTCCTTCCACCCAGCGTTCCCCCGCGTCTCCCGATAAAAATGATACCTCACTTGTGTGGGTAGGCCTAGCGCCCGCGACAGGAAACGCCCCAAAGCGCAACGTGGACACATCCAAATTTGTGAAGGAAAACAGAGGTGTTTTTTGCAAAGTGCCTACCTGTAGATTTTGGCCTGTAGCTCAGCCGCCACCTAGGGAAACCTACCAAACCTGTGCATTTCTGAAAACTAGAGACCTAGGGGAATCCAAGATGGGGTGACTTGTGTGGCTCGGACCAGGTTCTGTTACCCAGAATCCTTTGCAAACCTCAAAATTTGGCTAAAAAAACACATGTTCCTGACATTTCTGTGGCAGAAAGTTCTGGAATCTGAGAGGAGCCACGAATTTCCTTCCACCCAGCGTTCCCCCACGTCTCCCGATAAAAATGATACCTCACTTGTGTGGGTAGGCCTAGCACCCGCGACAGAAAACGCCCCAAAGCGCAACGTGGACACATCCAAATTTGTGAAGGAAAACAGAGGTGTTTTTTGCAAAGTGCCTACCTGTAGATTTTGGCCTGTAGCTCAGCCGCCACCTAGGGAAACCTACCAAACCTGTGCATTTCTGAAAACTAGAGACCTAGGGGAATCCAAGATGGGGTGACTTGTGTGGCTCGGACCAGGTTCTGTTACCCAGAATCCTTTGCAAACCTCAAAATTTGGCTAAAAAAACACATGTTCCTGACATTTCTGTGGCAGAAAGTTCTGGAATCTGAGAGGAGCCACGAATTTCCTTCCACCCAGCGTTTCCACACGTCTCCCGATAAAAATGATACCTCACTTGTGTGGGTAGGCCTAGCGCCCGCGACAGGAAACGCCCCAAAGCGCAACGTGGACATATCCAAATTTGTGAAGGAAAACAGAGGTGTTTTTTGCAAAGTGCCTACCTGTAGATTTTGGCCTGTAGCTCAGCCGCCCCCTAGGGAAACCTACCAAACCTGTGCATTTCTGAAAACTAGAGACCTAGGGGAATCCAAGATGGGGTGACTTGTGTGGCTCGGACCAGGTTCTGTTACCCAGAATCCTTTGCAAACCTCAAAATTTGGCTAAAAAAACACATGTTCCTCACATTTCTGTGGCAGAAAGTTCTGGAATCTGAGAGGAGCCACGAATTTCCTTCCACCCAGCGTTCCCCCACGTCTTCCGATAAAAATGATACCTCACTTGTGTGCGTAGGCCTAGCGCCCGTGACAGGAAACGCCCCAAAGCGCAATGTGGACACAGCCAAATTTTTGAAGGAAAACAGAGGTGTTTTTTGCAAAGTGCCTACCTGTAGATTTTGGCCTGTAGCTCAGCCGCCACCTACGGAAACCTACCAAACCTGTGCATTTCTGAAAACTAGAGACCTAGGGGAATCCAAGATGGGGTGACTTGTCGGGGTTCTGTTACCCAGAATCCTTTGCAAACCTCAAAATGTGGCTAAAGAAACACATGTTCCTCACATTTCTGTGGCAGAAAGTTCTGGAATCTGAGAGGAGCCACGAATTTCCTTCCATCCAGCGTTCCCCCACGTCTCCCGATAAAAATGATACCTCACTTGTGTGCGTAGGCCTAGCGCCCGTGAGAGGAAATGCCCCAAAGCGCAATGTGGACACAGTCAAATTTTTGAAGGAAAACAGAGGTGTTTTTTGCAAAGTGCCTACCTGTAGATTTTGGCCTGTAGCTCAGCCGCCACCTAGGGAAACCTACCAAACCTGTGCATTTCTGAAAACTAGAGACCTAGGGGAATCCAAGATGGGGTGACTTGTGTGGCTCGGACCAGGTTCTGTTACCCAGAATCCTTTGCAAACCTCAAAATTTGGCTAAAAAAACACATGTTCCTCAAATTTCTGTGGCAGAAAGTTCTGGAATCTGAGAGGAGCCACGAATTTCCTTCAACCCAGCGTTCCCCCACGTCTCCCGATAAAAATGATACCTCACTTGTGTGGCTAGGCCTAGCGCCCGCGACAGAAAACGCCCCAAAGCGTAAAGTGGACGCATCCAAATTTGTGAAGGAAAACAGAGGTGTTTTTTGCAAAGTGCCTACCTGTAGATTTTGGCTTGTAGCTCAGCCGCCACCTAGGGAAACCTACCAAACCTGTGCATTTTGGAAACTAGAGACCTAGGGGAATCCAGGATGGGGTGACTTGTGTGGCTCGGACCAGGTTCTGTTACCCAGAATCCTATGCAAACCTCAAAATTTGGCTAAAAAAACACATGTTCCTGACATTTCTGTGGCAGAAAGTTCTGGAATCTGAGAGGAGCCACGAATTTCCTTCCACCCAGCGTTCCCCCACGTCTCCCGATAAAAATGATACCTCACTTGTGTGGGTAGGCCAAGCGCCCGCGACAGGAAACGCCCCAAAGCGCAACGTGGACACAGCCAAATTTTTGAAGGAAAAGAGAGGTGTTTTTTGCAAAGTGCCTACCTGTAGATTTTGGCCTGTAGCTCAGCCGCCACCTAGGGAAACCTACCAAACCTGTGGATTTCTGAAAACTAGAGACCTAGGGGAATCCAAGATGGGGTGACTTGTGTGGCTCGGACCAGGTTCTGTTACCCAGAATCATTTGCAAACCTCAAAATTTGGCTAAAAAAACACATGTTCCTCAAATTTCTGTGGCAGAAAGTTCTGGAATCTGAGAGGAGCCACGAATTTCCTTCCACCCAGCGTTCCCCCACGTCTCCCTATAAAAATGATACCTCACTTGTGTGGGTAGGCCTAGCGCCCGCGACAGAAAACGCCCCAAAGCGCAAAGTGGACGCATCCAAATTTGTGAAGGAAAACAGAGGTGTTTTTTGCAAAGTGCCTACCTGTAGATTTTGGCTTGTAGCTCAGCCGCCACCTAGGGAAACCTACCAAACCTGTGCATATCTGAAAACTAGAGACCTAGGGGAATCCAAGATGGGGTGACTTGTGTGGCTCGGACCAGGTTCTGTTACCCAGAATCCTTTGCAAACCTCAAAATTTGGCTAAAAAAACACATGTTCCTCACATTTCTGTGGCAGAAAGTTCTGGAATCTGAGAGGAGCCACGAATTTCCTTCCACCCAGCGTTTCCCCACGTCTCCCGATAAAAATGATACCTCACTTGTGTGGGTAGGCCTAGCGCCCGCGACAGGAAACGCCCCAAAGCGCAACGTGGACACATCCAAATTTGTGAAGGAAAACAGAGGTGTTTTTTGCAAAGTGCCTACCTGTATATTTTGGCCTGTAGCTCAGCCGCCACCTAGGGAAACCTACCAAACCTGTGCATTTCTGAAAACTAGAGACCTAGGGGAATCCAAGATGGGGTGACTTGTGTGGCTCGGACCAGGTTCTGTTACCCAGAATCCTTTGCAAACCTCAAAATTTGGCTAAAAAAACACATGTTCCTCACATTTCTGTGGCAGAAAGTTCTGGAATCTGAGAGGAGCCACGAATTTCCTTCCACCCAGCGTTCCCCCACGTCTCCCGATAAAAATGATACCTCACTTGTGTGCGTAGGCCTAGCGCCCGTGACAGGAAACGCCCCAAAGCGCAATGTGGACACAGCCAAATTTTTGAAGGAAAACAGAGGTGTTTTTTGCAAAGTGCCTACCTGTAGATTTTGGCCTGTAGCTCAGCCGCCACCTACGGAAACCTACCAAACCTGTGCATTTCTGAAAACTAGAGACCTAGGGGAATCCAAGATGGGTGACTTGTGTGGCTCGGACCAGGTTCTGTTACCCAGAATCCTTTGCAAACCTCAAAATTTGGCTAAAAAAACACATGTTCCTAACATTTCTGTGGCAGAAAGTTCTGGAATCTGAGAGGAGCCACAAATTTCCTTCCACCCAGCGTTCCCCCGCGTCTCCCGATAAAAATGATACCTCACTTGTGTGGGTAGGCCTAGCGCCCGCGACAGGAAACGCCCCAAAGCGCAACGTGGACACATCCAAATTTGTGAAGGAAAACAGAGGTGTTTTTTGCAAAGTGCCTACCTGTAGATTTTGGCCTGTAGCTCAGCCGCCACCTACGGAAACCTACCAAACCTGTGGATTTCTGAAAACTAGAGACCTAGGGGAATCCAAGATGGGGTGACTTGTGTGGCTCGGACCAGGTTCTGTTACCCAGAATCCTTTGCAAACCTCAAAATTTGGCTAAAAAAACACATGTTCCTCAAATTTCTGTGGCAGAAAGTTCTGGAATCTGAGAGGAGCCACGAATTTCCTTCCACCCAGCGTTCCCCCACGTCTCCCGATAAAAATGATACCTCACTTGTGTGGGTAGGCCTAGCGCCCGTGACAGAAAACGCCCCAAAGCGCAAAGTGGACGCATCCAAATTTGTGAAGGAAAACAGAGGTGTTTTTTGCAAAGTGCCTACCTGTAGATTTTGGCTTGTAGCTCAGCCGCCACCTAGGGAAACCTACCAAACCTGTGCATATCTGAAAACTAGAGACCTAGGGGAATCCAAGATGGGGTGACTTGTGTGGCTCGGACCAGGTTCTGTTACCCAGAATCCTTTGCAAACCTCAAAATTTGGCTAAAAAAACACATGTTCCTCACATTTCTGTGGCAGAAAGTTCTGGAATCTGAGAGGAGCCACGGATTTGCTTCCACCCAGCGTTCCCCCACGTCTCCCGATAAAAATGATACCTCACTTGTGTGGGTAGGCCTAGCGCCCGCGACAGGAAACGCCCCAAAGCGCAACGTGGACACATCCAAATTTGTGAAGGAAAACAGAGGTGTTTTTTGCAAAGTGCCTACCTGTATATTTTGGCCTGTAGCTCAGCCGCCACCTATGGAAACCTACCAAACCTGTGCATTTCTGAAAACTAGAGACCTAGGGGAATCCAAGATGGGGTGACTTGTGTGGCTTGGACCAGGTTCTGTTACCCAGAATCCTTTGCAAACCTCAAAATTTGGCTAAAAAAACACATGTTCCCAACATTTCTGTGGCAGAAAGTTCTGGAATCTGAGAGGAGCCACAAATTTCCTTCCACCCAGCGTTCCCCCGCGTCTCCCTATAAAAATGATACCTCACTTGTGTGGGTAGGGCTAGCGCCCGCGACAGGAAACGCCCCAAAGCGCAACGTGGACACAGCCAAATTTTTGAAGGAAAACAGAGGTGTTTTTTGCAAAGTGCCTACCTGTAGATTTTGGCCTGTAGCTCAGCCGCCACCTAGGGAAACCTACCAAACCTGTGGATTTCTGAAAACTAGAGACCTAGGGGAATCCAAGATGTGGTGACTTGTGTGGCTCGGACCAGGTTCTGTTACCCAGAATCATTTGCAAACCTCAAAATTTGGCTAAAAAAACACATGTTCCTCAAATTTCTGTGGCAGAAAGTTCTGGAATCTGAGAGGAGCCACGAATTTCCTTCCACCCAGCGTTCCCCCACGTCTCCCGATAAAAATGATACCTCACTTGTGTGGGTAGGCCTAGCGCCCGCGACAGAAAACGCCCCAAAGCGCAAAGTGGACGCATCCAAATTTGTGAAGGAAAACAGAGGTGTTTTTTGCAAAGTGCCTACCTGTAGATTTTGGCTTGTAGCTCAGCCGCCACCTAGGGAAACCTACTAAACCTGTGCATATCTGAAAACTAGAGACCTAGGGGAATCCAAGATGGGGTGACTTGTGTGGCTCGGACCAGGATCTGTTACCCAGAATCCTTTGCAAACCTCAAATTTTGGCTAAAAAAACACATGTTCTTCACATTTCTGTGGCAGAAAGTTCTATAATCTGAGCGGAGCCACGAATTTCCTTCCACCCAGCGTTCCCCCACGTCTCCCGATAAAAATGATACCTCACTTGTGTGGGTAGGCCTAGCGCCCGCGACAGGAAACGCCCCAAAGCGCAACGTGGACACATCCAAATTTGTGAAGGAAAACAGAGGTGTTTTTTGCAAAGTGCCTACCTGTATATTTTGGCCTGTAGCTCAGCCGCCACCTAGGGAAACCTACCAAACATGTGCATTTCTGAAAACTAGAGACCTAGGGGAATCCAAGATGGGGTGACTTGTGTGGCTCGGACCAGGTTCTGTTACCCAGAATCCTTTGCAAACCTCAAAATTTGGCAAAAAAAACACATGTTCCTCACATTTCTGTGGCAGAAAGTTCTGGAATCTGAGAGGAGCCACGAATTTCCTTCCACCCAGCGTTCCCCCACGTCTCCCGATAAAAATGATACCTCACTTGTGTGCGTAGGCCTAGCGCCCGTGACAGGAAACGCCCCAAAGCGCAATGTGGACACAGCCAAATTTTTGAAGGAAAACAGAGGTGTTTTTTGCAAAGTGCCTACCTGTAGATTTTGGCCTGTAGCTCAGCCGCCACCTACGGAAACCTACCAAACCTGTGCATTTCTGAAAACTAGAGACCTAGGGGAATCCAAGATGGGGTGACTTGTGTGGCTCGGACCAGGTTCTGTTACCCAGAATCCTTTGCAAACCTCAAAATTTGGCTAAAAAAACACATGTTCCTAACATTTCTGTGGCAGAAAGTTCTGGAATCTGAGAGGAGCCACAAATTTCCTTCCACCCAGCGTTCCCCCGCGTCTCCCGATAAAAATGATACCTCACTTGTGTGGGTAGGCCTAGCGCCCGCGACAGGAAACGCCCCAAAGCGCAACGTGGACACATCCAAATTTGTGAAGGAAAACAGAGGTGTTTTTTGCAAAGTGCCTACCTGTAGATTTTGGCCTGTAGCTCAGCCGCCACCTAGGGAAACCTACCAAACCTGTGGATTTCTGAAAACTAGAGACCTAGGGGAATCCAAGATGGGGTGACTTGTGTGGCTCGGACCAGGTTCTGTTACCCAGAATCCTTTGCAAACCTCAAAATTTGGCTAAAAAAACACATGTTCCTCAAATTTCTGTGGCAGAAAGTTCTGGAATCTGAGAGGAGCCACGAATATCCTTCCACCCAGCGTTCCCCCACGTCTCCCGATAAAAATGATACCTCACTTGTGTGGGTAGGCCTAGCGCCCGTGACAGAAAACGCCCCAAAGCGCAAAGTGGACGCATCCAAATTTGTGAAGGAAAACAGAGGTGTTTTTTGCAAAGTGCCTACCTGTAGATTTTGGCTTGTAGCTCAGCCGCCACCTAGGGAAACCTACCAAACCTGTGCATATCTGAAAACTAGAGACCTAGGGGAATCCAAGATGGGGTGACTTGTGTGGCTCGGACCAGGTTCTGTTACCCAGAATCCTTTGCAAACCTCAAAATGTGGCTAAAAAAACACATGTTCCTCACATTTCTGTGGCAGAAAGTTCTGGAATCTGAGAGGAGCCACGGATTTCCTTCCACCCAGCGTTCCCCCACGTCTCCCGATAAAAATGATACCTCACTTGTGTGGGTAGGCCTAGCGCCCGCGACAGGAAACGCCCCAAAGCGCAACATGGACACATCCAAATTTGTGAAGGAAAACAGAGGTGTTTTTTGCAAAGTGCCTACCTGTATATTTTGGCCTGTAGCTCAGCCGCCACCTATGGAAACCTACCAAACCTGTGCATTTCTGAAAACTAGAGACCTAGGGGAATCCAAGATGGGGTGACTTGTGTGGCTCGGACCAGGTTCTGTTACCCAGAATCCTTTGCAAACCTCAAAATTTGGCTAAAAAAACACATGTTCCTAACATTTCTGTGGCAGAAAGTTCTGGAATCTGAGAGGAGCCACAAATTTCCTTCCACCCAGCGTTCCCCCGCGTCTCCCGATAAAAATGATACCTCACTTGTGTGGGTAGGCCTAGCGCCCGCGACAGGAAACGCCCCAAAGCGCAACGTGGACACATCCAAATTTGTGAAGGAAAACAGAGGTGTTTTTTGCAAAGTGCCTACCTGTAGATTTTGGCCTGTAGCTCAGCCGCCACCTAGGGAAACCTACCAAACCTGTGCATTTCTGAAAACTAGAGACCTAGGGGAATCCAAGATGGGGTGACTTGTGTGGCTCGGACCAGGTTCTGTTACCCAGAATCCTTTGCAAACCTCAAAATTTGGCTAAAAAAACACATGTTCCTGACATTTCTGTGGCAGAAAGTTCTGGAATCTGAGAGGAGCCACGAATTTCCTTCCACCCAGCGTTCCCCCACGTCTCCCGATAAAAATGATACCTCACTTGTGTGGGTAGGCCTAGCACCCGCGACAGAAAACGCCCCAAAGCGCAACGTGGACACATCCAAATTTGTGAAGGAAAACAGAGGTGTTTTTTGCAAAGTGCCTACCTGTAGATTTTGGCCTGTAGCTCAGCCGCCACCTAGGGAAACCTACCAAACCTGTGCATTTCTGAAAACTAGAGACCTAGGGGAATCCAAGATGGGGTGACTTGAGTGGCTCGGACAAGGTTCTGTTACCCAGAATCCTTTGCAAACCTCAAAATTTGGGTAAAAAAACACATGTTCCTGACATTTCTGTGGCAGAAAGTTCTGGAATCTGAGAGGAGCCACGAATTTCCTTCCACCCAGCGTTCCCACACGTCTCCCGATAAAAATGATACCTCACTTGTGTGGGTAGGCCTAGCGCCCGCGACAGGAAACGCCCCAAAGCGCAACGTGGACATATCCAAATTTGTGAAGGAAAACAGAGGTGTTTTTTGCAAAGTGCCTACCTGTAGATTTTGGCCTGTAGCTCAGCCGCCCCCTAGGGAAACCTACCAAACCTGTGCATTTCTGAAAACTAGAGACCTAGGGGAATCCAAGATGGGGTGACTTGTGTGGCTCGGACCAGGTTCTGTTACCCAGAATCCTTTGCAAACCTCAAAATTTGGCTAAAAAAACACATGTTCCTCACATTTCTGTGGCAGAAAGTTCTGGAATCTGAGAGGAGCCACGGATTTCCTTCCACCCAGCGTTCCCCCAAGTCTTCCGATAAAAATGCTACCTCACTTGTGTGCGTAGGCCTAGCGCCCGTGACAGGAAACGCCCCAAAGCGCAATGTGGACACAGCCAAATTTTTGAAGGAAAACAGAGGTGTTTTTTGCAAAGTGCCTACCTGTAGATTTTGGCCTGTAGCTCAGCCGCCACCTACGGAAACCTACCAAACCTGTGCATTTCTGAAAACTAGAGACCTAGGGGAATCCAAGATGGGGTGACTTGTCGGGGTTCTGTTACCCAGAATCCTTTGCAAACCTCAAAATGTGGCTAAAGAAACACATGTTCCTCACATTTCTGTGGCAGAAAGTTCTGGAATCTGAGAGGAGCCACGAATTTCCTTCCATCCAGCGTTCCCCCACGTCTCCCGATAAAAATGATACCTCACTTGTGTGCGTAGGCCTAGCGCCCGTGAGAGGAAATGCCCCAAAGCGCAATGTGGACACAGCCAAATTTTTGAAGGAAAACAGAGGTGTTTTTTGCAAAGTGCCTACCTGTAGATTTTGGCCTGTAGCTCAGCCGCCACCTAGGGAAACCTACCAAACCTGTGCATTTCTGAAAACTAGAGACCTAGGGGAATCCAAGATGGGGTGACTTGTGTGGCTCGGACCAGGTTCTGTTACCCAGAATCCTTTGCAAACCTCAAAATTTGGCTAAAAAAACACATGTTCCTCAAATTTCTGTGGCAGAAAGTTCTGGAATCTGAGAGGAGCCACGAATTTCCTTCTACCCAGCGTTCCCCCACGTCTCCCGATAAAAATGATACCTCACTTGTGTGGCTAGGCCTAGCGCCCGCGACAGAAAACGCCCCAAAGCGTAAAGTGGACGCATCCAAATTTGTGAAGGAAAACAGAGGTGTTTTTTGCAAAGTGCCTACCTGTAGATTTTGGCTTGTAGCTCAGCCGCCACCTAGGGAAACCTACCAAACCTGTGCATTTTGGAAACTAGAGACCTAGGGGAATCCAGGATGGGGTGACTTGTGTGGCTCGGACCAGGTTCTGTTACCCAGAATCCTATGCAAACCTCAAAATTTGGCTAAAAAAACACATGTTCCTGACATTTCTGTGGCAGAAAGTTCTGGAATCTGAGAGGAGCCACGAATTTCCTTCCACCCAGCGTTCCCCCACGTCTCCCGATAAAAATGATACCTCACTTGTGTGGGTAGGCCAAGCGCCCGCGACAGGAAACGCCCCAAAGCGCAACGTGGACACAGCCAAATTTTTGAAGGAAAAGAGAGGTGTTTTTTGCAAAGTGCCTACCTGTAGATTTTGGCCTGTAGCTCAGCCGCCACCTAGGGAAACCTACCAAACCTGTGGATTTCTGAAAACTAGAGACCTAGGGGAATCCAAGATGGGGTGACTTGTGTGGCTCGGACCAGGTTCTGTTACCCAGAATCATTTGCAAACCTCAAAATTTGGCTAAAAAAACACATGTTCCTCAAATTTCTGTGGCAGAAAGTTCTGGAATCTGAGAGGAGCCACGAATTTCCTTCCACCCAGCGTTCCCCCACGTCTCCCTATAAAAATGATACCTCACTTGTGTGGGTAGGCCTAGCGCCCGCGACAGAAAACGCCCCAAAGCGCAAAGTGGACGCATCCAAATTTGTGAAGGAAAACAGAGGTGTTTTTTGCAAAGTGCCTACCTGTAGATTTTGGCTTGTAGCTCAGCCGCCACCTAGGGAAACCTACCAAACCTGTGCATATCTGAAAACTAGAGACCTAGGGGAATCCAAGATGGGGTGACTTGTGTGGCTCGGACCAGGTTCTGTTACCCAGAATCCTTTGCAAACCTCAAAATTTGGCTAAAAAAACACATGTTCCTCACATTTCTGTGGCAGAAAGTTCTGGAATCTGAGAGGAGCCACGAATTTCCTTCCACCCAGCGTTCCCCCACGTCTCCCGATAAAAATGATACCTCACTTGTGTGGGTAGGCCTAGCGCCCGCGACAGGAAACGCCCCAAAGCGCAACGTGGACACATCCAAATTTGTGAAGGAAAACAGAGGTGTTTTTTGCAAAGTGCCTACCTGTATATTTTGGCCTGTAGCTCAGCCGCCACCTAGGGAAACCTACCAAACCTGTGCATTTCTGAAAACTAGAGACCTAGGGGAATCCAAGATGGGGTGACTTGTGTGGCTCGGACCAGGTTCTGTTACCCAGAATCCTTTGCAAACCTCAAAATTTGGCTAAAAAAACACATGTTCCTCACATTTCTGTGGCAGAAAGTTCTGGAATCTGAGAGGAGCCACGAATTTCCTTCCACCCAGCGTTCCCCCACGTCTCCCGATAAAAATGATACCTCACTTGTGTGGGTAGGCCTAGCGCCCGCGACAGGAAACGCCCCAAAGCGCAACGTGGACACATCCAAATTTGTGAAGGAAAACAGAGGTGTTTTTTGCAAAGTGCCTACCTGTATATTTTGGCCTGTAGCTCAGCCGCCACCTAGGGAAACCTACCAAACCTGTGCATTTCTGAAAACTAGAGACCTAGGGGAATCCAAGATGGGGTGACTTGTGTGGCTCGGACCAGGTTCTGTTACCCAGAATCCTATGCAAACCTCAAAATTTGGCTAAAAAAACACATGTTCCTGACATTTCTGTGGCAGAAAGTTCTGGAATCTGAGAGGAGCCACGAATTTCCTTCCACCCAGCGTTCCCCCACGTCTCCCGATAAAAATGATACCTCACTTGTGTGGGTAGGCCAAGCGCCCGCGACAGGAAACGCCCCAAAGCGCAACGTGGACACAGCCAAATTTTTGAAGGAAAAGAGAGGTGTTTTTTGCAAAGTGCCTACCTGTATATTTTGGCCTGTAGCTCAGCCGCCACCTAGGGAAACCTACCAAACCTGTGCATTTCTGAAAACTAGAGACCTAGGGGAATCCAAGATGGGGTGACTTGTGTGGCTCGGACCAGGTTCTGTTACCCAGAATCCTTTGCAAACCTCAAAATTTGGCTAAAAAAACACATGTTCCTCACATTTCTGTGGCAGAAAGTTCTGGAATCTGAGAGGAGCCACGAATTTCCTTCCACCCAGCGTTCCCCCACGTCTCCCGATAAAAATGATACCTCACTTGTGTGCGTAGGCCTAGCGCCCGTGACAGGAAACGCCCCAAAGCGCAATGTGGACACAGCCAAATTTTTGAAGGAAAACAGAGGTGTTTTTTGCAAAGTGCCTACCTGTAGATTTTGGCCTGTAGCTCAGCCGCCACCTACGGAAACCTACCAAACCTGTGCATTTCTGAAAACTAGAGACCTAGGGGAATCCAAGATGGGTGACTTGTGTGGCTCGGACCAGGTTCTGTTACCCAGAATCCTTTGCAAACCTCAAAATTTGGCTAAAAAAACACATGTTCCTAACATTTCTGTGGCAGAAAGTTCTGGAATCTGAGAGGAGCCACAAATTTCCTTCCACCCAGCGTTCCCCCGCGTCTCCCGATAAAAATGATACCTCACTTGTGTGGGTAGGCCTAGCGCCCGCGACAGGAAACGCCCCAAAGCGCAACGTGGACACATCCAAATTTGTGAAGGAAAACAGAGGTGTTTTTTGCAAAGTGCCTACCTGTAGATTTTGGCCTGTAGCTCAGCCGCCACCTACGGAAACCTACCAAACCTGTGGATTTCTGAAAACTAGAGACCTAGGGGAATCCAAGATGGGGTGACTTGTGTGGCTCGGACCAGGTTCTGTTACCCAGAATCCTTTGCAAACCTCAAAATTTGGCTAAAAAAACACATGTTCCTCAAATTTCTGTGGCAGAAAGTTCTGGAATCTGAGAGGAGCCACGAATTTCCTTCCACCCAGCGTTCCCCCACGTCTCCCGATAAAAATGATACCTCACTTGTGTGGGTAGGCCTAGCGCCCGTGACAGAAAACGCCCCAAAGCGCAAAGTGGACGCATCCAAATTTTTTAAGGAAAACAGAGGTGTTTTTTGCTAAGTGCCTACCTGTAGATTTTGGCTTGTAGCTCAGCCGCCACCTAGGGAAACCTACCAAACCTGTGCATATCTGAAAACTAGAGACCTAGGGGAATCCAAGATGGGGTGACTTGTGTGGCTCGGACCAGGTTCTGTTACCCAGAATCCTTTGCAAACCTCAAAATTTGGCTAAAAAAACACATGTTCCTCACATTTCTGTGGCAGAAAGTTCTGGAATCTGAGAGGAGCCACGTATTTGCTTCCACCCAGCGTTCCCCCACGTCTCCCGATAAAAATGATACCTCACTTGTGTGGGTAGGCCTAGCGCCCGCGACAGGAAACGCCCCAAAGCGCAACGTGGACATATCCAAATTTGTGAAGGAAAACAGAGGTGTTTTTTGCAAAGTGCCTACCTGTATATTTTGGCCTGTAGCTCAGCCGCCACCTATGGAAACCTACCAAACCTGTGCATTTCTGAAAACTAGAGACCTAGGGGAATCCAAGATGGGGTGACTTGTGTGGCTCGGACCAGGTTCTGTTACCCAGAATCCTTTGCAAACCTCAAAATTTGGCTAAAAAAACACATGTTCCCAACATTTCTGTGGCAGAAAGTTCTGGAATCTGAGAGGAGCCACAAATGTCCTTCCACCCAGCGTTCCCCCGCGTCTCCCTATAAAAATGATACCTCACTTGTGTGGGTAGGGCTAGCGCCCGCGACAGGAAACGCCCCAAAGCGCAACGTGGACATAGCCAAATTTTTGAAGGAAAACAGAGGTGTTTTTTGCAAAGTGCCTACCTGTAGATTTTGGCCTGTAGCTCAGCCGCCACCTAGGGAAACCTACCAAACCTGTGGATTTCTGAAAACTAGAGACCTAGGGGAATCCAAGATGTGGTGACTTGTGTGGCTCGGACCAGGTTCTGTTACCCAGAATCATTTGCAAACCTCAAAATTTGGCTAAAAAAACACATGTTCCTCAAATTTCTGTGGCAGAAAGTTCTGGAATCTGAGAGGAGCCACGAATTTCCTTCCACCCAGCGTTCCCCCACGTCTCCCGATAAAAATGATACCTCACTTGTGTGGGTAGGCCTAGCGCCCGCGACAGAAAACGCCCCAAAGCGCGAAGTGGACGCATCCAAATTTGTGAAGGAAAACAGAGGTGTTTTTTGCAAAGTGCCTACCTGTAGATTTTGGCTTGTAGCTCAGCCGCCACCTAGGGAAACCTACCAAACCTGTGCATATCTGAAAACTAGAGACCTAGGGGAATCCAAGATGGGGTGACTTGTGTGGCTCGGACCAGGATCTGTTACCCAGAATCCTTTGCAAACCTCAAATTTTGGCTAAAAAAACACATGTTCTTCACATTTCTGTGGCAGAAAGTTCTATAATCTGAGAGGAGCCACGAATTTCCTTCCACCCAGCGTTCCCCCACGTCTCCCGATAAAAATGATACCTCACTTGTGTGGGTAGGCCTAGCGCCCGCGACAGGAAACGCCCCAAAGCGCAACGTGGACACATCCAAATTTGTGAAGGAAAACAGAGGTGTTTTTTGCAAAGTGCCTACCTGTATATTTTGGCCTGTAGCTCAGCCGCCACCTAGGGAAACCTACCAAACCTGTGCATTTCTGAAAACTAGAGACCTAGGGGAATCCAAGATGGGGTGACTTGTGTGGCTCGGACCAGGTTCTGTTACCCAGAATCCTTTGCAAACCTCAAAATTTGGCTAAAAAAACACATGTTCCTCACATTTCTGTGGCAGAAAGTTCTGGAATCTGAGAGGAGCCACGAATTTCCTTCCACCCAGCGTTCCCCCACGTCTCCCGATAAAAATGATACCTCACTTGTGTGCGTAGGCCTAGCGCCCGTGACAGGAAACGCCCCAAAGCGCAATGTGGACACAGCCAAATTTTTGAAGGAAAACAGAGGTGTTTTTTGCAAAGTGCCTACCTGTAGATTTTGGCCTGTAGCTCAGCCGCCACCTACGGAAACCTACCAAACCTGTGCATTTCTGAAAACTAGAGACCTAGGGGAATCCAAGATGGGGTGACTTGTGTGGCTCGGACCAGGTTCTGTTACCCAGAATCCTTTGCAAACCTCAAAATTTGGCTAAAAAAACACATGTTCCTAACATTTCTGTGGCAGAAAGTTCTGGAATCTGAGAGGAGCCACAAATTTCCTTACACCCAGCGTTCCCCCGCGTCTCCCGATAACTCACTTGTGTGGGTAGGCCTAGCGCCCGCGACAGGAAACGCCCCAAAGCGCAACGTGGACACATCCAAATTTGTGAAGGAAAACAGAGGTGTTTTTTGCAAAGTGCCTACCTGTAGATTTTGGCCTGTAGCTCAGCCGCCACCTAGGGAAACCTACCAAACCTGTGGATTTCTGAAAACTAGAGACCTAGGGGAATCCAAGATGGGGTGACTTGTGTGGCTCGGACCAGGTTCTGTTACCCAGAATCCTTTGCAAACCTCAAAATTTGGCTAAAAAAACACATGTTCCTCAAATTTCTGTGGCAGAAAGTTCTGGAATCTGAGAGGAGCCACGAATATCCTTCCACCCAGCGTTCCCCCACGTCTCCCGATAAAAATGATACCTCACTTGTGTGGGTAGGCCTAGCGCCCGTGACAGAAAACGCCCCAAAGCGCAAAGTGGACGCATCCAAATTTGTGAAGGAAAACAGAGGTGTTTTTTGCAAAGTGCCTACCTGTAGATTTTGGCTTGTAGCTCAGCCGCCACCTAGGGAAACCTACCAAACCTGTGCATATCTGAAAACTAGAGACCTAGGGGAATCCAAGATGGGGTGACTTGTGTGGCTCGGACCAGGTTCTGTTACCCAGAATCCTTTGCAAACCTCAAAATGTGGCTAAAAAAACACATGTTCCTCACATTTCTGTGGCAGAAAGTTCTGGAATCTGAGAGGAGCCACGGATTTCCTTCCACCCAGCGTTCCCCCACGTCTCCCGATAAAAATGATACCTCACTTGTGTGGGTAGGCCTAGCGCCCGCGACAGGAAACGCCCCAAAGCGCAACATGGACACATCCAAATTTGTGAAGGAAAACAGAGGTGTTTTTTGCAAAGTGCCTACCTGTAGATTTTGGCCTGTAGCTCAGCCGCCCCCTAGGGAAACCTACCAAACCTGTGCATTTCTGAAAACTAGAGACCTAGGGGAATCCAAGATGGGGTGACTTGTGTGGCTCGGACCAGGTTCTGTTACCCAGAATCCTTTGCAAACCTCAAAATTTGGCTAAAAAAACACATGTTCCTCACATTTCTGTGGCAGAAAGTTCTGGAATCTGAGAGGAGCCACGAATTTCCTTCCACCCAGCGTTCCCCCACGTCTTCCGATAAAAATGCTACCTCACTTGTGTGCGTAGGCCTAGCGCCCGTGACAGGAAACGCCCCAAAGCGCAATGTGGACACAGCCAAATTTTTGAAGGAAAACAGAGGTGTTTTTTGCAAAGTGCCTACCTGTAGATTTTGGCCTGTAGCTCAGCCGCCACCTACGGAAACCTACCAAACCTGTGCATTTCTGAAAACTAGAGACCTAGGGGAATCCAAGATGGGGTGACTTGTCGGGGTTCTGTTACCCAGAATCCTTTGCAAACCTCAAAATGTGGCTAAAGAAACACATGTTCCTCACATTTCTGTGGCTGAAAGTTCTGGAATCTGAGAGGAGCCACGAATTTCCTTCCATCCAGCGTTCCCCCACGTCTCCCGATAAAAATGATACCTCACTTGTGTGCGTAGGCCTAGCGCCCGTGAGAGGAAATGCCCCAAAGCGCAATGTGGACACAGCCAAATTTTTGAAGGAAAACAGAGGTGTTTTTTGCAAAGTGCCTACCTGTAGATTTTGGCCTGTAGCTCAGCCGCCACCTAGGGAAACCTACCAAACCTGTGCATTTCTGAAAACTAGAGACCTAGGGGAATCCAAGATGGGGTGACTTGTGTGGCTCGGACCAGGTTCTGTTACCCAGAATCCTTTGCAAACCTCAAAATTTGGCTAAAAAAACACATGTTCCTCAAATTTCTGTGGCAGAAAGTTCTGGAATCTGAGAGGAGCCACGAATTTCCTTCCACCCAGCGTTCCCCCACGTCTCCCGATAAAAATGATACCTCACTTGTGTGGCTAGGCCTAGCGCCCGCGACAGAAAACGCCCCAAAGCGTAAAGTGGACGCATCCAAATTTGTGAAGGAAAACAGAGGTGTTTTTTGCAAAGTGCCTACCTGTAGATTTTGGCTTGTAGCTCAGCCGCCACCTAGGGAAACCTACCAAACCTGTGCATTTTGGAAACTAGAGACCTAGGGGAATCCAAGATGGGGTGACTTGTGTGGCTCGGACCAGGTTCTGTTACCCAGAATCCTATGCAAACCTCAAAATTTGGCTAAAAAAACACATGTTCCTGACATTTCTGTGGCAGAAAGTTCTGGAATCTGAGAGGAGCCACGAATTTCCTTCCACCCAGCGTTCCCCCACGTCTCCCGATAAAAATTATACCTCACTTGTGTGGGTAGGCCAAGCGCCCGCGACAGGAAACGCCCCAAAGCGCAACGTGGACACAGCCAAATTTTTGAAGGAAAAGAGAGGTGTTTTTTGCAAAGTGCCTACCTGTATATTTTGGCCTGTAGCTCAGCCGCCACCTAGGGAAACCTACCAAACCTGTGCATTTCTGAAAACTAGAGACCTAGGGGAATCCAAGATGGGGTGACTTGTGTGGCTCGGACCAGGTTCTGTTACCCAGAATCCTTTGCAAACCTCAAAATTTGGCTAAAAAAACACATGTTCCTCACATTTCTGTGGCAGAAAGTTCTGGAATCTGAGAGGAGCCACGAATTTCCTTCCACCCAGCGTTCCCCCACGTCTCCCGATAAAAATGATACCTCACTTGTGTGCGTAGGCCTAGCGCCCGTGACAGGAAACGCCCCAAAGCGCAATGTGGACACAGCCAAATTTTTGAAGGAAAACAGAGGTGTTTTTTGCAAAGTGCCTACCTGTAGATTTTGGCCTGTAGCTCAGCCGCCACCTACGGAAACCTACCAAACCTGTGCATTTCTGAAAACTAGAGACCTAGGGGAATCCAAGATGGGTGACTTGTGTGGCTCGGACCAGGTTCTGTTACCCAGAATCCTTTGCAAACCTCAAAATTTGGCTAAAAAAACACATGTTCCTAACATTTCTGTGGCAGAAAGTTCTGGAATCTGAGAGGAGCCACAAATTTCCTTCCACCCAGCGTTCCCCCGCGTCTCCCGATAAAAATGATACCTCACTTGTGTGGGTAGGCCTAGCGCCCGCGACAGGAAACGCCCCAAAGCGCAACGTGGACACATCCAAATTTGTGAAGGAAAACAGAGGTGTTTTTTGCAAAGTGCCTACCTGTAGATTTTGGCCTGTAGCTCAGCCGCCACCTACGGAAACCTACCAAACCTGTGGATTTCTGAAAACTAGAGACCTAGGGGAATCCAAGATGGGGTGACTTGTGTGGCTCGGACCAGGTTCTGTTACCCAGAATCCTTTGCAAACCTCAAAATTTGGCTAAAAAAACACATGTTCCTCAAATTTCTGTGGCAGAAAGTTCTGGAATCTGAGAGGAGCCACGAATTTCCTTCCACCCAGCGTTCCCCCACGTCTCCCGATAAAAATGATACCTCACTTGTGTGGGTAGGCCTAGCGCCCGTGACAGAAAACGCCCCAAAGCGCAAAGTGGACGCATCCAAATTTTTTAAGGAAAACAGAGGTGTTTTTTGCAAAGTGCCTACCTGTAGATTTTGGCCTGTAGCTCAGCCGCCACCTAGGGAAACCTACCAAACCTGTGCATATCTGAAAACTAGAGACCTAGGGGAATCCAAGATGGGGTGACTTGTGTGGCTCGGACCAGGTTCTGTTACCCAGAATCCTTTGCAAACCTCAAAATTTGGCTAAAAAAACACATGTTCCTCACATTTCTGTGGCAGAAAGTTCTGGAATCTGAGAGGAGCCACGGATTTGCTTCCACCCAGCGTTCCCCCACGTCTCCCGATAAAAATGATACCTCACTTGTGTGGGTAGGCCTAGCGCCCGCGACAGGAAACGCCCCAAAGCGCAACGTGGACACATCCAAATTTGTGAAGGAAAACAGAGGTGTTTTTTGCAAAGTGCCTACCTGTATATTTTGGCCTGTAGCTCAGCCGCCACCTATGGAAACCTACCAAACCTGTGCATTTCTGAAAACTAGAGACCTAGGGGAATCCAAGATGGGGTGACTTGTGTGGCTCGGACCAGGTTCTGTTACCCAGAATCCTTTGCAAACCTCAAAATTTGGCTAAAAAAACACATGTTCCCAACATTTCTGTGGCAGAAAGTTCTGGAATCTGAGAGGAGCCACAAATTTCCTTCCACCCAGCGTTCCCCCGCGTCTCCCTATAAAAATGATACCTCACTTGTGTGGGTAGGGCTAGCGCCCGCGACAGGAAACGCCCCAAAGCGCAACGTGGACACATCCAAATTTGTGAAGGAAAACAGAGGTGTTTTTTGCAAAGTGCCTACCTGTAGATTTTGGCCTGTAGCTCAGCCGCCACCTAGGGAAACCTACCAAACCTGTGCATTTCTGAAAACTAGAGACCTAGGGGAATCCAAGATGGGGTGACTTGTGTGGCTCGGACCAGGTTCTGTTACCCAGAATCCTTTGCAAACCTCAAAATTTGGCTAAAAAAACACATGTTCCTGACATTTCTGTGGCAGAAAGTTCTGGAATCTGAGAGGAGCCACGAATTTCCTTCCACCCAGCGTTCCCCCACGTCTCCCGATAAAAATGATACCTCACTTGTGTGGGTAGGCCTAGCACCCGCGACAGAAAACGCCCCAAAGCGCAAAGTGGACGCATCCAAATTTGTGAAGGAAAACAGAGGTGTTTTTTGCAAAGTGCCTACCTGTAGATTTTGGCTTGTAGCTCAGCCGCCACCTAGGGAAACCTACCAAACCTGTGCATATCTGAAAACTAGAGACCTAGGGGAATCCAAGATGGGGTGACTTTTGTGGCTCGGACCAGGTTCTGTTACCCAGAATCCTTTGCAAACCTCAAAATTTGGCTAAAAAAACACATGTTCCTCACATTTCTGTGGCAGAAAGTTCTGGAATCTGAGAGGAGCCACGAATTTCCTTCCACCCAGCGTTCCCACACGTCTCCCGATAAAAATGATACCTCACTTGTGTGGGTAGGCCTAGCGCCCGCAACAGGAAACGCCCCAAAGCGCAACGTGGACATATCCAAATTTGTGAAGGAAAACAGAGGTGTTTTTTGCAAAGTGCCTACCTGTAGATTTTGGCCTGTAGCTCAGCCGCCCCCTAGGGAAACCTACCAAACCTGTGCATTTCTGAAAACTAGAGACCTAGGGGAATCCAAGATGGGGTGACTTGTGTGGCTCGGACCAGGTTCTGTTACCCAGAATCCTTTGCAAACCTCCAAATTTGGCTAAAAAAACACATGTTCCTCACATTTCTGTGGCAGAAAGTTCTGGAATCTGAGAGGAGCCACGAATTTCCTTCCACCCAGCGTTCCCCCACGTCTTCCGATAAAAATGATACCTCACTTGTGTGCGTAGGCCTAGCGCCCGTGACAGGAAACGCCCCAAAGCGCAATGTGGACACAGCCAAATTTTTGAAGGAAAACAGAGGTGTTTTTTGCAAAGTGCCTACCTGTAGATTTTGGCCTGTAGCTCAGCCGCCACCTACGGAAACCTACCAAACCTGTGCATTTCTGAAAACTAGAGACCTAGGGGAATCCAAGATGGGGTGACTTGTGTGGCTCGGACCAGGTTCTGTTACCCAGAATCCTTTGCAAACCTCAAAATTTGGCTAAAAAAACACATGTTCCTAACATTTCTGTGGCAGAAAGTTCTGGAATCTGACTGGAGCCACAAATTTCCTTCCACCCAGCATTCCACCGCGTCTCCTGATAAAAATGATACCTCACTTGTGTGGGTAGGCCTAGCGCCCGCGACAGGAAACGCCCCAAAGCGCAACGTGGACACATCCAAATTTGTGAAGGAAAACAGAGGTGTTTTTTGCAAAGTGCCTACCTGTAGATTTTGGCCTGTAGCTCAGCCGCCACCTAGGGAAACCTACCAAACCTGTGCATTTCTGAAAACTAGAGACCTAGGGGAATCCAAGATGGGGTGACTTGTGTGGCTCGGACCAGGTTCTGTTACCCAGAATCCTTTGCAAACCTCAAAATTTGGCTAAAAAAACACATGTTCCTCACATTTCTGTGGCAGAAAGTTCTGGAATCTGAGTGGAGCCACGAATTTCCTTCCACCCAGCGTTCCCCCACGTCTCCCGATAAAAATGATACCTCACTTGTGTGGGTAGGCCAAGCGCCCGCGACAGGAAACGCCCCAAAGCGCAACGTGGACACAGCCAAATTTTTTAAGGAAAACAGAGGTGTTTTTTGCAAAGTGCCTACCTGTAGATTTTGGCCTGTAGCTCAGCCGCCACCTAGGGAAACCTACCAAACCTGTGCATTTCTGAAAACTAGAGACCTAGGGGAATCCAAGATGGGGTGACTTGTGTGGCTCGGACCAGGTTCTGTTACCCAGAATCCTTTGCAAACCTCAAAATTTGGCTAAAAAAACACATGTTCCTCAAATTTCTGTGGCAGAAAGTTCTGGAATCTGAGAGGAGCCACGAATTTCCTTCCACCCAGCGTTCCCCCACGTCTCCCGATAAAAATGATACCTCACTTGTGTGGGTAGGCCTAGCGCCCGCGACAGAAAACGCCCCAAAGCGCAAAGTGGACGCATCCAAATTTGTGAAGGAAAACAGAGGTGTTTTTTGCAAAGTGCCTACCTGTAGATTTTGGCTTGTAGCTCAGCCGCCACCTAGGGAAACCTACCAAACCTGTGCATATCTGAAAACTAGAGACCTAGGCGAATCCAAGATGGGGTGACTTGTGTGGCTCGGACCAGGTTCTGTTACCCAGAATCCTTTGCAAACCTCAAAATTTGGCTAAAAAAACACATGTTCCTCACATTTCTGTGGCAGAAAGTTCTGGAATCTGAGAGGAGCCACGAATTTCCTTCCACCCAGCGTTCCCCCACGTCTCCCGATAAAAATGATACCTCACTTGTGTGGGTAGGCCTAGCGCCCGCGACAGGAAACGCCCCAAAGCGCAACGTGGACACATCCAAATTTGTGAAGGAAAACAGAGGTGTTTTTTGCAAAGTGCCTACCTGTATATTTTGGCCTGTAGCTCAGCCGCCACCTAGGGAAACCTACCAAACCTGTGCATTTTTGAAAACTAGAGACCTAGGGGAATCCAAGATGGGGTGACTTGTGTGGCTCGGACCAGGTTCTGTTACCCAGAATCCTTTGCAAACCTCAAAATTTGGCTAAAAAAACACATGTTCCTCACATTTCTGTGGCAGAAAGTTCTGGAATCTGAGAGGAGCCACGAATTTCCTTCCACCCAGCGTTCCCCCACGTCTCCCGATAAAAATGATACCTCACTTGTGTGCGTAGGCCTAGCGCCCGTGACAGGAAACGCCCCAAAGCGCAATGTGGACACAGCCAAATTTTTGAAGGAAAACAGAGGTGTTTTTTGCAAAGTGCCTACCTGTAGATTTTGGCCTGTAGCTCAGCCGCCACCTACGGAAACCTACCAAACCTGTGCATTTCTGAAAACTAGAGACCTAGGGGAATCCAAGATGGGTGACTTGTGTGGCTCGGACCAAGTTCTGTTACCCAGAATCCTTTGCAAACCTCAAAATTTGGCTAAAAAAACACATGTTCCTAACATTTCTGTGGCAGAAAGTTCTGGAATCTGAGAGGAGCCACAAATTTCCTTCCACCCAGCGTTCCCCCGCGTCTCCCGATAAAAATGATACCTCACTTGTGTGGGTAGGCCTAGCGCCCGCGACAGGAAACGCCCCAAAGCGCAACGTGGACACATCCAAATTTGTGAAGGAAAACAGAGGTGTTTTTTGCAAAGTGCCTACCTGTAGATTTTGGCCTGTAGCTCAGCCGCCACCTACGGAAACCTACCAAACCTGTGGATTTCTGAAAACTAGAGACCTAGGGGAATCCAAGATGGGGTGACTTGTGTGGCTCGGACCAGGTTCTGTTACCCAGAATCCTTTGCAAACCTCAAAATTTGGCTAAAAAAACACATGTTCCTCAAATTTCTGTGGCAGAAAGTTCTGGAATCTGAGAGGAGCCACGAATTTCCTTCCACCCAGCGTTCCCCCACGTCTCCCGATAAAAATGATACCTCACTTGTGTGGGTAGGCCTAGCGCCCGTGACAGAAAACGCCCCAAAGCGCAAAGTGGACGCATCCAAATTTGTGAAGGAAAACAGAGGTGTTTTTTGCAAAGTGCCTACCTGTAGATTTTGGCTTGTAGCTCAGCCGCCACCTAGGGAAACCTACCAAACCTGTGCATATCTGAAAACTAGAGACCTAGGGGAATCCAAGATGGGGTGACTTGTGTGGCTCGGACCAGGTTCTGTTACCCAGAATCCTTTGCAAACCTCAAAATTTGGCTAAAAAAACACATGTTCCTCACATTTCTGTGGCAGAAAGTTCTGGAATCTGAGTGGAGCCACGAATTTCCTTCCACCCAGCGTTCCCCCACGTCTCCCGATAAAAATGATACCTCACTTGTGTGGGTAGGCCTAGCGCCCGCGACAGGAAACGCCCCAAAGCGCAACGTGGACACATCCAAATTTGTGAAGGAAAACAGAGGTGTTTTTTGCAAAGTGCCTACCTGTAGATTTTGGCCTGTAGCTCAGCCGCCACCTACGGAAACCTACCAAACCTGTGGATTTCTGAAAACTAGAGACCTAGGGGAATCCAAGATGGGGTGACTTGTGTGGCTCGGACCAGGTTCTGTTACCCAGAATCCTTTGCAAACCTCAAAATTTGGCTAAAAAAACACATGTTCCTCAAATTTCTGTGGCAGAAAGTTCTGGAATCTGAGAGGAGCCACGAATTTCCTTCCACCCAGCGTTCCCCCACGTCTCCCGATAAAAATGATACCTCACTTGTGTGCGTAGGCCTAGCGCCCGTGACAGGAAACGCCCCAAAGCGCAATGTGGACACAGCCAAATTTTTGAAGGAAAACAGAGGTGTTTTTTGCAAAGTGCCTACCTGTAGATTTTGGCCTGTAGCTCAGCCGCCACCTACGGAAACCTACCAAACCTGTGCATTTCTGAAAACTAGAGACCTAGGGGAATCCAAGATGGGTGACTTGTGTGGCTCGGACCAGGTTCTGTTACCCAGAATCCTTTGCAAACCTCAAAATTTGGCTAAAAAAACACATGTTCCTAACATTTCTGTGGCAGAAAGTTCTGGAATCTGAGAGGAGCCACAAATTTCCTTCCACCCAGCGTTCCCCCGCGTCTCCCGATAAAAATGATACCTCACTTGTGTGGGTAGGCCTAGCGCCCGCGACAGGAAACGCCCCAAAGCGCAACGTGGACACATCCAAATTTGTGAAGGAAAACAGAGGTGTTTTTTGCAAAGTGCCTACCTGTAGATTTTGGCCTGTAGCTCAGCCGCCACCTACGGAAACCTACCAAACCTGTGGATTTCTGAAAACTAGAGACCTAGGGGAATCCAAGATGGGGTGACTTGTGTGGCTCGGACCAGGTTCTGTTACCCAGAATCCTTTGCAAACCTCAAAATTTGGCTAAAAAAACACATGTTCCTCAAATTTCTGTGGCAGAAAGTTCTGGAATCTGAGAGGAGCCACGAATTTCCTTCCACCCAGCGTTCCCCCACGTCTCCCGATAAAAATGATACCTCACTTGTGTGGGTAGGCCTAGCGCCCGTGACAGAAAACGCCCCAAAGCGCAAAGTGGACGCATCCAAATTTGTGAAGGAAAACAGAGGTGTTTTTTGCAAAGTGCCTACCTGTAGATTTTGGCTTGTAGCTCAGCCGCCACCTAGGGAAACCTACCAAACCTGTGCATATCTGAAAACTAGAGACCTAGGGGAATCCAAGATGGGGTGACTTGTGTGGCTCGGACCAGGTTCTGTTACCCAGAATCCTTTGCAAACCTCAAAATTTGGCTAAAAAAACACATGTTCCTCACATTTCTGTGGCAGAAAGTTCTGGAATCTGAGTGGAGCCACGAATTTCCTTCCACCCAGCGTTCCCCCACGTCTCCCGATAAAAATGATACCTCACTTGTGTGGGTAGGCCAAGCGCCCGCGACAGGAAACGCCCCAAAGCGCAACGTGGACACAGCCAAATTTTTTAAGGAAAACAGAGGTGTTTTTTGCAAAGTGCCTACCTGTACATTTTGGCCTGTAGCTCAGCCGCCACCTAGGGAAACCTACCAAACCTGTGCATTTCTGAAAACTAGAGACCTAGGGGAATCCAAGATGGGGTGACTTGTGTGGCTCGGACCAGGTTCTGTTACCCAGAATCCTTTGCAAACCTCAAAATTTGGCTAAAAAAACACATGTTCCTCAAATTTCTGTGGCAGAAAGTTCTGGAATCTGAGAGGAGCCACGAATTTCCTTCCACCCAGCGTTCCCCCACGTCTCCCGATAAAAATGATACCTCACTTGTGTGGGTAGGCCTAGCGCCCGCGACAGAAAACGCCCCAAAGCGCAAAGTGGACGCATCCAAATTTGTGAAGGAAAACAGAGGTGTTTTTTGCAAAGTGCCTACCTGTAGATTTTGGCTTGTAGCTCAGCCGCCACCTAGGGAAACCTACCAAACCTGTGCATATCTGAAAACTAGAGACCTAGGCGAATCCAAGATGGGGTGACTTGTGTGGCTCGGACCAGGTTCTGTTACCCAGAATCCTTTGCAAACCTCAAAATTTGGCTAAAAAAACACATGTTCCTCACATTTCTGTTGCAGAAAGTTCTGGAATCTGAGAGGAGCCACGAATTTCCTTCCACCCAGCGTTCCCCCACGTCTCCCGATAAAAATGATACCTCACTTGTGTGGGTAGGCCTAGCGCCCGCGACAGGAAACGCCCCAAAGCGCAACGTGGACACATCCAAATTTGTGAAGGAAAACAGAGGTGTTTTTTGCAAAGTGCCTACCTGTATATTTTGGCCTGTAGCTCAGCCGCCACCTAGGGAAACCTACCAAACCTGTGCATTTTTGAAAACTAGAGACCTAGGGGAATCCAAGATGGGGTGACTTGTGTGGCTCGGACCAGGTTCTGTTACCCAGAATCCTTTGCAAACCTCAAAATTTGGCTAAAAAAACACATGTTCCTCACATTTCTGTGGCAGAAAGTTCTGGAATCTGAGAGGAGCCACGAATTTCCTTCCACCCAGCGTTCCCCCACGTCTCCCGATAAAAATGATACCTCACTTGTGTGCGTAGGCCTAGCGCCCGTGACAGGAAACGCCCCAAAGCGCAATGTGGACACAGCCAAATTTTTGAAGGAAAACAGAGGTGTTTTTTGCAAAGTGCCTACCTGTAGATTTTGGCCTGTAGCTCAGCCGCCACCTACGGAAACCTACCAAACCTGTGCATTTCTGAAAACTAGAGACCTAGGGGAATCCAAGATGGGTGACTTGTGTGGCTCGGACCAGGTTCTGTTACCCAGAATCCTTTGCAAACCTCAAAATTTGGCTAAAAAAACACATGTTCCTAACATTTCTGTGGCAGAAAGTTCTGGAATCTGAGAGGAGCCACAAATTTCCTTCCACCCAGCGTTCCCCCGCGTCTCCCGATAAAAATGATACCTCACTTGTGTGGGTAGGCCTAGCGCCCGCGACAGGAAACGCCCCAAAGCGCAACGTGGACACATCCAAATTTGTGAAGGAAAACAGAGGTGTTTTTTGCAAAGTGCCTACCTGTAGATTTTGGCCTGTAGCTCAGCCGCCACCTACGGAAACCTACCAAACCTGTGGATTTCTGAAAACTAGAGACCTAGGGGAATCCAAGATGGGGTGACTTGTGTGGCTCGGACCAGGTTCTGTTACCCAGAATCCTTTGCAAACCTCAAAATTTGGCTAAAAAAACACATGTTCCTCAAATTTCTGTGGCAGAAAGTTCTGGAATCTGAGAGGAGCCACGAATTTCCTTCCACCCAGCGTTCCCCCACGTCTCCCGATAAAAATGATACCTCACTTGTGTGGGTAAGCCTAGCGCCCGTGACAGAAAACGCCCCAAAGCGCAAAGTGGACGCATCCAAATTTGTGAAGGAAAACAGAGGTGTTTTTTGCAAAGTGCCTACCTGTAGATTTTGGCTTGTAGCTCAGCCGCCACCTAGGGAAACCTACCAAACCTGTGCATATCTGAAAACTAGAGACCTAGGGGAATCCAAGATGGGGTGACTTGTGTGGCTCGGACCAGGTTCTGTTACCCAGAATCCTTTGCAAACCTCAAAATTTGGCTAAAAAAACACATGTTCCTCACATTTCTGTGGCAGAAAGTTCTGGAATCTGAGAGGAGCCACGGATTTGCTTCCACCCAGCGTTCCCCCACGTCTCCCGATAAAAATGATACCTCACTTGTGTGGGTAGGCCTAGCGCCCGCGACAGGAAACGCCCCAAAGCGCAACGTGGACACATCCAAATTTGTGAAGGAAAACAGAGGTGTTTTTTGCAAAGTGCCTACCTGTATATTTTGGCCTGTAGCTCAGCCGCCACCTAGGGAAACCTACCAAACCTGTGCATTTTTGAAAACTAGAGACCTAGGGGAATCCAAGATGGGGTGACTTGTGTGGCTCGGACCAGGTTCTGTTACCCAGAATCCTTTGCAAACCTCAAAATTTGGCTAAAAAAACACATGTTCCTCACATTTCTGTGGCAGAAAGTTCTGGAATCTGAGAGGAGCCACGAATTTCCTTCCACCCAGCGTTCCCCCACGTCTCCCGATAAAAATGATACCTCACTTGTGTGCGTAGGCCTAGCGCCCGTGACAGGAAACGCCCCAAAGCGCAATGTGGACACAGCCAAATTTTTGAAGGAAAACAGAGGTGTTTTTTGCAAAGTGCCTACCTGTAGATTTTGGCCTGTAGCTCAGCCGCCACCTACGGAAACCTACCAAACCTGTGCATTTCTGAAAACTAGAGACCTAGGGGAATCCAAGATGGGTGACTTGTGTGGCTCGGACCAGGTTCTGTTACCCAGAATCCTTTGCAAACCTCAAAATTTGGCTAAAAAAACACATGTTCCTAACATTTCTGTGGCAGAAAGTTCTGGAATCTGAGAGGAGCCACAAATTTCCTTCCACCCAGCGTTCCCCCGCGTCTCCCGATAAAAATGATACCTCACTTGTGTGGGTAGGCCTAGCGCCCGCGACAGGAAACGCCCCAAAGCGCAACGTGGACACATCCAAATTTGTGAAGGAAAACAGAGGTGTTTTTTGCAAAGTGCCTACCTGTAGATTTTGGCCTGTAGCTCAGCCGACACCTACGGAAACCTACCAAACCTGTGGATTTCTGAAAACTAGAGACCTAGGGGAATCCAAGATGGGGTGACTTGTGTGGCTCGGACCAGGTTCTGTTACCCAGAATCCTTTGCAAACCTCAAAATTTGGCTAAAAAAACACATGTTCCTCAAATTTCTGTGGCAGAAAGTTCTGGAATCTGAGAGGAGCCACGAATTTCCTTCCACCCAGCGTTCCCCCACGTCTCCCGATAAAAATGATACCTCACTTGTGTGGGTAGGCCTAGCGCCCGTGACAGAAAACGCCCCAAAGCGCAAAGTGGACGCATCCAAATTTGTGAAGGAAAACAGAGGTGTTTTTTGCAAAGTGCCTACCTGTAGATTTTGGCTTGTAGCTCAGCCGCCACCTAGGGAAACCTACCAAACCTGTGCATATCTGAAAACTAGAGACCTAGGGGAATCCAAGATGGGGTGACTTGTGTGGCTCGGACCAGGTTCTGTTACCCAGAATCCTTTGCAAACCTCAAAATTTGGCTAAAAAAACACATGTTCCTCACATTTCTGTGGCAGAAAGTTCTGGAATCTGAGTGGAGCCACGAATTTCCTTCCACCCAGCGTTCCCCCACGTCTCCCGATAAAAATGATACCTCACTTGTGTGGGTAGGCCAAGCGCCCGCGACAGGAAACGCCCCAAAGCGCAACGTGGACACAGCCAAATTTTTTAAGGAAAACAGAGGTGTTTTTTGCAAAGTGCCTACCTGTACATTTTGGCCTGTAGCTCAGCCGCCACCTAGGGAAACCTACCAAACCTGTGCATTTCTGAAAACTAGAGACCTAGGGGAATCCAAGATGGGGTGACTTGTGTGGCTCGGACCAGGTTCTGTTACCCAGAATCCTTTGCAAACCTCAAAATTTGGCTAAAAAAACACATGTTCCTCAAATTTCTGTGGCAGAAAGTTCTGGAATCTGAGAGGAGCCACGAATTTCCTTCCACCCAGCGTTCCCCCACGTCTCCCGATAAAAATGATACCTCACTTGTGTGGGTAGGCCTAGCGCCCGCGACAGAAAACGCCCCAAAGCGCAAAGTGGACGCATCCAAATTTGTGAAGGAAAACAGAGGTGTTTTTTGCAAAGTGCCTACCTGTAGATTTTGGCTTGTAGCTCAGCCGCCACCTAGGGAAACCTACCAAACCTGTGCATATCTGAAAACTAGAGACCTAGGCGAATCCAAGATGGGGTGACTTGTGTGGCTCGGACCAGGTTCTGTTACCCAGAATCCTTTGCAAACCTCAAAATTTGGCTAAAAAAACACATGTTCCTCACATTTCTGTGGCAGAAAGTTCTGGAATCTGAGAGGAGCCACGAATTTCCTTCCACCCAGCGTTCCCCCACGTCTCCCGATAAAAATGATACCTCACTTGTGTGGGTAGGCCTAGCGCCCGCGACAGGAAACGCCCCAAAGCGCAACGTGGACACATCCAAATTTGTGAAGGAAAACAGAGGTGTTTTTTGCAAAGTGCCTACCTGTATATTTTGGCCTGTAGCTCAGCCGCCACCTAGGGAAACCTACCAAACCTGTGCATTTTTGAAAACTAGAGACCTAGGGGAATCCAAGATGGGGTGACTTGTGTGGCTCGGACCAGGTTCTGTTACCCAGAATCCTTTGCAAACCTCAAAATTTGGCTAAAAAAACACATGTTCCTCACATTTCTGTGGCAGAAAGTTCTGGAATCTGAGAGGAGCCACGAATTTCCTTCCACCCAGCGTTCCCCCACGTCTCCCGATAAAAATGATACCTCACTTGTGTGCGTAGGCCTAGCGCCCGTGACAGGAAACGCCCCAAAGCGCAATGTGGACACAGCCAAATTTTTGAAGGAAAACAGAGGTGTTTTTTGCAAAGTGCCTACCTGTAGATTTTGGCCTGTAGCTCAGCCGCCACCTACGGAAACCTACCAAACCTGTGCATTTCTGAAAACTAGAGACCTAGGGGAATCCAAGATGGGTGACTTGTGTGGCTCGGACCAGGTTCTGTTACCCAGAATCCTTTGCAAACCTCAAAATTTGGCTAAAAAAACACATGTTCCTAACATTTCTGTGGCAGAAAGTTCTGGAATCTGAGAGGAGCCACAAATTTCCTTCCACCCAGCGTTCCCCCGCGTCTCCCGATAAAAATGATACCTCACTTGTGTGGGTAGGCCTAGCGCCCGCGACAGGAAACGCCCCAAAGCGCAACGTGGACACATCCAAATTTGTGAAGGAAAACAGAGGTGTTTTTTGCAAAGTGCCTACCTGTAGATTTTGGCCTGTAGCTCAGCCGCCACCTACGGAAACCTACCAAACCTGTGGATTTCTGAAAACTAGAGACCTAGGGGAATCCAAGATGGGGTGACTTGTGTGGCTCGGACCAGGTTCTGTTACCCAGAATCCTTTGCAAACCTCAAAATTTGGCTAAAAAAACACATGTTCCTCAAATTTCTGTGGCAGAAAGTTCTGGAATCTGAGAGGAGCCACGAATTTCCTTCCACCCAGCGTTCCCCCACGTCTCCCGATAAAAATGATACCTCACTTGTGTGGGTAGGCCTAGCGCCCGTGACAGAAAACGCCCCAAAGCGCAAAGTGGACGCATCCAAATTTGTGAAGGAAAACAGAGGTGTTTTTTGCAAAGTGCCTACCTGTAGATTTTGGCTTGTAGCTCAGCCGCCACCTAGGGAAACCTACCAAACCTGTGCATATCTGAAAACTAGAGACCTAGGGGAATCCAAGATGGGGTGACTTGTGTGGCTCGGACCAGGTTCTGTTACCCAGAATCCTTTGCAAACCTCAAAATTTGGCTAAAAAAACACATGTTCCTCACATTTCTGTGGCAGAAAGTTCTGGAATCTGAGAGGAGCCACGGATTTGCTTCCACCCAGCGTTCCCCCACGTCTCCCGATAAAAATGATACCTCACTTGTGTGGGTAGGCCTAGCGCCCGCGACCGGAAACGCCCCAAAGCGCAACGTGGACACATCCAAATTTGTGAAGGAAAACAGAGGTGTTTTTTGCAAAGTGCCTACCTGTATTTTTTGGCCTGTAGCTCAGCCGCCACCTATGGAAACCTACCAAACCTGTGCATTTCTGAAAACTAGAGACCTAGGGGAATCCAAGATGGGGTGACTTGTGTGGCTCGGACCAGGTTCTGTTACCCAGAATCCTTTGCAAACCTCAAAATTTGGCTAAAAAAACACATGTTCCTAACATTTCTGTGGCAGAAAGTTCTGGAATCTGAGAGGAGCCACAAATTTCCTTCCACCCAGCGTTCCCCCGCGTCTCCCTATAAAAATGATACCTCACTTGTGTGGGTAGGGCTAGCGCCCGCGACAGGAAACGCCCCAAAGCGCAACGTGGACACATCCAAATTTGTGAAGGAAAACAGAGGTGTTTTTTGCAAAGTGCCTACCTGTATATTTTGGCCTGTAGCTCAGCCGCCACCTATGGAAACCTACCAAACCTGTGCATTTCTGAAAACTAGAGACCTAGGGGAATCCAAGATGGGGTGACTTGTGTGGCTCGGACCAGGTTCTGTTACCCAGAATCCTTTGCAAACCTCAAAATTTGGCTAAAAAAACACATGTTCCTAACATTTCTGTGGCAGAAAGTTCTGGAATCTGAGAGGAGCCACAAATTTCCTTCCACCCAGCGTTCCCCCGCGTCTCCCTATAAGAATGATACCTCACTTGAGTGGGTAGGGCTAGCGCCCGCGACAGCAAACGCCCCAAAGCGCAACGTGGACACATCCAAATTTGTGAAGGAAAACAGAGGTGTTTTTTGCAAAGTGCCTACCTGTAGATTTTGGCCTGTAGCTCAGCCGCCACCTAGGGAAACCTACCAAACCTGTGCATTTCTGAAAACTAGAGACCTAGGGGAATCCAAGATGGGGTGACTTGTGTGGCTCGGACCAGGTTCTGTTACCCAGAATCCTTTGCAAACCTCAAAATTTGGCTAAAAAAACACATGTTCCTGACATTTCTGTGGCAGAAAGTTCTGGAATCTGAGAGGAGCCACGAATTTCCTTCCACCCAGCGTTCCCCCACGTCTCCCGATAAAAATGATACCTCACTTGTGTGGGTAGGCCTAGCACCCGCGACAGAAAACGCCCCAAAGCGCAAAGTGGACGCATCCAAATTTGTGAAGGAAAACAGAGGTGTTTTTTGCAAAGTGCCTACCTGTAGATTTTGGCTTGTAGCTCAGCCGCCACCTAGGGAAACCTACCAAACCTGTGCATATCTGAAAACTAGAGACCTAGGGGAATCCAAGATGGGGTGACTTTTGTGGCTCGGACCAGGTTCTGTTACCCAGAATCCTTTGCAAACCTCAAAATTTGGCTAAAAAAACACATGTTCCTCACATTTCTGTGGCAGAAAGTTCTGGAATCTGAGAGGAGCCACGAATTTCCTTCCACCCAGCGTTCCCACACGTCTCCCGATAAAAATGATACCTCACTTGTGTGGGTAGGCCTAGCGCCCGCGACAGGAAACGCCCCAAAGCGCAACGTGGACATATCCAAATTTGTGAAGGAAAACAGAGGTGTTTTTTGCAAAGTGCCTACCTGTAGATTTTGGCCTGTAGCTCAGCCGCCCCCTAGGGAAACCTACCAAACCTGTGCATTTCTGAAAACTAGAGACCTAGGGGAATCCAAGATGGGGTGACTTGTGTGGCTCGGACCAGGTTCTGTTACCCAGAATCCTTTGCAAACCTCCAAATTTGGCTAAAAAAACACATGTTCCTCACATTTCTGTGGCAGAAAGTTCTGGAATCTGAGAGGAGCCACGAATTTCCTTCCACCCAGCGTTCCCCCACGTCTTCCGATAAAAATGATACCTCACTTGTGTGCGTAGGCCTAGCGCCCGTGACAGGAAACGCCCCAAAGCGCAATGTGGACACAGCCACATTTTTGAAGGAAAACAGAGGTGTTTTTTGCAAAGTGCCTACCTGTAGATTTTGGCCTGTAGCTCAGCCGCCACCTACGGAAACCTACCAAACCTGTGCATTTCTGAAAACTAGAGACCTAGGGGAATCCAAGATGGGGTGACTTGTGTGGCTCGGACCAGGTTCTGCTACCCAGAATCCTTTGCAAACCTCAAAATTTGGCTAAAAAAACACATGTTCCTAACATTTCTGTGGCAGAAAGTTCTGGAATCTGAGAGGAGCCACAAATTTCCTTCCACCCAGCGTTCCACCGCGTCTCCTGATAAAAATGATACCTCACTTGTGTGGGTAGGCCTAGCGCCCGCGACAGGAAACGCCCCAAAGCGCAACGTGGACACATCCAAATTTGTGAAGGAAAACAGAGGTGTTTTTTGCAAAGTGCCTACCTGTAGATTTTGGCCTGTAGCTCAGCCGCCACCTAGGGAAACCTACCAAACCTGTGCATTTCTGAAAACTAGAGACCTAGGGGAATCCAAGATGGGGTGACTTGTGTGGCTCGGACCAGGTTCTGTTACCCAGAATCCTTTGCAAACCTCAAAATTTGGCTAAAAAAACACATGTTCCTCAAATTTCTGTGGCAGAAAGTTCTGGAATCTGAGAGGAGCCACGAATTTCCTTCCACCCAGCGTTCCCCCACGTCTCCCGATAAAAATGATACCTCACTTGTGTGGGTAGGCCTAGCGCCCGCGACAGAAAACGCCCCAAAGCGCAAAGTGGACGCATCCAAATTTGTGAAGGAAAACAGAGGTGTTTTTTGCAAAGTGCCTACCTGTAGATTTTGGCTTGTAGCTCAGCCGCCACCTAGGGAAACCCAACAAACCTGTGCATATCTGAAAACTAGAGACCTAGGCGAATCCAAGATGGGGTGACTTGTGTGGCTCGGACCAGGTTCTGTTACCCAGAATCCTTTGCAAACCTCAAAATTTGGCTAAAAAAACACATGTTCCTCACATTTCTGTGGCAGAAAGTTCTGGAATCTGAGAGGAGCCACGAATTTCCTTCCACCCAGCGTTCCCCCACGTCTCCCGATAAAAATGATACCTCACTTGTGTGGGTAGGCCTAGCGCCCGCGGAAGGAAACGCCCCAAAGCGCAATATGGACACATCCAAATTTGTGAAGGAAAACAGAGGTGTTTTTTGCAAAGTGCCTACCTGTAGATTTTGGCCTGTAGCTCAGCCGCCACCTAGGGAAACCTACCAAACCTGTGCATTTCTGAAAACTAGAGACCTAGGGGAATCCAAGATGGGGTGACTTGTGTGGCTCGGACCAGGTTCTGTTACCCAGAATCCTTTGCAAACCTCAAAATTTGGCTAAAAAAACACATGTTCCTCACATTTCTGTGGCAGAAAGTTCTGGAATCTGAGAGGAGCCACGAATTTCCTTCTACCCAGCATTCCCCCACGTCTCCCGATAAAAATGATACCTCACTTGTGTGCGTAGGCCTAGCGCCCGTGACAGGAAACGCCCCAAAGCGCAATGTGGACACAGCCAAATTTTTGAAGGAAAAGAGAGGTGTTTTTTGCAAAGTGCCTACCTGTAGATTTTGGCCTGTAGCTCAGCCGCCACCTAGGGAAACCTACCAAACCTGTGCATTTCTGAAAACTAGAGACCTAGGGGAATCCAAGATGGGGTGACTTGTGTGGCTCGAACCAGGTTCTGTTACCCAGAATCCTTTGCAAACGTCAAAATTTGGCTAAAAAAACACATGTTCCTCAAATTTCTGTGGCAGAAAGTTCTGGAATCTGAGAGGAGCCACGAATTTCCTTCCACCCAGCGTTCCCCCACGTCTCCCGATAAAAATGATACCTCACTTGTGTGGGTAGGCCTAGCGCCCGCGACAAAAAACGCCCCAAAGCGCAAAGTGGACGCATCCAAATTTGTGAAGGAAAACAGAGGTGTTTTTTGCAAAGTGCCTACCTGTAGATTTTGGCTTGTAGCTCAGCCGCCACCTAGGGAAACCTACCAAACCTGTGCATATCTGAAAACTAGACACCTAGGGGAATCCAAGATGGGGTGACTTGTGTGGCTCGGACCAGGTTCTGTTACCCAGAATCCTTTGCAAACCTCAAAATTTGGCTAAAAAAAAACATGTTCCTCACATTTCTGTGGCAGAAAGTTCTGGAATCTGAGAGGAGCCACGAATTTCCTTCCACCCAGCGTTCCCCCACGTCTCCCGATAAAAATGATACCTCACTTGTGTGGGTAGGCCTAGCGCCCGCGGAAGGAAACGCCCCAAAGCGCAACATGGACACATCCAAATTTGTGAAGGAAAACAGAGGTGTTTTTTGCAAAGTGCCTACCTGTAGATTTTGGCCTGTAGCTCAGCCGCCACCTAGGGAAACATACCAAACCTGTGCATTTCTGAAAACTAGAGACCTAGGGGAATCCAAGATGGGGTGACTTGTGTGGCTCGGACAAGGTTCTGTTACCCAGAATCCTTTGCAAACCTCAAAATTTGGCTAAAAAAACACATGCTCCTCACATTTCTGTGGCAGAAAGTTCTGGAATCTGAGAGGAGCCACGAATTTCCTTCTACCCAGCATTCCCCCACGTCTCCCTATAAAAATGATTCCTCACTTGTGTGCGTAGGCCTAGCGCCCGTGAAAGGAAACGCATCAAAGCGCAATGTGAACACAGCCAAATTTTTGAAGGAAAAGAGAGGTGTTTTTTGCAAAGTGCCTACCTGTAGATTTTGGCCTGTAGCTCAGCCGCCACCTAGGGAAACCTACCAAACCTGTGCATTTCTGAAAACTAGAGACCGAGGGGAATCCAAGATGGGGTGACTTGTGTGGCTCGGACCAGGTTCTGTTACCCAGAATCCTTTGCAAACCTCCAAATTTGGCTAAAAAAACACATGTTCCTCACATTTCTGTGGCAGAAAGTTCTGGAATCTGAGAGGAGCCACGAATTTCCTTCCACCCAGCGTTCCCCCACGTCTTCCGATAAAAATGATACCTCACTTGTGTGCGTAGGCTTAGCGCCCGTGACAGGAAACGCCCCAAAGCGCAATGTGGACACAGCCACATTTTTGAAGGAAAACAGAGGTGTTTTTTGCAAAGTGCCTACCTGTAGATTTTGGCCTGTAGCTCAGCCGCCACCTACGGAAACCTACCAAACCTGTGCATTTCTGAAAACTAGAGACCTAGGGGAATCCAAGATGGGGTGACTTGTGTGGCTCGGACCAGGTTCTGCTACCCAGAATCCTTTGCAAACCTCAAAATTTGGCTAAAAAAACACATGTTCCTAACATTTCTGTGGCAGAAAGTTCTGGAATCTGAGAGGAGCCACAAATTTCCTTCCACCCAGCGTTCCACCGCGTCTCCTGATAAAAATGATACCTCACTTGTGTGGGTAGGCCTAGCGCCCGCGACAGGAAACGCCCCAAAGCGCAACGTGGACACATCCAAATTTGTGAAGGAAAACAGAGGTGTTTTTTGCAAAGTGCCTACCTGTAGATTTTGGCCTGTAGCTCAGCCGCCACCTAGGGAAACCTACCAAACCTGTGCATTTCTGAAAACTAGAGACCTAGGGGAATCCAAGATGGGGTGACTTGTGTGGCTCGGACCAGGTTCTGTTACCCAGAATCCTTTGCAAACCTCAAAATTTGGCTAAAAAAACACATGTTCCTCACATTTCTGTGGCAGAAAGTTCTGGAATCTGAGTGGAGCCACGAATTTCCTTCCACCCAGCGTTCCCCCACGTCTCCCGATAAAAATGATACCTCACTTGTGTGGGTAGGCCAAGCGCCCGCGACAGGAAACGCCCCAAAGCGCAACGTGGACACAGCCAAATTTTTTAAGGAAAACAGAGGTGTTTTTTGCAAAGTGCCTACCTGTAGATTTTGGCCTGTAGCTCAGCCGCCACCTAGGGAAACCTACCAAACCTGTGCATTTCTGAAAACTAGAGACCTAGGGGAATCCAAGATGGGGTGACTTGTGTGGCTCGGACCAGGTTCTGTTACCCAGAATCCTTTGCAAACCTCAAAATTTGGCTAAAAAAACACATGTTCCTCAAATTTCTGTGGCAGAAAGTTCTGGAATCTGAGAGGAGCCACGAATTTCCTTCCACCCAGCGTTCCCCCACGTCTCCCGATAAAAATGATACCTCACTTGTGTGGGTAGGCCTAGCGCCCGCGACAGAAAACGCCCCAAAGCGCAAAGTGGACGCATCCAAATTTGTGAAGGAAAACAGAGGTGTTTTTTGCAAAGTGCCTACCTGTAGATTTTGGCTTGTAGCTCAGCCGCCACCTAGGGAAACCTACCAAACCTGTGCATATCTGAAAACTAGAGACCTAGGCGAATCCAAGATGGGGTGACTTGTGTGGCTCGGACCAGGTTCTGTTACCCAGAATCCTTTGCAAACCTCAAAATTTGGCTAAAAAAACACATGTTCCTCACATTTCTGTGGCAGAAAGTTCTGGAATCTGAGAGGAGCCACGAATTTCCTTCCACCCAGCGTTCCCCCACGTCTCCCGATAAAAATGATACCTCACTTGTGTGGGTAGGCCTAGCGCCCGCGGAAGGAATCGCCCCAAAGCGCAATATGTACACATCCAAATTTGTGAAGGAAAACAGAGGTGTTTTTTGCAAAGTGCCTACCTGTAGATTTTGGCCTGTAGCTCAGCCGCCACCTAGGGAAACCTACCAAACCTGTGCATTTCTGAAAACTAGAGACCTAGGGGAATCCAAGATGGGGTGACTTGTGTGGCTCGGACCAGGTTCTGTTACCCAGAATCCTTTGCAAACCTCAAAATTTGGCTAAAAAAACACATGTTCCTCACATTTCTGTGGCAGAAAGTTCTGGAATCTGAGAGGAGCCACGAATTTCCTTCTACCCAGCATTCCCCCACGTCTCCCGATAAAAATGATACCTCACTTGTGTGCGTAAGCCTAGCGCCCGTGACAGGAAACGCCCCAAAGCGCAATGTGGACACAGCCAAATTTTTGAAGGAAAAGAGAGGTGTTTTTTGCAAAGTGCCTACCTGTAGATTTTGGCCTGTAGCTCAGCCGCCACCTAGGGAAACCTACCAAACCTGTGCATTTCTGAAAACTAGAGACCTAGGGGAATCCAAGATGGGGTGACTTGTGTGGCTCGGACCAGGTTCTGTTACCCAGAATCCTTTGCAAACGTAAAAATTTGGCTAAAAAAACACATGTTCCTCAAATTTCTGTGGCAGAAAGTTCTGGAATCTGAGAGGAGCCACAAATTTCCTTCCACCCAGCGTTCCCCCACGTCTCCCGATAAAAATGATACCTCACTTGTGTGGGTAGGCCTAGCGCCCGCGACAAAAAACGCCCCAAAGCGCAAAGTGGACGCATCCAAATTTGTGAAGGAAAACAGAGGTGTTTTTTGCAAAGTGCCTACCTGTAGATTTTGGCTTGTAGCTCAGCCGCCACCTAGGGAAACCTACCAAACCTGTGCATATCTGAAAACTAGAGACCTAGGGGAATCCAAGATGGGGTGACTTGTGTGGCTCGGACCAGGTTCTGTTACCCAGAATCCTTTGCAAACCTCAAAATTTGGCTAAAAAAAAACATGTTCCTCACATTTCTGTGGCAGAAAGTTCTGGATTCTGAGAGGAGCCACGAATTTCCTTCCACCCAGCGTTCCCCCACGTCTCCCGATAAAAATGATACCTCACTTGTGTGGGTAGGCCTAGCGCCCGCGGAAGGAAACGCCCCAAAGCGCAACATGGACACATCCAAATTTGTGAAGGAAAACAGAGGTGTTTTTTGCAAAGTGCCTACCTGTAGATTTTGGCCTGTAGCTCAGCCGCCACCTAGGGAAACATACCAAACCTGTGCATTTCTGAAAACTAGAGACCTAGGGGAATCCAAGATGGGGTGACTTGTGTGGCTCGGACAAGGTTCTGTTACCCAGAATCCTTTGCAAACCTCAAAATTTGGCTAAAAAAACACATGCTCCTCACATTTCTGTGGCAGAAAGTTCTGGAATCTGAGAGGAGCCACGAATTTCCTTCTACCCAGCATTCCCCCACGTCTCCCGATAAAAATGATACCTCACTTGTGTGCGTAGGCCTAGCGCCCGTGACAGGAAACGCATCAAAGCGCAATGTGAGCACAGCCAAATTTTTGAAGGAAAATAGAGGTGTTTTTTGCAAAGTGCCTACCTGTAGGTTTTGGCCTGTAGCTCAGCCGCCACCTAGGGAAACCTACCAAACCTGTGCATTTCTGAAAACTAGAGACCGAGGGGAATCCAAGATGGGGTGACTTGTGTGGCTCGGACCAGGTTCTGTTACCCAGAATCCTTTGCAAACCTCAAAATTTGGCTAAAAAAACACATGTTCCTAACATTTCTGTGGCAGAAAGTTCTGGAATCTGAGAGGAGAAACAAATTTCCTTCCACCCAGCGTTCCCCCGCGTCTCCCGATAAAAATGATACCTCACTTGTGTGGGTAGGGCTAGCGCCCGCGACAGGAAACGCCCCAAAGCGCAACGTGGACACATCCAAATTTGTGAAGGAAAACAGAGGTGTTTTTTGCAAAGTGCCTACCTGTAGATTTTGGCCTGTAGCTCAGCCGCCACCTAGGGAAACCTACCAAACCTGTGCATATCTGAAAACTAGAGACCTAGGGGAATCCAAGATGGGGTGACTTGTGTGGCTCGGACCAGGTTCTGTTACCCAGAATCCTTTGCAAACCTCAAAATTTGGCTAAAAAAACACATGTTCCTCACATTTCTGTGGCAGAAAGTTCTGGAATCTGAGAGGAGCCACGAATTTCCTTCCACCCAGCGTTCCCACACGTCTCCCGATAAAAATGATACCTCACTTGTGTGGGTAGGCCTAGCGCCCGCGACAGGAAACGCCCCAAAGCGCAACGTGGACATATCCAAATTTGTGAAGGAAAACAGAGGTGTATTTTGCAAAGTGCCTACCTGTAGATTTTGGCCTGTAGCTCAGCCGCCCCCTAGGGAAACCTACCAAACCTGTGCATTTCTGAAAACTAGAGACCTAGGGGAATCCAAGATGGGGTGACTTGTGTGGCTCGGACCAGGTTCTGTTACCCAGAATCCTTTGCAAACCTCCAAATTTGGCTAAAAAAACACATGTTCCTCACATTTCTGTGGCAGAAAGTTCTGGAATCTGAGAGGAGCCACGAATTTCCTTCCACCCAGCGTTCCCCCACGTCTTCCGATAAAAATGATACCTCACTTGTGTGCGTAGGCCTAGCGCCCGTGACAGGAAACGCCCCAAAGCGCAATGTGGACACAGCCAAATTTTTGAAGGAAAACAGAGGTGTTTTTTGCAAAGTGCCTACCTGTAGATTTTGGCCTGTAGCTCAGCCGCCACCTACGGAAACCTACCAAACCTGTGCATTTCTGAAAACTAGAGACCTAGGGGAATCCAAGATGGGGTGACTTGTGTGGCTCGGACCAGGTTCTGCTACCCAGAATCCTTTGCAAACCTCAAAATTTGGCTAAAAAAACACATGTTCCTAACATTTCTGTGGCAGAAAGTTCTGGAATCTGAGAGGAGCCACAAATTTCCTTCCACCCAGCGTTCCACCGCGTCTCCCGATAAAAATGATACCTCACTTGTGTGGGTAGGCCTAGCGCCCGCGACAGGAAACGCCCCAAAGCGCAACGTGGACACATCCAAATTTGTGAAGGAAAACAGAGGTGTTTTTTGCAAAGTGCCTACCTGTAGATTTTGGCCTGTAGCTCAGCCGCCACCTAGGGAAACCTACCAAACCTGTGCATTTCTGAAAACTAGAGACCTAGGGGAATCCAAGATGGGGTGACTTGTGTGGCTCGGACCAGGTTCTGTTACCCAGAATCCTTTGCAAACCTCAAAATTTGGCTAAAAAAACACATGTTCCTAACATTTCTGTGGCAGAAAGTTCTGGAATCTGAGAGGAGCCACAAATTTCCTTCCACCCAGCGTTCCCCCACGTCTCCCGATAAAAATGATACCTCACTTGTGTGGGTAGGCCTAGCGCCCGCGACAGAAAACGCCCCAAAGCGCAAAGTGGACGCATCCAAATTTGTGAAGGAAAACAGAGGTGTTTTTTGCAAAGTGCCTACCTGTAGATTTTGGCTTGTAGCTCAGCCGCCACCTAGGGAAACCTACCAAACCTGTGCATATCTGAAAACTAGAGACCTAGGGGAATCCAAGATGGGGTGACTTGTGTCGCTCGGACCAGGTTCTGTTACCCAGAATCCTTTGCAAACCTCAAAATGTGGCTAAAAAAACACATGTTCCTCACATTTCTGTGGCAGAAAGTTCTGGAATCTGAGAGGACCCACGAATTTCCTTCCACCCAGCGTTCCCACACGTCTCCCGATAAAAATGATACCTCACTTGTGTGGGTAGGCCTAGCGCCAGCGACAGGAAACGCCCCAAAGCGCAACGTGGACATATCCAAATTTGTGAAGGAAAACAGAGGTGTTTTTTGCAAAGTGCCTACCTGTAGATTTTGGCCTGTAGCTCAGCCGCCCCCTAGGGAAACCTACCAAACCTGTGCATTTCTGAAAACTAGAGACCTAGGGGAATCCAAGATGGGGTGACTTGTGTGGCTCGGACCAGGGTCTGTTACCCAGAATCCTTTGCAAACCTCCAAATTTGGCTAAAAAAACACATGTTCCTCACATTTCTGTGGCAGAAAGTTCTGGAATCTGAGAGGAGCCACGAATTTCCTTCCACCCAGCGTTCCCCCACGTCTTCCGATAAAAATGATACCTCACTTGTGTGCGTAGGCCTAGCGCCCGTGACAGGAAACGCCCCAAAGCGCAATGTGGACACAGCCAAATTTTTGAAGGAAAACAGAGGTGTTTTTTGCAAAGTGCCTACCTGTAGATTTTGGCCTGTAGCTCAGCCGCCACCTACGGAAACCTACCAAACCTGTGCATTTCTGAAAACTAGAGACCTAGGGGAATCCAAGATGGGGTGACTTGTGTGGCTCGGACCAGGTTCTGCTACCCAGAATCCTTTGCAAACCTCAAAATTTGGCTAAAAAAACACATGTTCCTAACATTTCTGTGGCAGAAAGTTCTGGAATCTGAGAGGAGCCACAAATTTCCTTCCACCCAGCGTTCCACCGCGTCTCCTGATAAAAATGATACCTCACTTGTGTGGGTAGGCCTAGCGCCCGCGACAGGAAACGCCCCAAAGCGCAACGTGGACACATCCAAATTTGTGAAGGAAAACAGAGGTGTTTTTTGCAAAGTGCCTACCTGTAGATTTTGGCCTGTAGCTCAGCCGCCACCTAGGGAAACCTACCAAACCTGTGCATTTCTGAAAACTAGAGACCTAGGGGAATCCAAGATGGGGTGACTTGTGTGGCTTGGACCAGGTTCTGTTACCCAGAATCCTTTGCAAACCTCAAAATTTGGCTAAAAAAACACATGTTCCTCACATTTCTGTGGCAGAAAGTTCTGGAATCTGAGTGGAGCCACGAATTTCCTTCCACCCAGCGTTCCCCCACGTCTCCCGATAAAAATGATACCTCACTTGTGTGGGTAGGCCAAGCGCCCGCGACAGGAAACGCCCCAAAGCGCAACGTGGACACAGCCAAATTTTTTAAGGAAAAGAGAGGTGTTTTTTGCAAAGTGCCTACCTGTAGATTTTGGCCTGTAGCTCAGCCGCCACCTAGGGAAACCTACCAAACCTGTGCATTTCTGAAAACTAGAGACCTAGGGGAATCCAAGATGGGGTGACTTGTGTGGCTCGGACCAGGTTCTGTTACCCAGAATCCTTTGCAAACCTCAAAATTTGGCTAAAAAAACACATGTTCCTCAAATTTCTGTGGCAGAAAGTTCTGGAATCTGAGAGGAGCCACGAATTTCCTTCCACCCAGCGTTCCCCCACGTCTCCCGATAAAAATGATACCTCACTTGTGTGGGTAGGCCTAGCGCCCGCGACAAAAAACGCCCCAAAGCGCAAAGTGGACGCATCCAAATTTGTGAAGGAAAACAGAGGTGTTTTTTGCAAAGTGCCTACCTGTAGATTTTGGCTTGTAGCTCAGCCGCCACCTAGGGAAACCTACCAAACCTGTGCATATCTGAAAACTAGAGACCTAGGGGAATCCAAGATGGGGTGACTTGTGTGGCTCGGACCAGGTTCTGTTACCCAGAATCCTTTGCAAACCTCAAAATTTGGCTAAAAAAAAACATGTTCCTCACATTTCTGTGGCAGAAAGTTCTGGAATCTGAGAGGAGCCACGAATTTCCTTCCACCCAGCGTTCCCCCACGTCTCCCGATAAAAATGATACCTCACTTGTGTGGGTAGGCCTAGCGCCCGCGGAAGGAAACGCCCCAAAGCGCAACATGGACACATCCAAATTTGTGAAGGAAAACAGAGGTGTTTTTTGCAAAGTGCCTACCTGTAGATTTTGGCCTGTAGCTCAGCCGCCACCTAGGGAAACATACCAAACCTGTGCATTTCTGAAAACTAGAGACCTAGGGGAATCCAAGATGGGGTGACTTGTGTGGCTCGGACAAGGTTCTGTTACCCAGAATCCTTTGCAAACCTCAAAATTTGGCTAAAAAAAACACATGCTCCTCACATTTCTGTGGCAGAAAGTTCTGGAATCTGAGAGGAGCCACGAATTTCCTTCTACCCAGCATTCCCCCACGTCTCCCGATAAAAATGATACCTCACTTGTGTGCGTAGGCCTAGCGCCCGTGAAAGGAAACGCATCAAAGCGCAATGTGAACACAGCCAAATTTTTGAAGGAAAAGAGAGGTGTTTTTTGCAAAGTGCCTACCTGTAGATTTTGGCCTGTAGCTCAGCCGCCACCTAGGGAAACCTACCAAACCTGTGCATTTCTGAAAACTAGAGACCGAGGGGAATCCAAGATGGGGTGACTTGTGTGGCTCGGACCAGGTTCTGTTACCCAGAATCCTTTGCAAACCTCCAAATTTGTCTAAAAAAACACATGTTCCTCACATTTCTGTGGCAGAAAGTTCTGGAATCTGAGAGGAGCCACGAATTTCCTTCCACCCAGCGTTCCCCCACGTCTTCCGATAAAAATGATACCTCACTTGTGTGCGTAGGCCTAGCGCCCGTGACAGGAAACGCCCCAAAGCGCAATGTGGACACAGCCAAATTTTTGAAGGAAAACAGAGGTGTTTTTTGCAAAGTGCCTACCTGTAGATTTTGGCCTGTAGCTCAGCCGCCACCTACGGAAACCTACCAAACCTGTGCATTTCTGAAAACTAGAGACCTAGGGGAATCCAAGATGGGGTGACTTGTGTGGCTCGGACCAGGTTCTGCTACCCAGAATCCTTTGCAAACCTCAAAATTTGGCTAAAAAAACACATGTTCCTCAAATTTCTGTGGCAGAAAGTTCTGGAATCTGAGAGGAGCCACGAATTTCCTTCCACCCAGCGTTCCCCCACGTCTCCCGATAAAAATGATACCTCACTTGTGTGGGTAGGCCTAGCGCCCGCGACAGAAAACGCCCCAAAGCGCAAAGTGGACGCATCCAAATTTGTGAAGGAAAACAGAGGTGTTTTTTGCAAAGTGCCTACCTGTAGATTTTGGCTTGTAGCTCAGCCGCCACCTAGGGAAACCTACCAAACCTGTGCATATCTGAAAACTAGAGACCTAGGCGAATCCAAGATGGGGTGACTTGTGTGGCTCGGACCAGGTTCTGTTACCCAGAATCCTTTGCAAACCTCAAAATTTGGCTAAAAAAACACATGTTCCTCACATTTCTGTGGCAGAAAGTTCTGGAATCTGAGAGGAGCCACGAATTTCCTTCCACCCAGCGTTCCCCCACGTCTCCCGATAAAAATGATACCTCACTTGTGTGGGTAGGCCTAGCGCCCGCGGAAGGAATCGCCCCAAAGCGCAATATGGACACATCCAAATTTGTGAAGGAAAACAGAGGTGTTTTTTGCAAAGTGCCTACCTGTAGATTTTGGCCTGTAGCTCAGCCGCCACCTAGGGAAACCTACCAAACCTGTGCATTTCTGAAAACTAGAGACCTAGGGGAATCCAAGATGGGGTGACTTGTGTGGCTCGGACCAGGTTCTGTTACCCAGAATCCTTTGCAAACCTCAAAATTTGGCTAAAAAAACACATGTTCCTCACATTTCTGTGGCAGAAAGTTCTGGAATCTGAGAGGAGCCACGAATTTCCTTCTACCCAGCATTCCCCCACGTCTCCCGATAAAAATGATACCTCACTTGTGTGCGTAGGCCTAGCGCCCGTGACAGGAAACGCCCCAAAGCGCAATGTGGACACAGCCAAATTTTTGAAGGAAAAGAGAGGTGTTTTTTGCAAAGTGCCTACCTGTAGATTTTGGCCTGTAGCTCAGCCGCCACCTAGGGAAACCTACCAAACCTGTGCATTTCTGAAAACTAGAGACCTAGGGGAATCCAAGATGGGGTGACTTGTGTGGCTCGGACCAGGTTCTGTTACCCAGAATCCTTTGCAAACGTCAAAATTTGGCTAAAAAAACACATGTTCCTCAAATTTCTGTGGCAGAAAGTTCTGGAATCTGAGAGGAGCCACAAATTTCCTTCCACCCAGCGTTCCCCCACGTCTCCTGATAAAAATGATACCTCACTTGTGTGGGTAGGCCTAGCACCCGCGACAAAAAACGCCCCAAAGCGCAAAGTGGACGCATCCAAATTTGTGAAGGAAAACAGAGGTGTTTTTTGCAAAGTGCCTACCTGTAGATTTTGGCTTGTAGCTCAGCCGCCACCTAGGGAAACCTACCAAACCTGTGCATATCTGAAAACTAGAGACCTAGGGGAATCCAAGATGGGGTGACTTGTGTGGCTCGGACCAGGTTCTGTTACCCAGAATCCTTTGCAAACCTCAAAATTTGGCTAAAAAAAAACATGTTCCTCACATTTCTGTGGCAGAAAGTTCTGGAATCTGAGAGGAGCCACGAATTTCCTTCCACCCAGCGTTCCCCCACGTCTCCCGATAAAAATGATACCTCACTTGTGTGGGTAGGCCTAGCGCCCGCGGAAGGAAACGCCCCAAAGCGCAACATGGACACATCCAAATTTGTGAAGGAAAACAGAGGTGTTTTTTGCAAAGTGCCTACCTGTAGATTTTGGCCTGTAGCTCAGCCGCCACCTAGGGAAACATACCAAACCTGTGCATTTCTGAAAACTAGAGACCTAGGGGAATCCAAGATGGGGTGACTTGTGTGGCTCGGACAAGGTTCTGTTACCCAGAATCCTTTGCAAACCTCAAAATTTGGCTAAAAAAACACATGCTCCTCACATTTCTGTGGCAGAAAGTTCTGGAATCTGAGAGGAGCCACGAATTTCCTTCTAGCCAGCATTCCCCCACGTCTCCCGATAAAAATGATACCTCACTTGTGTGCGTAGGCATAGCGCCCGTGACAGGAAACGCATCAAAGCGCAATGTGAACACAGCCAAATTTTTGAAGGAAAAGAGAGGTGTTTTTTGCAAAGTGCCTACCTGTAGATTTTGGCCTGTAGCTCAGCCGCCACCTAGGGAAACCTACCAAACCTGTGCATTTCTGAAAACTAGAGACCGAGGGGAATCCAAGATGGGGTGACTTGTGTGGCTCGGACCAGTTTCTGTTACCCAGAATCCTTTGCAAACCTCCAAATTTGGCTAAAAAAACACATGTTCCTCACATTTCTGTGGCAGAAAGTTCTGGAATCTGAGAGGAGCCACAAATTTCCTTCCACCCAGCGTTCCCCCACGTCTCCCGATAAAAATGATACCTCACTTGTGTGGGTAGGCCTAGCGCCCGCGACAGGAAACGCCCCAAAGCGCAACGTGGACACATCCAAATTTGTGAAGGAAAACAGAGGTGTTTTTTGCAAAGTGCCTACCTGTAGATTTTGGCCTGTAGCTCAGCCGCCACCTAGGGAAACCTACCAAACCTGTGCATTTCTGAAAACTAGAGACCTAGGGGAATCCAAGATGGGGTGACTCGTGTGTCTCGGACCAGGTTCTGTTACCCAGAATCCTTTGCAAACCTCAAAATTTGGCTAAAAAAACACATGTTCCTCACATTTCTGTGGCAGAAAGTTCTGGAATCTGAGAGGAGCCACGAATTTCCTTCCACCCAGCGTTCCCCCACGTCTCCCGATAAAAATGATACCTCACTTGTGTGGGTAGGCCTAGCGCCCGCGGAAGGAAACGCCCCAAAGCGCAATATGGACACATCCAAATTTGTGAAGGAAAACAGAGGTGTTTTTTGCAAAGTGCCTACCTGTAGATTTTGGCCTGTAGCTCAGCCGCCACCTAGGGAAACCTACCAAACCTGTGCATTTCTGAAAACTAGAGACCTAGGGGAATCCAAGATGGGGTGACTTGTGTGGCTCGGACCAGGTTCTGTTACCCAGAATCCTTTGCAAACCTCAAAATTTGGCTAAAAAAACACATGTTCCTAACATTTCTGTGGCAGAAAGTTCTGGAATCTGAGAGGAGCCACAAATTTCCTTCCACCCAGCGTTCCCCCGCGTCTCCCGATAAAAATGATACCTCACTTGTGTGGGTAGGGCTAGCGCCCGCGACAGGAAACGCCCCAAAGCGCAACGTAGACACATCCAAATTTGTGAAGGAAAACAGAGGTGTTTTTTGCAAAGTGCCTACCTGTAGATTTTGGCCTGTAGCTCAGCCGCCACCTAGGGAAACCTACCAAACCTGTGCATATCTGAAAACTAGAGACCTAGGGGAATCCAAGATGGGGTGACTTGTGTGGCTCGGACCAGGTTCTGTTACCCAGAATCCTTTGCAAACCTCAAAATTTGGCTAAAAAAACACATGTTCCTCACATTTCTGTGGCAGAAAGTTCTGGAATCTGAGAGGAGCCACGAATTTCCTTCCACCCAGCGTTCCCACACGTCTCCCGATAAAAATGATACCTCACTTGTGTGGGTAGGCCTAGCGCCCGCGACAGGAAACGCCCCAAAGCGCAACGTGGACATATCCAAATTTGTGAAGGAAAACAGAGGTGTATTTTGCAAAGTGCCTACCTGTAGATTTTGGCCTGTAGCTCAGCCGCCCCCTAGGGAAACCTACCAAACCTGTGCATTTCTGAAAACTAGAGACCTAGGGGAATCCAAGATGGGGTGACTTGTGTGGCTCGGACCAGGTTCTGTTACCCAGAATCCTTTGCAAACCTCCAAATTTGGCTAAAAAAACACATGTTCCTCACATTTCTGTGGCAGAAAGTTCTGGAATCTGAGAGGAGCCACGAATTTCCTTCCACCCAGCGTTCCCCCACGTCTTCCGATAAAAATGATACCTCACTTGTGTGCGTAGGCCTAGCGCCCGTGACAGGAAACGCCCCAAAGCGCAATGTGGACACAGCCAAATTTTTGAAGGAAAACAGAGGTGTTTTTTGCAAAGTGCCTACCTGTAGATTTTGGCCTGTAGCTCAGCCGCCACCTACGGAAACCTACCAAACCTGTGCATTTCTGAAAACTAGAGACCTAGGGGAATCCAAGATGGGGTGACTTGTGTGGCTCGGACCAGGTTCTGCTACCCAGAATCCTTTGCAAACCTCAAAATTTGGCTAAAAAAGCACATGTTCCTAACATTTCTGTGGCAGAAAGTTCTGGAATCTGAGAGGAGCCACAAATTTCCTTCCACCCAGCGTTCCCCCACGTCTCCCGATAAAAATGATACCTCACTTGTGTGGGTAGGCCTAGCGCCCGCGACAGAAAACGCCCCAAAGCGCAAAGTGGACGCATCCAAATTTGTGAAGGAAAACAGAGGTGTTTTTTGCAAAGTGCCTACCTGTAGATTTTGGCTTGTAGCTCAGCCGCCACCTAGGGAAACCTACCAAACCTGTGCATATCTGAAAACTAGAGACCTAGGGGAATCCAAGATGGGGTGACTTGTGTGGCTCGGACCAGGTTCTGTTACCCAGAATCCTTTGCAAACCTCAAAATTTGGCTAAAAAAACACATGTTCCTCACATTTCTGTGGCAGAAAGTTCTGGAATCTGAGAGGAGCCACGAATTTCCTTCCACCCAGCGTTCCCACACGTCTCCCGATAAAAATGATACCTCACTTGTGTGGGTAGGCCTAGCGCCCGCGACAGGAAACGCCCCAAAGCGCAACGTGGACATATCCAAATTTGTGAAGGAAAACAGAGGTGTTTTTTGCAAAGTGCCTACCTGTAGATTTTGGCCTGTAGCTCAGCCGCCCCCTAGGGAAACCTACCAAACCTGTGCATTTCTGAAAACTAGAGACCTAGGGGAATCCAAGATGGGGTGACTTGTGTGGCTCGGACCAGGTTCTGTTACCCAGAATCCTTTGCAAACCTCCAAATTTGGCTAAAAAAACACATGTTCCTCACATTTCTGTGGCAGAAAGTTCTGGAATCTGAGAGGAGCCACGAATTTCCTTCCACCCAGCGTTCCCCCACGTCTTCCGATAAAAATGATACCTCACTTGTGTGCGTAGGCCTAGCGCCCGTGACAGGAAACGCCCCAAAGCGCAATGTGGACACAGCCAAATTTTTGAAGGAAAACAGAGGTGTTTTTTGCAAAGTGCCTACCTGTAGATTTTGGCCTGTAGCTCAGCCGCCACCTACGGAAACCTACCAAACCTGTGCATTTCTGAAAACTAGAGACCTAGGGGAATCCAAGATGGGGTGACTTGTGTGGCTCGGACCAGGTTCTGCTACCCAGAATCCTTTGCAAACCTCAAAATTTGGCTAAAAAAACACATGTTCCTAACATTTCTGTGGCAGAAAGTTCTGGAATCTGAGAGGAGCCACAAATTTCCTTCCACCCAGCGTTCCACCGCGTCTCCTGATAAAAATGATACCTCACTTGTGTGGGTAGGCCTAGCGCCCGCGACAGGAAATGCCCCAAAGCGCAACGTGGACACATCCAAATTTGTGAAGGAAAACAGAGGTGTTTTTTGCAAAGTGCCTACCTGTAGATTTTGGCCTGTAGCTCAGCCGCCACCTAGGGAAACCTACCAAACCTGTGCATTTCTAAAAACTAGAGACCTAGGGGAATCCAAGATGGGGTGACTTGTGTGGCTCGGACCAGGTTCTGTTACCCAGAATCCTTTGCAAACCTCAAAATTTGGCTAAAAAAACACATGTTCCTCACATTTCTGTGGCAGAAAGTTCTGGAATCTGAGTGGAGCCACGAATTTCCTTCCACCCAGCGTTCCCCCACGTCTCCCGATAAAAATGATACCTCACTTGTGTGGGTAGGCCAAGCGCCCGCGACAGGAAACGCCCCAAAGCGCAACGTGGACACAGCCAAATTTTTTAAGGAAAACAGAGGTGTTTTTTGCAAAGTGCCTACCTGTAGATTTTGGCCTGTAGCTCAGCCGCCACCTAGGGAAACCTACCAAACCTGTGCATTTCTGAAAACTAGAGACCTAGGGGAATCCAAGATGGGGTGACTTGTGTGGCTCGGACCAGGTTCTGTTACCCAGAATCCTTTGCAAACGTCAAAATTTGGCTAAAAAAACACATGTTCCTCAAATTTCTGTGGCAGAAAGTTCTGGAATCTGAGAGGAGCCACGAATTTCCTTCCACCCAGCGTTCCCCCACGTCTCCCGATAAAAATGATACCTCACTTGTGTGGGTAGGCCTAGCGCCCGCGACAAAAAACGCCCCAAAGCGCAAAGTGGACGCATCCAAATTTGTGAAGGAAAACAGAGGTGTTTTTTGCAAAGTGCCTACCTGTAGATTTTGGCTTGTAGCTCAGCCGCCACCTAAGGAAACCTACCAAACCTGTGCATATCTGAAAACTAGAGACCTAGGGGAATCAAAGATGGGGTGACTTGTGTGGCTCGGACCAGGTTCTGTTACCCAGAATCCTTTGCAAACCTCAAAATTTGGCTAAAAAAAAACATGTTCCTCACATTTCTGTGGCAGAAAGTTCTGGAATCTGAGAGGAGCCACGAATTTCCTTCCACCCAGCGTTCCCCCACGTCTCCCGATAAAAATGATACCTCACTTGTGTGGGTAGGCCTAGCGCCCGCGGAAGGAAACGCCCCAAAGCGCAACATGGACACATCCAAATTTGTGAAGGAAAACAGAGGTGTTTTTTGCAAAGTGCCTACCTGTAGATTTTGGCCTGTAGCTCAGCCGCCACCTAGGGAAACATACCAAACCTGTGCATTTCTGAAAACTAGAGACCTAGGGGAATCCAAGATGGGGTGACTTGTGTGGCTCGGACAAAGTTCTGTTACCCAGAATCCTTTGCAAACCTCAAAATTTGGCTAAAAAAACACATGCTCCTCACATTTCTGTGGCAGAAAGTTCTGGAATCTGAGAGGAGCCACGAATTTCCTTCTACCCAGCATTCCCCCACGTCTCCCGATAAAAATGATACCTCACTTGTGTGCGTAGGCCTAGCGCCCGTGACAGGAAACGCATCAAAGCGCAATGTGAACACAGCCAAATTTTTGAAGGAAAAGAGAGGTGTTTTTTGCAAAGTGCCTACCTGTAGATTTTGGCCTGTAGCTCAGCCGCCACCTAGGGAAACCTACCAAACCTGTGCATTTCTGAAAACTAGAGACCGAGGGGAATCCAAGATGGGGTGACTTGTGTGGCTCGGACCAGGTTCTGTTACCCAGAATCCTTTGCAAACCTCCAAATTTGGCTAAAAAAACACATGTTCCTCACATTTCTGTGGCAGAAAGTTCTGGAATCTGAGAGGAGCCACGAATTTCCTTCCACCCAGCGTTCCCCCACGTCTTCCGATAAAAATGATACCTCACTTGTGTGCGTAGGCCTAGCGCCCGTGACAGGAAACGCCCCAAAGCGCAATGTGGACACAGCCAAATTTTTGAAGGAAAACAGAGGTGTTTTTTGCAAAGTGCCTACCTGTAGATTTTGGCCTGTAGCTCAGCCGCCACCTACGGAAACCTACCAAACCTGTGCATTTCTGAAAACTAGAGACCTAGGGGAATCCAAGATGGGGTGACTTGTGTGGCTCGGACCAGGTTCTGCTACCCAGAATCCTTTGCAAACCTCAAAATTTGGCTAAAAAAACACATGTTCCTAACATTTCTGTGGCAGAAAGTTCTGGAATCTGAGAGGAGCCACAAATTTCCTTCCACCCAGCGTTCCACCGCGTCTCCTGATAAAAATGATACCTCACTTGTGTGGGTAGGCCTAGCGCCCGCGACAGGAAACGCCCCAAAGCGCAACGTGGACACATCCAAATTTGTGAAGGAAAACAGAGGTGTTTTTTGCAAAGTGCCTACCTGTAGATTTTGGCCTGTAGCTCAGCCGCCACCTAGGGAAACCTACCAAACCTGTGCATTTCTAAAAACTAGAGACCTAGGGGAATCCAAGATGGGGTGACTTGTGTGGCTCGGACCAGGTTCTGTTACCCAGAATCCTTTGCAAACCTCAAAATTTGGCTAAAAAAACACATGTTCCTCACATTTCTGTGGCAGAAAGTTCTGGAATCTGAGTGGAGCCACGAATTTCCTTCCACCCAGCGTTCCCCCACGTCTCCCGATAAAAATGATACCTCACTTGTGTGGGTAGGCCAAGCGCCCGCGACAGGAAACGCCCCAAAGCGCAACGTGGACACAGCCAAATTTTTTAAGGAAAACAGAGGTGTTTTTTGCAAAGTGCCTACCTGTAGATTTTGGCCTGTAGCTCAGCCGCCACCTAGGGAAACCTACCAAACCTGTGCATTTCTGAAAACTAGAGACCTAGGGGAATCCAAGATGGGGTGACTTGTGTGGCTCGGACCAGGTTCTGTTACCCAGAATCCTTTGCAAACCTCAAAATTTGGCTAAAAAAACACATGTTCCTCAAATTTCTGTGGCAGAAAGTTCTGGAATCTGAGAGGAGCCACGAATTTCCTTCCACCCAGCGTTCCCCCACGTCTCCCGACAAAAATGATACCTCACTTGTGTGGGTAGGCCTAGCGCCCGCGACAGAAAACGCCCCAAAGCGCAAAGTGGACGCATCCAAATTTGTGAAGGAAAACAGAGGTGTTTTTTGCAAAGTGCCTACCTGTAGATTTTGGCTTGTAGCTCAGCCGCCACCTAGGGAAACCTACCAAACCTGTGCATATCTGAAAACTAGAGACCTAGGCGAATCCAAGATGGGGTGACTTGTGTGGCTCGGACCAGGTTCTGTTACCCAGAATCCTTTGCAAACCTCAAAATTTGGCTAAAAAAACACATGTTCCTCACATTTCTGTGGCAGAAAGTTCTGGAATCTGAGAGGAGCCACGAATTTCCTTCCACCCAGCGTTCCCCCACGTCTCCCGATAAAAATGATACCTCACTTGTGTGGGTAGGCCTAGCGCCCGCGGAAGGAAACGCCCCAAAGCGCAATATGGACACATCCAAATTTGTGAAGGAAAACAGAGGTGTTTTTTGCAAAGTGCCTACCTGTAGATTTTGGCCTGTAGCTCAGCCGCCACCTAGGGAAACCTACCAAACCTGTGCATTTCTGAAAACTAGAGACCTAGGGGAATCCAAGATGGGGTGACTTGTGTGGCTCGGACCAGGTTCTGTTACCCAGAATCCTTTGCAAACGTCAAAATTTGGCTAAAAAAACACATGTTCCTCAAATTTCTGTGGCAGAAAGTTCTGGAATCTGAGAGGAGCCACGAATTTCCTTCCACCCAGCGTTCCCCCACGTCTCCCGATAAAAATGATACCTCACTTGTGTGGGTAGGCCTAGCGCCCGCGACAAAAAACGCCCCAAAGCGCAAAGTGGACGCATCCAAATTTGTGAAGGAAAACAGAGGTGTTTTTTGCAAAGTGCCTACCTGTAGATTTTGGCTTGTAGCTCAGCCGCCACCTAGGGAAAGCTACCAAACCTGTGCATATCTGAAAACTAGAGACCTAGGGGAATCCAAGATGGGGTGACTTGTGTGGCTCGGACCAGGTTCTGTTACCCAGAATCCTTTGCAAACCTCAAAATTTGGCTAAAAAAAAACATGTTCCTCACATTTCTGTGGCAGAAAGTTCTGGAATCTGAGAGGAGCCACGAATTTCCTTCCACCCAGCGTTCCCCCACGTCTCCCGATAAAAATGATACCTCACTTGTGTGGGTAGGCCTAGCGCCCGCGGAAGGAAACGCCCCAAAGCGCAACATGGACACATCCAAATTTGTGAAGGAAAACAGAGGTGTTTTTTGCAAAGTGCCTACCTGTAGATTTTGGCCTGTAGCTCAGCCGCCACCTAGGGAAACATACCAAACCTGTGCATTTCTGAAAACTAGAGACCTAGGGGAATCCAAGATGGGGTGACTTGTGTGGCTCGGACAAGGTTCTGTTACCCAGAATCCTTTGCAAACCTCAAAATTTGGCTAAAAAAACACGTGCTCCTCACATTTCTGTGGCAGAAAGTTCTGGAATCTGAGAGGAGCCACGAATTTCCTTCTACCCAGCATTCCCCCACGTCTCCCGATAAAAATGATACCTCACTTGTGTGCGTAGGCCTAGCGCCCGTGACAGGAAACGCATCAAAGCGCAATGTGAACACAGCCAAATTTTTGAAGGAAAAGAGAGGTGTTTTTTGCAAAGTGCCTACCTGTAGATTTTGGCCTGTAGCTCAGCCGCCACCTAGGGAAACCTACCAAACCTGTGCATTTCTGAAAACTAGAGACCGAGGGGAATCCAAGATGGGGTGACTTGTGTGGCTCGGACCAGGTTTTGTTACCCAGAATCCTTTGCAAACCTCCAAATTTGGCTAAAAAAACACATGTTCCTCACATTTCTGTGGCAGAAAGTTCTGGAATCTGAGAGGAGCCACGAATTTCCTTCCACCCAGCGTTCCCCCACGTCTTCCGATAAAAATGATACCTCACTTGTGTGCGTAGGCCTAGCGCCCGTGACAGGAAACGCCCCAAAGCGCAATGTGGACACAGCCAAATTTTTGAAGGAAAACAGAGGTGTTTTTTGCAAAGTGCCTACCTGTAGATTTTGGCCTGTAGCTCAGCCGCCACCTACGGAAACCTACCAAACCTGTGCATTTCTGAAAACTAGAGACCTAGGGGAATCCAAGATGGGGTGACTTGTGTGGCTCGGACCAGGTTCTGCTACCCAGAATCCTTTGCAAACCTCAAAATTTGGCTAAAAAAACACATGTTCCTCACATTTCTGTGGCAGAAAGTTCTGGAATCTGAGTGGAGCCACGAATTTCCTTCCACCCAGCGTTCCCCCACGTCTCCCGATAAAAATGATACCTCACTTGTGTGGGTAGGCCAAGCGCCCGCGACAGGAAACGCCCCAAAGCGCAACGTGGACACAGCCAAATTTTTTAAGGAAAACAGAGGTGTTTTTTGCAAAGTGCCTACCTGTAGATTTTGGCCTGTAGCTCAGCCGCCACCTACGGAAACCTACCAAACCTGTGCATTTCTGAAAACTAGAGACCTAGGGGAATCCAAGATGGGGTGACTTGTGTGGCTCGGACCAGGTTCTGCTACCCAGAATCCTTTGCAAACCTCAAAATTTGGCTAAAAAAACACATGTTCCTAACATTTCTGTGGCAGAAAGTTCTGGAATCTGAGAGGAGCCACAAATTTCCTTCCACCCAGCGTTCCACCGCGTCTCCTGATAAAAATGATACCTCACTTGTGTGGGTAGGCCTAGCTCCCGCGACAGGAAACGCCCCAAAGCGCAACGTGGACACATCCAAATTTGTGAAGGAAAACAGAGGTGTTTTTTGCAAAGTGCCTACCTGTAGATTTTGGCCTGTAGCTCAGCCGCCACCTAGGGAAACCTACCAAACCTGTGCATTTCTGAAAACTAGAGACCTAGGGGAATCCAAGATGGGGTGACTTGTGTGGCTCGGACCAGGTTCTGTTACCCAGAATCCTTTGCAAACCTCAAAATTTGGCTAAAAAAACACATGTTCCTCACATTTCTGTGGCAGAAAGTTCTGGAATCTGAGTGGAGCCACGAATTTCCTTCCACCCAGCGTTCCCCCACGTCTCCCGATAAAAATGATACCTCACTTGTGTGGGTAGGCCAAGCGCCCGCGACAGGAAATGCCCCAAAGCGCAACGTGGACACAGCCAAATTTTTTAAGGAAAACAGAGGTGTTTTTTGCAAAGTGCCTACCTGTAGATTTTGGCCTGTAGCTCAGCCGCCACCTAGGGAAACCTACCAAACCTGTGCATTTCTGAAAACTAGAGACCTAGGGGAATCCAAGATGGGGTGACTTGTGTGGCTCGGACCAGGTTCTGTTACCCAGAATCCTTTGCAAACCTCAAAATTTGGCTAAAAAAACACATGTTCCTCAAATTTCTGTGGCAGAAAGTTCTGGAATCTGAGAGGAGCCACGAATTTCCTTCCACCCAGCGTTCCCCCACGTCTCCCGATAAAAATGATACCTCACTTGTGTGGGTAGGCCTAGCGCCCGCGACAGAAAACGCCCCAAAGCGCAAAGTGGACGCATCCAAATTTGTGAAGGAAAACAGAGGTGTTTTTTGCAAAGTGCCTACCTGTAGATTTTGGCTTGTAGCTCAGCCGCCACCTAGGGAAACCTACCAAACCTGTGCATATCTGAAAACTAGAGACCTAGGCGAATCCAAGATGGGGTGACTTGTGTGGCTCGGACCAGGTTCTGTTACCCAGAATCCTTTGCAAACCTCAAAATTTGGCTAAAAAAACACATGTTCCTCACATTTCTGTGGCAGAAAGTTCTGGAATCTGAGAGGAGCCACGAATTTCCTTCCACCCAGCGTTCCCCCACGTCTCCCGATAAAAATGATACCTCACTTGTGTGGGTAGGCCTAGCGCCCGCGGAAGGAAACGCCCCAAAGCGCAATATGGACACATCCAAATTTGTGAAGGAAAACAGAGGTGTTTTTTGCAAAGTGCCTACCTGTAGATTTTGGCCTGTAGCTCAGCCGCCACCTAGGGAAACCTACCAAACCTGTGCATTTCTGAAAACTAGAGACCTAGGGGAATCCAAGATGGGGTGACTTGTGTGGCTCGGACCAGGTTCTGTTACCCAGAATCCTTTGCAAACCTCAAAATTTGGCTAAAAAAACACATGTTCCTCACATTTCTGTGGCAGAAAGTTCTGGAATCTGAGAGGAGCCACGAATTTCCTTCTACCCAGCATTCCCCCACGTCTCCCGATAAAAATGATACCTCACTTGTGTGCGTAGGCCTAGCGCCCGTGACAGGAAACGCCCCAAAGCGCAATGTGGACACAGCCAAATTTTTGAAGGAAAAGAGAGGTGTTTTTTGCAAAGTGCCTACCTGTAGATTTTGGCCTGTAGCTCAGCCGCCACCTAGGGAAACCTACCAAACCTGTGCATTTCTGAAAACTAGAGACCTAGGGGAATCCAAGATGGGGTGACTTGTGTGGCTCGGACCAGGTTCTGTTACCCAGAATCCTTTGCAAACGTCAAAATTTGGCTAAAAAAACACATGTTCCTCAAATTTCTGTGGCAGAAAGTTCTGGAATCTGAGAGGAGCCACGAATTTCCTTCCACCCAGCGTTCCCCCACGTCTCCCGATAAAAATGATACCTCACTTGTGTGGGTAGGCCTAGCGCCCGCGACAAAAAACGCCCCAAAGCGCAAAGTGGACGCATCCAAATTTGTGAAGGAAAACAGAGGTGTTTTTTGCAAAGTGCCTACCTGTAGATTTTGGCTTGTAGCTCAGCCGCCACCTAGGGAAACCTACCAAACCTGTGCATATCTGAAAACTAGAGACCTAGGGGAATCCAAGATGGGGTGACTTGTGTGGCTCGGACCAGGTTCTGTTACCCAGAATCCTTTGCAAACCTCAAAATTTGGCTAAAAAAACACATGTTCCTCACATTTCTGTGGCAGAAAGTTCTGGAATCTGAGAGGAGCCACGAATTTCCTTCTACCCAGCATTCCCCCACGTCTCCCGATAAAAATGATACCTCACTTGTGTGCGTAGGCCTAGCGCCCGTGACAGGAAACGCCCCAAAGCGCAATGTGGACACAGCCAAATTTTTGAAGGAAAAGAGAGGTGTTTTTTGCAAAGTGCCTACCTGTAGATTTTGGCCTGTAGCTCAGCCGCCACCTAGGGAAACCTACGAAACCTGTGCATTTCTGAAAACTAGAGACCTAGCGGAATCCAAGATGGGGTGACTTGTGTGGCTCGGACCAGGTTCTGTTACCCAGAATCCTTTGCAAACGTCTAAATTTGGCTAAAAAAACACATGTTCCTCAAATTTCTGTGGCAGAAAGTTCTGGAATCTGAGAGGAGCCACGAATTTCCTTGCACCCAGCGTTCCCCCACGTCTCCCGATAAAAATGATACCTCACTTGTGTGGGTAGGCCTAGCGCCCGCGACAAAAAACGCCCCAAAGCGCAAAGTGGACGCATCCAAATTTGTGAAGGAAAACAGAGGTGTTTTTTGCAAAGTGCCTACCTGTAGATTTTGGCTTGTAGCTCAGCCGCCACCTAGGGAAACCTACCAAACCTGTGCATATCTGAAAACTAGAGACCTAGGGGAATCCAAGATGGGGTGACTTGTGTGGCTCGGACCAGGTTCTGTTACCCAGAATCCTTTGCAAACCTCAAAATTTGGCTAAAAAAAAACATGTTCCTCACATTTCTGTGGCAGAAAGTTCTGGAATCTGAGAGGAGCCACGAATTTCCTTCCACCCAGCGTTCCCCCACGTCTCCCGATAAAAATGATACCTCACTTGTGTGGGTAGGCCTAGCGCCCGCGGAAGGAAACGCCCCAAAGCGCAACATGGACACATCCAAATTTGTGAAGGAAAACAGAGGTGTTTTTTGCAAAGTGCCTACCTGTAGATTTTGGCCTGTAGCTCAGCCGCCACCTAGGGAAACATACCAAACCTGTGCATTTCTGAAAACTAGAGACCTAGGGGAATCCAAGATGGGGTGACTTGTGTGGCTCGGACAAGGTTCTGTTACCCAGAATCCTTTGCAAACCTCAAAATTTGGCTAAAAAAACACATGCTCCTCACATTTCTGTGGCAGAAAGTTCTGGAATCTGAGAGGAGCCACGAATTTCCTTCTACCCAGCATTCCCCCACGTCTCCCGATAAAAATGATACCTCACTTGTGTGCGTAGGCCTAGCGCCCGTGACAGGAAACGCATCAAAGCGCAATGTGAACACAGCCAAATTTTTGAAGGAAAAGAGAGGTGTTTTTTGCAAAGTGCCTACCTGTAGATTTTGGCCTGTAGCTCAGCCGCCACCTAGGGAAACCTACCAAACCTGTGCATTTCTGAAAACTAGAGACCGAGGGGAATCCAAGATGGGGTGACTTGTGTGGCTCGGACCAGGTTCTGTTACCCAGAATCCTTTGCAAACCTCCAAATTTGGCTAAAAAAACACATGTTCCTAACATTTCTGTGGCAGAAAGTTCTGGAATCTGAGAGGAGCCACAAATTTCCTTCCACCCAGCGTTCCCCCACGTCTCCCGATAAAAATGATACCTCACTTGTGTGGGTAGGCCTAGCGCCCGCGACAGGAAACGCCCCAAAGCGCAACGTGGACACATCCAAATTTGTGAAGGAAAACAGAGGTGTTTTTTGCAAAGTGCCTACCTGTAGATTTTGGCCTGTAGCTCAGCCGCCACCTAGGGAAACCTACCAAACCTGTGCATTTCTGAAAACTAGAGACCTAGGGGAATCCAAGATGGGGTGACTCGTGTGTCTCGGACCAGGTTCTGTTACCCAGAATCCTTTGCAAACCTCAAAATTTGGCTAAAAAAACACATGTTCCTCACATTTCTGTGGCAGAAAGTTCTGGAATCTGAGAGGAGCCACGAATTTCCTTCCACCCAGCGTTCCCCCACGTCTCCCGATAAAAATGATACCTCACTTGTGTGGGTAGGCCTAGCGCCCGCGGAAGGAAACGCCCCAAAGCGCAATATGGACACATCCAAATTTGTGAAGGAAAACAGAGGTGTTTTTTGCAAAGTGCCTACCTGTAGATTTTGGCCTGTAGCTCAGCCGCCACCTAGGGAAACCTACCAAACCTGTGCATTTCTGAAAACTAGAGACCTAGGGGAATCCAAGATGGGGTGACTTGTGTGGCTCGGACCAGGTTCTGTTACCCAGAATCCTTTGCAAACCTCAAAATTTGGCTAAAAAAACACATGTTCCTAACATTTCTGTGGCAGAAAGTTCTGGAATCTGAGAGGAGCCACAAATTTCCTTCCACCCAGCGTTCCACCGCGTCTCCCGATAAAAATGATACCTCACTTGTGTGGGTAGGCCTAGCGCCCGCGACAGGAAACGCCCCAAAGCGCAACGTGGACACATCCAAATTTGTGAAGGAAAACAGAGGTGTTTTTTGCAAAGTGCCTACCTGTAGATTTTGGCCTGTAGCTCAGCCGCCACCTAGGGAAACCTACCAAACCTGTGCATTTCTGAAAACTAGAGACCTAGGGGAATCCAAGATGGGGTGACTTGTGTGGCTCGGACCAGGTTCTGTTACCCAGAATCCTTTGCAAACCTCAAAATTTGGCTAAAAAAACACATGTTCCTAACATTTCTGTGGCAGAAAGTTCTGGAATCTGAGAGGAGCCACAAATTTCCTTCCACCCAGCGTTCCCCCACGTCTCCCGATAAAAATGATACCTCACTTGTGTGGGTAGGCCTAGCGCCCGCGACAGAAAACGCCCCAAAGCGCAAAGTGGACGCATCCAAATTTGTGAAGGAAAACAGAGGTGTTTTTTGCAAAGTGCCTACCTGTAGATTTTGGCTTGTAGCTCAGCCGCCACCTAGGGAAACCTACCAAACCTGTGCATATCTGAAAACTAGAGACCTAGGGGAATCCAAGATGGGGTGACTTGTGTGGCTCGGACCAGGTTCTGTTACCCAGAATCCTTTGCAAACCTCAAAATTTGGCTAAAAAAACACATGTTCCTCACATTTCTGTGGCAGAAAGTTCTGGAATCTGAGAGGAGCCACGAATTTCCTTCCACCCAGCGTTCCCACACGTCTCCCGATAAAAATGATACCTCACTTGTGTGGGTAGGCCTAGCGCCCGCGACAGGAAACGCCCCAAAGCGCAACGTGGACATATCCAAATTTGTGAAGGAAAACAGAGGTGTTTTTTGCAAAGTGCTTACCTGTAGATTTTGGCCTGTAGCTCAGCCGCCCCCTAGGGAAACCTACCAAACCTGTGCATTTCTGAAAACTAGAGACCTAGGGGAATCCAAGATGGGGTGACTTGTGTGGCTCGGACCAGGTTCTGTTACCCAGAATCCTTTGCAAACCTCCAAATTTGGCTAAAAAAACACATGTTCCTCACATTTCTGTGGCAGAAAGTTCTGGAATCTGAGAGGAGCCACGAATTTCCTTCCACCCAGCGTTCCCCCACGTCTTCCGATAAAAATGATACCTCACTTGTGTGCGTAGGCCTAGCGCCCGTGACAGGAAACGCCCCAAAGCGCAATGTGGACACAGCCAAATTTTTGAAGGAAAACAGAGGTGTTTTTTGCAAAGTGCCTACCTGTAGATTTTGGCCTGTAGCTCAGCCGCCACCTAGGGAAACCTACCAAACCTGTGCATTTCTGAAAACTAGAGACCTAGGGGAATCCAAGATGGGGTGACTTGTGTGGCTCGGACCAGGTTCTGTTACCCAGAATCCTTTGCAAACCTCAAAATTTGGCTAAAAAAACACATGTTCCTCACATTTCTGTGGCAGAAAGTTCTGGAATCTGAGTTGAGCCACGAATTTCCTTCCACCCAGCGTTCCCCCACGTCTCCCGATAAAAATGATACCTCACTTGTGTGGGTAGGCCAAGCGCCCGCGACAGGAAACGCCCCAAAGCGCAACGTGGACACAGCCAAATTTTTTAAGGAAAACAGAGGTGTTTTTTGCAAAGTGCCTACCTGTAGATTTTGGCCTGTAGCTCAGCCGCCACCTAGGGAAACCTACCAAACCTGTGCATTTCTGAAAACTAGAGACCTAGGGGAATCCAATATGGGGTGACTTGTGTGGCTCGGACCAGGTTCTGTTACCCAGAATCCTTTGCAAACCTCAAAATTTGGCTAAAAAAACACATGTTCCTCAAATTTCTGTGGCAGAAAGTTCTGGAATCTGAGAGGAGCCACGAATTTCCTTCCACCCAGCGTTCCCCCACGTCTCCCGATAAAAATGATACCTCACTTGTGTGGGTAGGCCTAGCGCCCGCGACAGAAAACGCCCCAAAGCGCAAAGTGGACGCATCCAAATTTGTGAAGGAAAACAGAGGTGTTTTTTGCAAAGTGCCTACCTGTAGATTTTGGCTTGTAGCTCAGCCGCCACCTAGGGAAACCTACCAAACCTGTGCATATCTGAAAACTAGAGACCTAGGCGAATCCAAGATGGGGTGACTTGTGTGGCTCGGACCAGGTTCTGTTACCCAGAATCCTTTGCAAACCTCAAAATTTGGCTAAAAAAACACATGTTCCTCACATTTCTGTGGCAGAAAGTTCTGGAATCTGAGAGGAGCCACGAATTTCCTTCCACCCAGCGTTCCCCCACGTCTCCCGATAAAAATGATACCTCACTTGTGTGGGTAGGCCTAGCGCCCGCGGAAGGAAACGCCCCAAAGCGCAATATGGACACATCCAAATTTGTGAAGGAAAACAGGTGTTTTTTGCAAAGTGCCTACCTGTAGATTTTGGCCTGTAGCTCAGCCGCCACCTAGGGAAACCTACCAAACCTGTGCATTTCTGAAAACTAGAGACCTAGGGGAATCCAAGATGGGGTGACTTGTGTGGCTCGGACCAGGTTCTGTTACCCAGAATCCTTTGCAAACCTCAAAATTTGGCTAAAAAAACACATGTTCCTCACATTTCTGTGGCAGAAAGTTCTGGAATCTGAGAGGAGCCACGAATTTCCTTCTACCCAGCATTCCCCCACGTCTCCCGATAAAAATGATACCTCACTTGTGTGCGTAGGCCTAGCGCCCGTGACAGGAAACGCCCCAAAGCGCAATGTGGACACAGCCAAATTTTTGAAGGAAAAGAGAGGTGTTTTTTGCAAAGTGCCTACCTGTAGATTTTGGCCTGTAGCTCAGCCGCCACCTAGGGAAACCTACCAAACCTGTGCATTTCTGAAAACTAGAGACCTAGGGGAATCCAAGATGGGGTGACTTGTGTGGCTCGGACCAGGTTCTGTTACCCAGAATCCTTTGCAAACGTCAAAATTTGGCTAAAAAAACACATGTTCCTCAAATTTCTGTGGCAGAAAGTTCTGGAATCTGAGAGGAGCCACGAATTTCCTTCCACCCAGCGTTCCCCCACGTCTCCCGATAAAAATGATACCTCACTTGTGTGGGTAGGCCTAGCGCCCGCGACAAAAAACGCCCCAAAGCGCAAAGTGGACGCATCCAAATTTGTGAAGGAAAACAGAGGTGTTTTTTGCAAAGTGCCTACCTGTAGATTTTGGCTTGTAGCTCAGCCGCCACCTAGGGAAACCTACCAAACCTGTGCATATCTGAAAACTAGAGACCTAGGGGAATCCAAGATGGGGTGACTTGTGTGGCTCGGACCAGGTTCTGTTACCCAGAATCCTTTGCAAACCTCAAAATTTGGCTAAAAAAAAACATGTTCCTCACATTTCTGTGGCAGAAAGTTCTGGAATCTGAGAGGAGCCACGAATTTCCTTCCACCCAGCGTTCCCCCACGTCTCCCGATAAAAATGATACCTCACTTGTGTGGGTAGGCCTAGCGCCCGCGGAAGGAAACGCCCCAAAGCGCAACATGGACACATCCAAATTTGTGAAGGAAAACAGAGGTGTTTTTTGCAAAGTGCCTACCTGTAGATTTTGGCCTGTAGCTCAGCCGCCACCTAGGGAAACCTACCAAACCTGTGCATTTCTGAAAACTAGAGACCTAGGGGAATCCAAGATGGGGTGACTTGTGTGGCTCGGACAAGGTTCTGTTACCCAGAATCCTTTGCAAACCTCAAAATTTGGCTAAAAAAACACATGCTCCTCACATTTCTGTGGCAGAAAGTTCTGGAATCTGAGAGGAGCCACGAATTTCCTTCCACCCAGCGTTCCCCCACGTCTCCCGATAAAAATGATACCTCACTTGTGTGCGTAGGCCTAGCGCCCGTGACAGGAAACGCCCCAAAGCGCAATGTGGACACAGCCAAATTTTTGAAGGAAAAGAGAGGTGTTTTTTGCAAAGTGCCTACCTGTAGATTTTGGCCTGTAGCTCAGCCGCCACCTAGGGAAACCTACCAAACCTGTGCATTTCTGAAAACTAGAGACCTAGGGGAATCCAAGATGGGGTGACTTGTGTGGCTCGGACCAGGTTCTGTTACCCAGAATCCTTTGCAAACGTCAAAATTTGGCTAAAAAAACACATGTTCCTCAAATTTCTGTGGCAGAAAGTTCTGGAATCTGAGAGGAGCCACGAATTTCCTTCCACCCAGCGTTCCCCCACGTCTCCCGATAAAAATGATACCTCACTTGTGTGGGTAGGCCTAGCGCCCGCGACAAAAAACGCCCCAAAGCGCAAAGTGGACGCATCCAAATTTGTGAAGGAAAACAGAGGTGTTTTTTGCAAAGTGCCTACCTGTAGATTTTGGCTTGTAGCTCAGCCGCCACCTAGGGAAACCTACCAAACCTGTGCATATCTGAAAACTAGAGACCTAGGGGAATCCAAGATGGGGTGACTTGTGTGGCTCGGACCAGGTTCTGTTACCCAGAATCCTTTGCAAACCTCAAAATTTGGCTAAAAAAAAACATGTTCCTCACATTTCTGTGGCAGAAAGTTCTGGAATCTGAGAGGAGCCACGAATTTCCTTCCACCCAGCGTTCCCCCACGTCTCCCGATAAAAATGATACCTCACTTGTGTGGGTAGGCCTAGCGCCCGCGGAAGGAAACGCCCCAAAGCGCAACATGGACACATCCAAATTTGTGAAGGAAAACAGAGGTGTTTTTTGCAAAGTGCCTACCTGTAGATTTTGGCCTGTAGCTCAGCCGCCACCTAGGGAAACCTACCAAACCTGTGCATTTCTGAAAACTAGAGACCTAGGGGAATCCAAGATGGGGTGACTTGTGTGGCTCGGACAAGGTTCTGTTACCCAGAATCCTTTGCAAACCTCAAAATTTGGCTAAAAAAACACATGCTCCTCACATTTCTGTGGCAGAAAGTTCTGGAATCTGAGAGGAGCCACGAATTTCCTTCCACCCAGCGTTCCCCCACGTCTCCCGATAAAAATGATACCTCACTTGTGTGGGTAGGCCTAGCGCCCGCGGAAGGAAACGCCCCAAAGCGCAACATGGACACATCCAAATTTGTGAAGGAAAACAGAGGTGTTTTTTGCAAAGTGCCTACCTGTAGATTTTGGCCTGTAGCTCAGCCGCCACCTAGGGAAACATACCAAACCTGTGCATTTCTGAAAACTAGAGACCTAGGGGAATCCAAGATGGGGTGACTTGTGTGGCTCGGACAAGGTTCTGTTACCCAGAATCCTTTGCAAACCTCCAAATTTGGCTAAAAAAACACATGTTCCTCACATTTCTGTGGCAGAAAGTTCTGGAATCTGAGAGGAGCCACGAATTTCCTTCTACCCAGCATTCCCCCACGTCTCCCGATAAAAATGATACCTCACTTGTGTGCGTAGGCCTAGCGCCCGTGACAGGAAACGCATCAAAGCGCAATGTGAACACAGCCAAATTTTTGAAGGAAAAGAGAGGTGTTTTTTGCAAAGTGCCTACCTGTAGATTTTGGCCTGTAGCTCAGCCGCCACCTAGGGAAACCTACCAAACCTGTGCATTTCTGAAAACTAGAGACCGAGGGGAATCCAAGATGGGGTGACTTGTGTGGCTCGGACCAGGTTCTGTTACCCAGAATCCTTTGCAAACCTCCAAATTTGGCTAAAAAAACACATGTTCCTCACATTTCTGTGGCAGAAAGTTCTGGAATCTGAGAGGAGCCACGAATTTCCTTCCACCCAGCGTTCCCCCACGTCTTCCGATAAAAATGATACCTCACTTGTGTGCGTAGGCCTAGCGCCCGTGACAGGAAACGCCCCAAAGCGCAATGTGGACACAGCCAAATTTTTGAAGGAAAACAGAGGTGTTTTTTGCAAAGTGCCTACCTGTAGATTTTGGCCTGTAGCTCAGCCGCCACCTACGGAAACCTACCAAACCTGTGCATTTCTGAAAACTAGAGACCTAGGGGAATCCAAGATGGGGTGACTTGTGTGGCTCGGACCAGGTTCTGCTACCCAGAATCCTTTGCAAACCTCAAAATTTGGCTAAAAAAACACATGTTCCTCACATTTCTGTGGCAGAAAGTTCTGGAATCTGAGTGGAGCCACGAATTTCCTTCCACCCAGCGTTCCCCCACGTCTCCCGATAAAAATGATACCTCACTTGTGTGGGTAGGCCAAGCGCCCGCGACAGGAAACGCCCCAAAGCGCAACGTGGACACAGCCAAATTTTTGAAGGAAAACAGAGGTGTTTTTTGCAAAGTGCCTACCTGTAGATTTTGGCCTGTAGCTCAGCCGCCACCTACGGAAACCTACCAAACCTGTGCATTTTTGAAAACTAGAGACCTAGGGGAATCCAAGATGGGGTGACTTGTGTGGCTCGGACCAGGTTCTGCTACCCAGAATCCTTTGCAAACCTCAAAATTTGGCTAAAAAAACACATGTTCCTAACATTTCTGTGGCAGAAAGTTCTGGAATCTGAGAGGAGCCACAAATTTCCTTCCACCCAGCGTTCCACCGCGTCTCCTGATAAAAATGATACCTCACTTGTGTGGGTAGGCCTAGCGCCCGCGACAGGAAACGCCCCAAAGCGCAACGTGGACACATCCAAATTTGTGAAGGAAAACAGAGGTGTTTTTTGCAAAGTGCCTACCTGTAGATTTTGGCCTGTAGCTCAGCCGCCACCTAGGGAAACCTACCAAACCTGTGCATTTCTGAAAACTAGAGACCTAGGGGAATCCAAGATGGGGTGACTTGTGTGGCTCGGACCAGGTTCTGTTACCCAGAATCCTTTGCAAACCTCAAAATTTGGCTAAAAAAACACATGTTCCTCACATTTCTGTGGCAGAAAGTTCTGGAATCTGAGAGGAGCCACGAATTTCCTTCCACCCAGCGTTCCCCCACGTCTCCCGATAAAAATGATACCTCACTTGTGTGGGTAGGCCTAGCGCCCGCGACAGAAGACGCCCCAAAGCGCAAAGTGGACGCATCCAAATTTGTGAAGGAAAACAGAGGTGTTTTTTGCAAAGTGCCTACCTGTAGATTTTGGCTTGTAGCTCAGCCGCCACCTAGGGAAACCTACCAAACCTGTGCATATCTGAAAACTAGAGACCTAGGCGAATCCAAGATGGGGTGACTTGTGTGGCTCGGACCAGGTTCTGTTACCCAGAATCCTTTGCAAACCTCAAAATTTGGCTAAAAAAACACATGTTCCTCACATTTCTGTGGCAGAAAGTTCTGGAATCTGAGAGGAGCCACGAATTTCCTTCCACCCAGCGTTCCCCCACGTCTCCCGATAAAAATGATACCTCACTTGTGTGGGTAGGCCTAGCGCCCGCGGAAGGAAACGCCCCAAAGCGCAATATGGACACATCCAAATTTGTGAAGGAAAACAGAGGTGTTTTTTGCAAAGTGCCTACCTGTAGATTTTGGCCTGTAGCTCAGCCGCCACCTAGGGAAACCTACCAAACCTGTGCATTTCTGAAAACTAGAGACCTAGGGGAATCCAAGATGGGGTGACTTGTGTGGCTCGGACCAGGTTCTGTTACCCAGAATCCTTTGCAAACCTCAAAATTTGGCTAAAAAAACACATGTTCCTCACATTTCTGTGGCAGAAAGTTCTGGAATCTGAGAGGAGCCACGAATTTCCTTCTACCCAGCATTCCCCCACGTCTCCCGATAAAAATGATACCTCACTTGTGTGCGTAGGCCTAGCGCCCGTGACAGGAAACGCCCCAAAGCGCAATGTGGACACAGCCAAATTTTTGAAGGAAAACAGAGGTGTTTTTTGCAAAGTGCCTACCTGTAGATTTTGGCTTGTAGCTCAGCCGCCACCTAGGGAAACCTACCAAACCTGTGCATATCTGAAAACTAGAGACCTAGGGGAATCCAAGATGGGGTGACTTGTGTGGCTCGGACCAGGTTCTGCTACCCAGAATCCTTTGCAAACCTCAAAATTTGGCTAAAAAAACACATGTTCCTAACATTTCTGTGGCAGAAAGTTCTGGAATCTGAGAGGAGCCACAAATTTCCTTCCACCCAGCGTTCCACCGCGTCTCCTGATAAAAATGATACCTCACTTGTGTGGGTAGGCCTAGCGCCCGCGACAGGAAACGCCCCAAAGCGCAACGTGGACACATCCAAATTTGTGAAGGAAAACAGAGGTGTTTTTTGCAAAGTGCCTACCTGTAGATTTTGGCCTGTAGCTCAGCCGCCACCTAGGGAAACCTACCAAACCTGTGCATTTCTGAAAACTAGAGACCTAGGGGAATCCAAGATGGGGTGACTTGTGTGGCTCGGACCAGGTTCTGTTACCCAGAATCCTTTGCAAACCTCAAAATTTGGCTAAAAAAACACATGTTCCTCACATTTCTGTGGCAAAAAGTTCTGGAATCTGAGTGGAGCCACGAATTTCCTTCCACCCAGCGTTCCCCCACGTCTCCCGATAAAAATGATACCTCACTTGTGTGGGTAGGCCAAGCGCCCGCGACAGGAAACGCCCCAAAGCGCAACGTGGACACAGCCAAATTTTTTAAGGAAAACAGAGGTGTTTTTTGCAAAGTGCCTACCTGTAGATTTTGGCCTGTAGCTCAGCCGCCACCTAGGGAAACCTACCAAACCTGTGCATTTCTGAAAACTAGAGACCTAGGGGAATCCAAGATGGGGTGACTTGTGTGGCTCGGACCAGGTTCTGTTACCCAGAATCCTTTGCAAACCTCAAAATTTGGCTAAAAAAACACATGTTCCTCAAATTTCTGTGGCAGAAAGTTCTGGAATCTGAGAGGAGCCACGAATTTCCTTCCACCCAGCGTTCCCCCACGTCTCCCGATAAAAATGATACCTCACTTGTGTGGGTAGGCCTAGCGCCCGCGACAGAAAACGCCCCAAAGCGCAAAGTGGACGCATCCAAATTTGTGAAGGAAAACAGAGGTGTTTTTTGCAAAGTGCCTACCTGTAGATTTTGGCTTGTAGCTCAGCCGCCACCTAGGGAAACCTACCAAACCTGTGCATATCTGAAAACTAGAGACCTAGGCGAATCCAAGATGGGGTGACTTGTGTGGCTCGGACCAGGTTCTGTTACCCAGAATCCTTTGCAAACCTCAAAATTTGGCTAAAAAAACACATGTTCCTCACATTTCTGTGGCAGAAAGTTCTGGAATCTGAGAGGAGCCACGAATTTCCTTCCACCCAGCGTTCCCCCACGTCTCCCGATAAAAATGATACCTCACTTGTGTGGGTAGGCCTAGCGCCCGCGGAAGGAATCGCCCCAAAGCGCAATATGGACACATCCAAATTTGTGAAGGAAAACAGAGGTGTTTTTTGCAAAGTGCCTACCTGTAGATTTTGGCCTGTAGCTCAGCCGCCACCTAGGGAAACCTACCAAACCTGTGCAGTTCTGAAAACTAGAGATCTAGGGGAATCCAAGATGGGGTGACTTGTGTGGCTCGGACCAGGTTCTGTTACCCAGAATCCTTTGCAAACCTCAAAATTTGGCTAAAAAAACACATGTTCCTCACATTTCTGTGGCAGAAAGTTCTGGAATCTGAGAGGAGCCACGAATTTCCTTCTACCCAGCATTCCCCCACGTCTCCCGATAAAAATGATACCTCACTTGTGTGCGTAGGCCTAGCGCCCGTGACAGGAAACGCCCCAAAGCGCAATGTGGACACAGCCAAATTTTTGAAGGAAAAGAGAGGTGTTTTTTGCAAAGTGCCTACCTGTAGATTTTGGCCTGTAGCTCATCCGCCACCTAGGGAAACCTACCAAACCTGTGCATTTCTGAAAACTAGAGACCTAGGGGAATCCAAGATGGGGTGACTTGTGTGGCTCGGACCAGGTTCTGTTACCCAGAATCCTTTGCAAACGTCAAAATTTGGCTAAAAAAACACATGTTCCTCAAATTTCTGTGGCAGAAAGTTCTGGAATCTGAGAGGAGCCACGAATTTCCTTCCACCCAGCGTTCCCCCACGTCTCCCGATAAAAATGATACCTCACTTGTGTGGGTAGGCCTAGCGCCCGCGACAAAAAACGCCCCAAAGCGCAAAGTGGACGCATCCAAATTTGTGAAGGAAAACAGAGGTGTTTTTTGCAAAGTGCCTACCTGTAGATTTTGGCTTGTAGCTCAGCCGCCACCTAGGGAAACCTACCAAACCTGTGCATATCTGAAAACTAGAGACCTAGGGGAATCCAAGATGGGGTGACTTGTGTGGCTCGGACCAGGTTCTGTTACCCAGAATCCTTTGCAAACCTCAAAATTTGGCTAAAAAAAAACATGTTCCTCACATTTCTGTGGCAGAAAGTTCTGGAATCTGAGAGGAGCCACGAATTTCCTTCCACCCAGCGTTCCCCCACGTCTCCCGATAAAAATGATACCTCACTTGTGTGGGTAGGCCTAGCGCCCGCGGAAGGAAACGCCCCAAAGCGCAACATGGACACATCCAAATTTGTGAAGGAAAACAGAGGTGTTTTTTGCAAAGTGCCTACCTGTAGATTTTGGCCTGTAGCTCAGCCGCCACCTAGGGAAACATACCAAACCTGTGCATTTCTGAAAACTATAGACCTAGGGGAATCCAAGATGGGGTGACTTGTGTGGCTCGGACAAGGTTCTGTTACCCAGAATCCTTTGCAAACCTCAAAATTTGGCTAAAAAAACACATGCTCCTCACATTTCTGTGGCAGAAAGTTCTGGAATCTGAGAGGAGCCACGAATTTCCTTCTACCCAGCATTCCCCCACGTCTCCCGATAAAAATGATACCTCACTTGTGTGCGTAGGCCTAGCGCCCGTGACAGGAAACGCATCAAAGCGCAATGTGAACACAGCCAAATTTTTGAAGGAAAAGAGAGGTGTTTTTTGCAAAGTGCCTACCTGTAGATTTTGGCCTGTAGCTCAGCCGCCACCTAGGGAAACCTACCAAACCTGTGCATTTCTGAAAACTAGAGACCGAGGGGAATCCAAGATGGGGTGACTTGTGTGGCTCGGACCAGGTTCTGTTACCCAGAATCCTTTGCAAACCTCCAAATTTGGCTAAAAAAACACATGTTCCTAACATTTCTGTGGCAGAAAGTTCTGGAATCTGAGAGGAGCCACAAATTTCCTTCCACCCAGCGTTCCCCCACGTCTCCCGATAAAAATTATACCTCACTTGTGTGGGTAGGCCTAGCGCCCGCGACAGGAAACGCCCCAAAGCGCAACGTGGACACATCCAAATTTGTGAAGGAAAACAGAGGTGTTTTTTGCAAAGTGCCTACCTGTAGATTTTGGCCTGTAGCTCAGCCGCCACCTAGGGAAACCTACCAAACCTGTGCATTTCTGAAAACTAGAGACCTAGGGGAATCCAAGATGGGGTGACTCGTGTGTCTCGGACCAGGTTCTGTTACCCAGAATCCTTTGCAAACCTCAAAATTTGGCTAAAAAAACACATGTTCCTCACATTTCTGTGGCAGAAAGTTCTGGAATCTGAGAGGAGCCACGAATTTCCTTCCACCCAGCGTTCCCCCACGTCTCCCGATAAAAATGATACCTCACTTGTGTGGGTAGGCCTAGCGCCCGCGGAAGGAAACGCCCCAAAGCGCAATATGGACACATCCAAATTTGTGAAGGAAAACAGAGGTGTTTTTTGCAAAGTGCCTACCTGTAGATTTTGGCCTGTAGCTCAGCCGCCACCTAGGGAAACCTACCAAACCTGTGCATTTCTGAAAACTAGAGACCTAGGGGAATCCAAGATGGGGTGACTTGTGTGGCTCGGACCAGGTTCTGTTACCCAGAATCCTTTGCAAACCTCAAAATTTGGCTAAAAAAACACATGTTCCTAACATTTCTGTGGCAGAAAGTTCTGGAATCTTAGAGGAGCCACAAATTTCCTTCCACCCAGCGTTCCCCCGCGTCTCCCGATAAAAATGATACCTCACTTGTGTGGGTAGGGCTAGCGCCCGCGACAGGAAACGCCCCAAAGCGCAACGTGGACACATCCAAATTTGTGAAGGAAAACAGAGGTGTTTTTTGCAAAGTGCCTACCTGTAGATTTTGGCCTGTAGCTCAGCCGCCACCTAGGGAAACCTACCAAACCTGTGCATATCTGAAAACTAGAGACCTAGGGGAATCCAAGATGGGGTGACTTGTGTGGCTCGGACCAGGTTCTGTTACCCAGAATCCTTTGCAAACCTCAAAATTTGGCTAAAAAAACACATGTTCCTCACATTTCTGTGGCAGAAAGTTCTGGAATCTGAGAGGAGCCACGAATTTCCTTCCACCCAGCGTTCCCACACTTCTCCCGATAAAAATGATACCTCACTTGTGTGGGTAGGCCTAGCGCCCGCGACAGGAAACGCCCCAAAGCGCAACGTGGACATATCCAAATTTGTGAAGGAAAACAGAGGTGTATTTTGCAAAGTGCCTACCTGTAGATTTTGGCCTGTAGCTCAGCCGCCCCCTAGGGAAACCTACCAAACCTGTGCATTTCTGAAAACTAGAGACCTAGGGGAATCCAAGATGGGGTGACTTGTGTGGCTCGGACCAGGTTCTGTTACCCAGAATCCTTTGCAAACCTCCAAATTTGGCTAAAAAAACACATGTTCCTCACATTTCTGTGGCAGAAAGTTCTGGAATCTGAGAGGAGCCACGAATTTCCTTCCACCCAGCGTTCCCGCACGTCTTCCGATAAAAATGATACCTCACTTGTGTGCGTAGGCCTAGCGCCCGTGACAGGAAACGCCCCAAAGCGCAATGTGGACACAGCCAAATTTTTGAAGGAAAACAGAGGTGTTTTTTGCAAAGTGCCTACCTGTAGATTTTGGCCTGTAGCTCAGCCGCCACCTACGGAAACCTACCAAACCTGTGCATTTCTGAAAACTAGAGACCTAGGGGAATCCAAGATGGGGTGACTTGTGTGGCTCGGACCAGGTTCTGCTACCCAGAATCCTTTGCAAACCTCAAAATTTGGCTAAAAAAACACATGTTCCTAACATTTCTGTGGCAGAAAGTTCTGGAATCTGAGAGGAGCCACAAATTTCCTTCCACCCAGCGTTCCACCGCGTCTCCCGATAAAAATGATACCTCACTTGTGTGGGTAGGCCTAGCGCCCGCGACAGGAAACGCCCCAAAGCGCAACGTGGACACATCCAAATTTGTGAAGGAAAACAGAGGTGTTTTTTGCAAAGTGCCTACCTGTAGATTTTGGCCTGTAGCTCAGCCGCCACCTAGGGAAACCTACCAAACCTGTGCATTTCTGAAAACTAGAGACCTAGGGGAATCCAAGATGGGGTGACTTGTGTGGCTCGGACCAGGTTCTGTTACCCAGAATCCTTTGCAAACCTCAATATTTGGCTAAAAAAACACATGTTCCTCACATTTCTGTGGCAGAAAGTTCTGGAATCTGAGAGGAGCCACGAATTTCCTTCCACCCAGCGTTCCCCCACGTCTCCCGATAAAAATGATACCTCACTTGTGTGGGTAGGCCTAGCGCCCGCGACAGGAAACGCCCCAAAGCGCAACGTGGACACATCCAAATTTGTGAAGGAAAACAGAGGTGTTTTTTGCAAAGTGCCTACCTGTAGATTTTGGCCTGTAGCTCAGCCGCCACCTACGGAAACCTACCAAACCTGTGCATTTCTGAAAACTAGAGACCTAGGGGAATCCAAGATGGGGTGACTTGTGTGGCTCGGACCAGGTTCTGTTACCCAGAATCCTTTGCAAACCTCAAAATTTGGCTAAAAAAACACATGTTCCTCACATTTCTGTGGCAGAAAGTTCTGGAATCTGAGTGGAGCCACGAATTTCCTTCCACCCAGCGTTCCCCCACGTCTCCCGATAAAAATGATACCTCACTTGTGTGGGTAGGCCAAGCGCCCGCGACAGGAAACGCCCCAAAGCGCAACGTGGACACAGCCAAATTTTTTAAGGAAAACAGAGGTGTTTTTTGCAAAGTGCCTACCTGTAGATTTTGGCCTGTAGCTCAGCCGCCACCTACGGAAACCTACCAAACCTGTGCATTTCTGAAAACTAGAGACCTAGGGGAATCCAAGATGGGGTGACTTGTGTGGCTCGGACCAGGTTCTGCTACCCAGAATCCTTTGCAAACCTCAAAATTTGGCTAAAAAAACACATGTTCCTAACATTTCTGTGGCAGAAAGTTCTGGAATCTGAGAGGAGCCACAAATTTCCTTCCACCCAGCGTTCCACCGCGTCTCCCGATAAAAATGATACCTCACTTGTGTGGGTAGGCCTAGCGCCCGCGACAGGAAACGCCCCAAAGCGCAACGTGGACACATCCAAATTTGTGAAGGAAAACAGAGGTGTTTTTTGCAAAGTGCCTACCTGTAGATTTTGGCCTGTAGCTCAGCCGCCACCTAGGGAAACCTACCAAACCTGTGCATTTCTGAAAACTAGAGACCTAGGGGAATCCAAGATGGGGTGACTTGTGTGGCTCGGACCAGGTTCTGTTACCCAGAATCCTTTGCAAACCTCAATATTTGGCTAAAAAAACACATGTTCCTCACATTTCTGTGGCAGAAAGTTCTGGAATCTGAGAGGAGCCACGAATTTCCTTCCACCCAGCGTTCCCCCACGTCTCCCGATAAAAATGATACCTCACTTGTGTGGGTAGGCCTAGCGCCCGCGACACGAAACGCCCCAAAGCGCAACGTGGACACATCCAAATTTGTGAAGGAAAACAGAGGTGTTTTTTGCAAAGTGCCTACCTGTAGATTTTGGCCTGTAGCTCAGCCGCCACCTACGGAAACCTACCAAACCTGTGCATTTCTGAAAACTAGAGACCTAGGGGAATCCAAGATGGGGTGACTTGTGTGGCTCGGACCAGGTTCTGTTACCCAGAATCCTTTGCAAACCTCAAAATTTGGCTAAAAAAACACATGTTCCTCACATTTCTGTGGCAGAAAGTTCTGGAATCTGAGTGGAGCCACGAATTTCCTTCCACCCAGCGTTCCCCCACGTCTCCCGATAAAAATTATACCTCACTTGTGTGGGTAGGCCAAGCGCCCGCGACAGGAAACGCCCCAAAGCGCAACGTGGACACAGCCAAATTTTTTAAGGAAAACAGAGGTGTTTTTTGCAAAGTGCCTACCTGTAGATTTTGGCCTGTAGCTCAGCCGCCACCTAGGGAAACCTACCAAACCTGTGCATTTCTGAAAACTAGAGACCTAGGGGAATCCAAGATGGGGTGACTTGTGTGGCTCGGACCAGGTTCTGTTACCCAGAATCCTTTGCAAACCTCAAAATTTGGCTAAAAAAACACATGTTCCTCACATTTCTGTGGCAGAAAGTTCTGGAATCTGAGAGGAGCCACGAATTTCCTTCCACCCAGCGTTCCCCCACGTCTCCCGATAAAAATGATACCTCACTTGTGTGGGTAGGCCTAGCGCCCGCGGAAGGAATCGCCCCAAAGCGCAATATGGACACATCCAAATTTGTGAAGGAAAACAGAGGTGTTTTTTGCAAAGTGCCTACCTGTAGATTTTGGCCTGTAGCTCAGCCGCCACCTAGGGAAACCTACCAAACCTGTGCAGTTCTGAAAACTAGAGATCTAGGGGAATCCAAGATGGGGTGACTTGTGTGGCTCGGACCAGGTTCTGTTACCCAGAATCCTTTGCAAACCTCAAAATTTGGCTAAAAAAACACATGTTCCTCACATTTCTGTGGCAGAAAGTTCTGGAATCTGAGAGGAGCCACGAATTTCCTTCTACCCAGCATTCCCCCACGTCTCCCGATAAAAATGATACCTCACTTGTGTGCGTAGGCCTAGCGCCCGTGACAGGAAACGCCCCAAAGCGCAATGTGGACACAGACAAATTTTTGAAGGAAAAGAGAGGTGTTTTTTGCAAAGTGCCTACCTGTAGATTTTGGCCTGTAGCTCATCCGCCACCTAGGGAAACCTACCAAACCTGTGCATTTCTGAAAACTAGAGACCTAGGGGAATCCAAGATGGGGTGACTTGTGTGGCTCGGACCAGGTTCTGTTACCCAGAATCCTTTGCAAACGTCAAAATTTGGCTAAAAAAACACATGTTCCTCAAATTTCTGTGGCAGAAAGTTCTGGAATCTGAGAGGAGCCACGAATTTCCTTCCACCCAGCGTTCCCCCACGTCTCCCGATAAAAATGATACCTCACTTGTGTGGGTAGGCCTAGCGCCCGCGACAAAAAACGCCCCAAAGCGCAAAGTGGACGCATCCAAATTTGTGAAGGAAAACAGAGGTGTTTTTTGCAAAGTGCCTACCTGTAGATTTTGGCTTGTAGCTCAGCCGCCACCTAGGGAAACCTACCAAACCTGTGCATATCTGAAAACTAGAGACCTAGGGGAATCCAAGATGGGGTGACTTGTGTGGCTCGGACCAGGTTCTGTTACCCAGAATCCTTTGCAAACCTCAAAATTTGGCTAAAAAAAAACATGTTCCTCACATTTCTGTGGCAGAAAGTTCTGGAATCTGAGAGGAGCCACGAATTTCCTTCCACCCAGCGTTCCCCCACGTCTCCCGATAAAAATGATACCTCACTTGTGTGGGTAGGCCTAGCGCCCGCGGAAGGAAACGCCCCAAAGCGCAACATGGACACATCCAAATTTGTGAAGGAAAACAGAGGTGTTTTTTGCAAAGTGCCTACCTGTAGATTTTGGCCTGTAGCTCAGCCGCCACCTAGGGAAACATACCAAACCTGTGCATTTCTGAAAACTATAGACCTAGGGGAATCCAAGATGGGGTGACTTGTGTGGCTCGGACAAGGTTCTGTTACCCAGAATCCTTTGCAAACCTCAAAATTTGGCTAAAAAAACACATGCTCCTCACATTTCTGTGGCAGAAAGTTCTGGAATCTGAGAGGAGCCACGAATTTCCTTCTACCCAGCATTCCCCCACGTCTCCCGATAAAAATGATACCTCACTTGTGTGCGTAGGCCTAGCGCCCGTGACAGGAAACGCATCAAAGCGCAATGTGAACACAGCCAAATTTTTGAAGGAAAAGAGAGGTGTTTTTTGCAAAGTGCCTACCTGTAGATTTTGGCCTGTAGCTCAGCCGCCACCTAGGGAAACCTACCAAACCTGTGCATTTCTGAAAACTAGAGACCGAGGGGAATCCAAGATGGGGTGACTTGTGTGGCTCGGACCAGGTTCTGTTACCCAGAATCCTTTGCAAACCTCCAAATTTGGCTAAAAAAACACATGTTCCTAACATTTCTGTGGCAGAAAGTTCTGGAATCTGAGAGGAGCCACAAATTTCCTTCCACCCAGCGTTCCCCCACGTCTCCCGATAAAAATTATACCTCACTTGTGTGGGTAGGCCTAGCGCCCGCGACAGGAAACGCCCCAAAGCGCAACGTGGACACATCCAAATTTGTGAAGGAAAACAGAGGTGTTTTTTGCAAAGTGCCTACCTGTAGATTTTGGCCTGTAGCTCAGCCGCCACCTAGGGAAACCTACCAAACTTGTGCATTTCTGAAAACTAGAGACCTAGGGGAATCCAAGATGGGGTGACTCGTGTGTCTCGGACCAGGTTCTGTTACCCAGAATCCTTTGCAAACCTCAAAATTTGGCTAAAAAAACACATGTTCCTCACATTTCTGTGGCAGAAAGTTCTGGAATCTGAGAGGAGCCACGAATTTCCTTCCACCCAGTGTTCCCCCACGTCTCCCGATAAAAATGATACCTCACTTGTGTGGGTAGGCCTAGCGCCCGCGGAAGGAAACGCCCCAAAGCGCAATATGGACACATCCAAATTTGTGAAGGAAAACAGAGGTGTTTTTTGCAAAGTGCCTACCTGTAGATTTTGGCCTGTAGCTCAGCCGCCACCTAGGGAAACCTACCAAACCTGTGCATTTCTGAAAACTAGAGACCTAGGGGAATCCAAGATGGGGTGACTTGTGTGGCTCGGACCAGGTTCTGTTACCCAGAATCCTTTGCAAACCTCAAAATTTGGCTAAAAAAACACATGTTCCTAACATTTCTGTGGCAGAAAGTTCTGGAATCTTAGAGGAGCCACAAATTTCCTTCCACCCAGCGTTCCCCCGCGTCTCCCGATAAAAATGATACCTCACTTGTGTGGGTAGGGCTAGCGCCCGCGACAGGAAACGCCCCAAAGCGCAACGTGGACACATCCAAATTTGTGAAGGAAAACAGAGGTGTTTTTTGCAAAGTGCCTACCTGTAGATTTTGGCCTGTAGCTCAGCCGCCACCTAGGGAAACCTACCAAACCTGTGCATATCTGAAAACTAGAGACCTAGGGGAATCCAAGATGGGGTGACTTGTGTGGCTCGGACCAGGTTCTGTTACCCAGAATCCTTTGCAAACCTCAAAATTTGGCTAAAAAAACACATGTTCCTCACATTTCTGTGGCAGAAAGTTCTGGAATCTGAGAGGAGCCACGAATTTCCTTCCACCCAGCGTTCCCACACTTCTCCCGATAAAAATGATACCTCACTTGTGTGGGTAGGCCTAGCGCCCGCGACAGGAAACGCCCCAAAGCGCAACGTGGACATATCCAAATTTGTGAAGGAAAACAGAGGTGTATTTTGCAAAGTGCCTACCTGTAGATTTTGGCCTGTAGCTCAGCCGCCCCCTAGGGAAACCTACCAAACCTGTGCATTTCTGAAAACTAGAGACCTAGGGGAATCCAAGATGGGGTGACTTGTGTGGCTCGGACCAGGTTCTGTTACCCAGAATCCTTTGCAAACCTCCAAATTTGGCTAAAAAAACACATGTTCCTCACATTTCTGTGGCAGAAAGTTCTGGAATCTGAGAGGAGCCACGAATTTCCTTCCACCCAGCGTTCCCCCACGTCTTCCGATAAAAATGATACCTCACTTGTGTGCGTAGGCCTAGCGCCCGTGACAGGAAACGCCCCAAAGCGCAATGTGGACACAGCCAAATTTTTGAAGGAAAACAGAGGTGTTTTTTGCAAAGTGCCTACCTGTAGATTTTGGCCTGTAGCTCAGCCGCCACCTACGGAAACCTACCAAACCTGTGCATTTCTGAAAACTAGAGACCTAGGGGAATCCAAGATGGGGTGACTTGTGTGGCTCGGACCAGGTTCTGCTACCCAGAATCCTTTGCAAACCTCAAAATTTGGCTAAAAAAACACATGTTCCTAACATTTCTGTGGCAGAAAGTTCTGGAATCTGAGAGGAGCCACAAATTTCCTTCCACCCAGCGTTCCACCGCGTCTCCCGATAAAAATGATACCTCACTTGTGTGGGTAGGCCTAGCGCCCGCGACAGGAAACGCCCCAAAGCGCAACGTGGACACATCCAAATTTGTGAAGGAAAACAGAGGTGTTTTTTGCAAAGTGCCTACCTGTAGATTTTGGCCTGTAGCTCAGCCGCCACCTAGGGAAACCTACCAAACCTGTGCATTTCTGAAAACTAGAGACCTAGGGGAATCCAAGATGGGGTGACTTGTGTGGCTCGGACCAGGTTCTGTTACCCAGAATCCTTTGCAAACCTCAATATTTGGCTAAAAAAACACATGTTCCTCACATTTCTGTGGCAGAAAGTTCTGGAATCTGAGAGGAGCCACGAATTTCCTTCCACCCAGCGTTCCCCCACGTCTCCCGATAAAAATGATACCTCACTTGTGTGGGTAGGCCTAGCTCCCGCGACAGGAAACGCCCCAAAGCGCAACGTGGACACATCCAAATTTGTGAAGGAAAACAGAGGTGTTTTTTGCAAAGTGCCTACCTGTAGATTTTGGCCTGTAGCTCAGCCGCCACCTACGGAAACCTACCAAACCTGTGCATTTCTGAAAACTAGAGACCTAGGGGAATCCAAGATGGGGTGACTTGTGTGGCTCGGACCAGGTTCTGTTACCCAGAATCCTTTGCAAACCTCAAAATTTGGCTAAAAAAACACATGTTCCTCACATTTCTGTGGCAGAAAGTTCTGGAATCTGAGTGGAGCCACGAATTTCCTTCCACCCAGCGTTCCCCCACGTCTCCCGATAAAAATGATACCTCACTTGTGTGGGTAGGCCAAGCGCCCGCGACAGGAAACGCCCCAAAGCGCAACGTGGACACAGCCAAATTTTTTAAGGAAAACAGAGGTGTTTTTTGCAAAGTGCCTACCTGTAGATTTTGGCCTGTAGCTCAGCCGCCACCTACGGAAACCTACCAAACCTGTGCATTTCTGAAAACTAGAGACCTAGGGGAATCCAAGATGGGGTGACTTGTGTGGCTCGGACCAGGTTCTGCTACCCAGAATCCTTTGCAAACCTCAAAATTTGGCTAAAAAAACACATGTTCCTAACATTTCTGTGGCAGAAAGTTCTGGAATCTGAGAGGAGCCACAAATTTCCTTCCACCCAGCGTTCCACCGCGTCTCCCGATAAAAATGATACCTCACTTGTGTGGGTAGGCCTAGCGCCCGCGACAGGAAACGCCCCAAAGCGCAACGTGGACACATCCAAATTTGTGAAGGAAAACAGAGGTGTTTTTTGCAAAGTGCCTACCTGTAGATTTTGGCCTGTAGCTCAGCCGCCACCTAGGGAAACCTACCAAACCTGTGCATTTCTGAAAACTAGAGACCTAGGGGAATCCAAGATGGGGTGACTTGTGTGGCTCGGACCAGGTTCTGTTACCCAGAATCCTTTGCAAACCTCAATATTTGGCTAAAAAAACACATGTTCCTCACATTTCTGTGGCAGAAAGTTCTGGAATCTGAGAGGAGCCACGAATTTCCTTCCACCCAGCGTTCCCCCACGTCTCCCGATAAAAATGATACCTCACTTGTGTGGGTAGGCCTAGCGCCCGCGACACGAAACGCCCCAAAGCGCAACGTGGACACATCCAAATTTGTGAAGGAAAACAGAGGTGTTTTTTGCAAAGTGCCTACCTGTAGATTTTGGCCTGTAGCTCAGCCGCCACCTACGGAAACCTACCAAACCTGTGCATTTCTGAAAACTAGAGACCTAGGGGAATCCAAGATGGGGTGACTTGTGTGGCTCGGACCAGGTTCTGTTACCCAGAATCCTTTGCAAACCTCAAAATTTGGCTAAAAAAACACATGTTCCTCACATTTCTGTGGCAGAAAGTTCTGGAATCTGAGTGGAGCCACGAATTTCCTTCCACCCAGCGTTCCCCCACGTCTCCCGATAAAAATTATACCTCACTTGTGTGGGTAGGCCAAGCGCCCGCGACAGGAAACGCCCCAAAGCGCAACGTGGACACAGCCAAATTTTTTAAGGAAAACAGAGGTGTTTTTTGCAAAGTGCCTACGTGTAGATTTTGGCCTGTAGCTCAGCCGCCACCTAGGGAAACCTACCAAACCTGTGCATTTCTGAAAACTAGAGACCTAGGGGAATCCAAGATGGGGTGACTTGTGTGGCTCGGACCAGGTTCTGTTACCCAGAATCCTTTGCAAACCTCAAAATTTGGCTAAAAAAACACATGTTCCTCAAATTTCTGTGGCAGAAAGTTCTGGAATCTGAGAGGAGCCACGAATTTCCTTCCACCCAGCGTTCCCCCACGTCTCCCGATAAAAATGATACCTCACTTGTGTGGGTAGGCCTAGCGCCCGCGACAGAAAACGCCCCAAAGCTCAAAGTGGACGCATCCAAATTTGTGAAGGAAAACAGAGGTGTTTTTTGAAAAGTGCCTACCTGTAGATTTTGGCTTGTAGCTCAGCCGCCACCTAGGGAAACCTACCAAACCTGTGCATATCTGAAAACTAGAGACCTAGGCGAATCCAAGATGGGGTGACTTGTGTGGCTCGGACCAGGTTCTGTTACCCAGAATCCTTTGCAAACCTCAAAATTTGGCTAAAAAAACACATGTTCCTCACATTTCTGTGGCAGAAAGTTCTGGAATCTGAGAGGAGCCACGAATTTCCTTCCACCCAGCGTTCCCCCACGTCTCCCGATAAAAATGATACCTCACTTGTGTGGGTAGGCCTAGCGCCCGCGGAAGGAAACGCCCCAAAGCGCAATATGGACACATCCAAATTTGTGAAGGAAAACAGAGGTGTTTTTTGCAAAGTGCCTACCTGTAGATTTTGGCCTGTAGCTCAGCCGCCACCTAGGGAAACCTACCAAACCTGTGCATTTCTGAAAACTAGAGACCTAGGGGAATCCAAGATGGGGTGACTTGTGTGGCTCGGACCAGGTTCTGTTACCCAGAATCCTTTGCAAACCTCAAAATTTGGCTAAAAAAACACATGTTCCTCACATTTCTGTGGCAGAAAGTTCTGGAATCTGAGAGGAGCCACGAATTTCCTTCTACCCAGCATTCCCCCACGTCTCCCGATAAAAATGATACCTCACTTGTGTGCGTAGGCCTAGCGCCCGTGACAGGAAACGCCCCAAAGCGCAATGTGGACACAGCCAAATTTTTGAAGGAAAAGAGAGGTGTTTTTTGCAAAGTGCCTACCTGTAGATTTTGGCCTGTAGCTCAGCCGCCACCTAGGGAAACCTACCAAACCTGTGCATTTCTGAAAACTAGAGACCTAGGGGAATCCAAGATGGGGTGACTTGTGTGGCTCGGACCAGGTTCTGTTACCCAGAATCCTTTGCAAACGTCAAAATTTGGCTAAAAAAACACATGTTCCTCAAATTTCTGTGGCAGAAAGTTCTGGAATCTGAGAGGAGCCACGAATTTCCTTCCACCCAGCGTTCCCCCACGTCTCCCGATAAAAATGATACCTCACTTGTGTGGGTAGGCCTAGCGCCCGCGACAAAAAACGCCCCAAAGCGCAAAGTGGACGCATCCAAATTTGTGAAGGAAAACAGAGGTGTTTTTTGCAAAGTGCCTACCTGTAGATTTTGGCTTGTAGCTCAGCCGCCACCTAGGGAAACCTACCAAACCTGTGCATATCTGAAAACTAGAGACCTAGGGGAATCCAAGATGGGGTGACTTGTGTGGCTCGGACCAGGTTCTGTTACCCAGAATCCTTTGCAAACCTCAAAATTTGGCTAAAAAAAAACATGTTCCTCACATTTCTGTGGCAGAAAGTTCTGGAATCTGAGAGGAGCCACGAATTTCCTTCCACCCAGCGTTCCCCCACGTCTCCCGATAAAAATGATACCTCACTTGTGTGGGTAGGCCTAGCGCCCGCGGAAGGAAACGCCCCAAAGCGCAACATGGACACATCCAAATTTGTGAAGGAAAACAGAGGTGTTTTTTGCAAAGTGCCTACCTGTAGATTTTGGCCTGTAGCTCAGCCGCCACCTAGGGAAACATACCAAACCTGTGCATTTCTGAAAACTAGAGACCTAGGGGAATCCAAGATGGGGTGACTTGTGTGGCTCGGACAAGGTTCTGTTACCCAGAATCCTTTGCAAACCTCAAAATTTGGCTAAAAAAACACATGTTCCTCACATTTCTGTGGCAGAAAGTTCTGGAATCTGAGAGGAGCCACGAATTTCCTTCTACCCAGCATTCCCCCACGTCTCCCGATAAAAATGATACCTCACTTGTGTGCGTAGGCCTAGCGCCCGTGACAGGAAACGCCCCAAAGCGCAATGTGGACACAGCCAAATTTTTGAAGGAAAAGAGAGGTGTTTTTTGCAAAGTGCCTACCTGTAGATTTTGGCCTGTAGCTCAGCCGCCACCTAGGGAAACCTACCAAACCTGTGCATTTCTGAAAACTAGAGACCGAGGGGAATCCAAGATGGGGTGACTTGTGTGGCTCGGACCAGGTTCTGTTACCCAGAATCCTTTGCAAACCTCCAAATTTGGCTAAAAAAACACATGTTCCTAACATTTCTGTGGCAGAAAGTTCTGGAATCTGAGAGGAGCCACAAATTTCCTTCCACCCAGCGTTCCCCCACGTCTCCCGATAAAAATGATACCTCACTTGTGTGGGTAGGCCTAGCGCCCGCGACAGGAAACGCCCCAAAGCGCAACGTGGACACATCCAAATTTGTGAAGGAAAACAGAGGTGTTTTTTGCAAAGTGCCTACCTGTAGATTTTGGCCTGTAGCTCAGCCGCCACCTAGGGAAACCTACCAAACCTGTGCATTTCTGAAAACTAGAGACCTAGGGGAACCCAAGATGGGGTGACTCGTGTGTCTCGGACCAGGTTCTGTTACCCAGAATCCTTTGCAAACCTCAAAATTTGGCTAAAAAAACACATGTTCCTAACATTTCTGTGGCAGAAAGTTCTGGAATCTGAGAGGAGCCACGAATTTCCTTCCACCCAGCGTTCCCCCACGTCTCCCGATAAAAATGATACCTCACTTGTGTGGGTAGGCCTAGCGCCCACGGAAGGAAACGCCCCAAAGCGCAATATGGACACATCTAAATTTGTGAAGGAAAACAGAGGAGTTTTTTGCAAAGTGCCTACCTGTAGATTTTGGCCTGTAGCTCAGCCGCCACCTAGGGAAACCTACCAAACCTGTGCATTTCTGAAAACTAGAGACCTAGGGGAATCCAAGATGGGGTGACTTGTGTGGCTTGGACCAGGTTCTGTTACCCAGAATCCTTTGCAAACCTCAAAATTTGGCTAAAAAAACACATGTTCCTCACATTTCTGTGGCAGAAAGTTCTGGAATCTGAGAGGAGCCACGAATTTCCTTCTACCCAGCATTCCCCCACGTCTCCCGATAAAAATGATACCTCACTTGTGTGCGTAGGCCTAGCGCCCGTGACAGGAAACGCCCCAAAGCGCAATGTGGACACAGCCAAATTTTTGAAGGAAAAGAGAGGTGTTTTTTGCAAAGTGCCTACCTGTAGATTTTGGCCTGTAGCTCAGCCGCCAGCTAGGGAAACCTACCAAACCTGTGCATTTCTGAAAACTAGAGACCTAGGGGAATCCAAGATGGGGTGACTTGTGTGGCTCGGACCAGGTTCTGTTACCCAGAATCCTTTGCAAACGTCAAAATTTGGCTAAAAAAACACATGTTCCTCAAATTTCTGTGGCAGAAAGTTCTGGAATCTGAGAGGAGCCACGAATTTCCTTCCACCCAGCGTTCCCCCACGTCTCCCGATAAAAATGATACCTCACTTGTGTGGGTAGGCCTAGCGCCCGCGACAAAAAACGCCCCAAAGTGCAAAGTGGACGCATCCAAATTTGTGAAGGAAAACAGAGGTGTTTTTTGCAAAGTGCCTACCTGTAGATTTTGGCTTGTAGCTCAGCCGCCACCTAGGGAAACCTACCAAACCTGTGCATATCTGAAAACTAGAGACCTAGGGGAATCCAAGATGGGGTGACTTGTGTGGCTCGGACCAGGTTCTGTTACCCAGAATCCTTTGCAAACCTCAAAATTTGGCTAAAAAAACACATGTTCCTCACATTTCTGTGGCAGAAAGTTCTGGAATCTGAGAGGAGCCACGAATTTCCTTCCACCCAGCGTTCCCCCACGTCTCCCGATAAAAATTATACCTCACTTGTGTGGGTAGGCCTAGCGCCCGCGGAAGGAAACGCCCCAAAGCGCAACATGGACACATCCAAATTTGTGAAGGAAAACAGAGGTGTTTTTTGCAAAGTGCCTACCTGTAGATTTTGGCCTGTAGCTCAGCCGCCACCTAGGGAAACATACCAAACCTGTGCATTTCTGAAAACTAGAGACCTAGGGGAATCCAAGATGGGGTGACTTGTGTGGCTCGGACAAGGTTCTGTTACCCAGAATCCTTTGCAAACCTCAAAATTTGGCTAAAAAAACACATGTTCCTCACATTTCTGTGGCAGAAAGTTCTGGAATCTGAGAGGAGCCACGAATTTCCTTCTACCCAGCATTCCCCCACGTCTCCCGATAAAAATGATACCTCACTTGTGTGCGTAGGCCTAGCGCCCGTGACAGGAAACGCCCCAAAGCGCAATGTGGACACAGCCAAATTTTTGAAGGAAAAGAGAGGTGTTTTTTGCAAAGTGCCTACCTGTAGATTTTGGCCTGTAGCTCAGCCGCCACCTAGGGAAACCTACCAAACCTGTGCATTTCTGAAAACTAGAGACCGAGGGGAATCCAAGATGGGGTGACTTGTGTGGCTCGGACCAGGTTCTGTTACCCAGAATCCTTTGCAAACCTCCAAATTTGGCTAAAAAAACACATGTTCCTAACATTTCTGTGGCAGAAAGTTCTGGAATCTGAGAGGAGCCACAAATTTCCTTCCACCCAGCGTTCCCCCACGTCTCCCGATAAAAATGATACCTCACTTGTGTGGGTAGGCCTAGCGCCCGCGACAGGAAACACCCCAAAGCGCAACGTGGACACATCCAAATTTGTGAAGGAAAACAGAGGTGTTTTTTGCAAAGTGCCTACCTGTAGATTTTGGCCTGTAGCTCAGCCGCCACCTAGGGAAACCTACCAAACCTGTGCATTTCTGAAAACTAGAGACCTAGGGGAATCCAAGATGGGGTGACTCGTGTGTCTCGGACCAGGTTCTGTTACCCAGAATCCTTTGCAAACCTCAAAATTTGGCTAAAAAAACACATGTTCCTCACATTTCTGTGGCAGAAAGTTCTGGAATCTGAGAGGAGCCACGAATTTCCTTCCACCCAGAGTTCCCCCACGTCTCCCGATAAAAATGATACCTCACTTGTGTGGGTAGGCCTAGCGCCCGCGACAGAAAACGCCCCAAAGCGCAAAGTGGACGCATCCAAATTTGTGAAGGAAAACAGAGGTGTTTTTTGCAAAGTGCCTACCTGTAGATTTTGGCCTGTAGCTCAGCCGCCACGTAGGGAAACCTACCAAACCGGTGCATTTCTGAAAACTAGAGACCTAGGGGAATCCAAGAAGGGGTGACTTGTGTGGCTCGGACCAGGTTCTGTTACCCAGAATCCTTTGCAAACCTCAAAATTTGGCTAAAAAAACACATGTTCCTAACATTTCTGTGGCAGAAAGTTCTGGAATCTGAGAGGAGCCACAAATTTCCTTCCACCCAGCGTTCCCCCGCGTCTCTCGATAAAAATGATACCTCACTTGTGTGGGTAGGCCTAGCGCCCGCGGAAGGAAACGCCCCAAAGCGCAATATGGACACATCCAAATTTGTGAAGGAAAACAGAGGTGTTTTTTGCAAAGTGCCTACCTGTAGATTTTGGCCTGTAGCTCAGCCGCCACCTAGGGAAACCTACCAAACCTGTGCATTTCTGAAAACTAGAGACCTAGGGGAATCCAAGATGGGGTGACTTGTGTGGCTCGGACCAGGTTCTGTTACCCAGAATCCTTTGCAAACCTCAAAATTTGGCTAAAAAAACACATGTTCCTCACATTTCTGTGGCAGAAAGTTCTGGAATCTGAGAGGAGCCACGAATTTCCTTCTACCCAGCATTCCCCCACGTCTCCCGATAAAAATGATACCTCACTTGTGTGCGTAGGCCTAGCGCCCGTGACAGGAAACGCCCCAAAGCGCAATGTGGACACAGCCAAATTTTTGAAGGAAAAGAGAGGTGTTTTTTGCAAAGTGCCTACCTGTAGATTTTGGCCTGTAGCTCAGCCGCCAGCTAGGGAAACCTACCAAACCTGTGCATTTCTGAAAACTAGAGACCTAGGGGAATCCAAGATGGGGTGACTCGTGTGTCTCGGACCAGGTTCTGTTACCCAGAATCCTTTGCAAACCTCAAAATTTGGCTAAAAAAACACATGTTCCTCACATTTCTGTGGCAGAAAGTTCTGGAATCTGAGAGGAGCCACGAATTTCCTTCCACCCAGCGTTCCCCCACGTCTCCCGATAAAAATGATACCTCACTTGTGTGGGTAGGCCTAGGGCCCGCGACAGAAAACGCCCCAAAGCGCAAAGTGGACGCATCCAAATTTGTGAAGGAAAACAGAGGTGTTTTTTGCAAAGTGCCTACCTGTAGATTTTGGCCAGTAGCTCAGCTGCCACCTAGGGAAACCTACCAAACCTGTGCATTTCTGAAAACTAGAGACCTAGGGGAATCCAAGATGGGGTGACTTGTGTGGCTCGGACCAGGTTCTGTTACCCAGAATCCTTTGCAAACCTCAAAATTTGGCTAAAAAAACACATGTTCCTCACATTTCTGTGGCAGAAAGTTCTGGAATCTGAGAGGAGCCACGAATTTCCTTCCACCCAGCGTTCCCCCACGTCTCCCGATAAAAATGATACCTCACTTGTGTGGGTAGGCCAAGCGCCCGCGACAGGAAACGCCCCAAAGCGCAACGTGGACACAGCCAAATTTTTGAAGGAAAACAGAGGTGTTTTTTGCAAAGTGCCTACCTGTAGATTTTGGCCTGTAGCTCAGCCGCCACCTAGGGAAACCTACCAAACCTGTGCATTTCTGAAAACTAGAGACCGAGGGGAATCCAAGATGGGGTGACTTGTGTGGCTCGGACCAGGTTCTGTTACCCAGAATCCTTTGCAAACCTCCAAATTTGGCTAAAAAAACACATGTTCCTAACATTTCTGTGGCAGAAAGTTCTGGAATCTGAGAGGAGCCACAAATTTCCTTCCACCCAGCGTTCCCCCACGTCTCCCGATAAAAATGATACCTCACTTGTGTGGGTAGGCCTAGCGCCCGCGACAGGAAACACCCCAAAGCGCAACGTGGACACATCCAAATTTGTGAAGGAAAACAGAGGTGTTTTTTGCAAAGTGCCTACCTGTAGATTTTGGCCTGTAGCTCAGCCGCCACCTAGGGAAACCTACCAAACCTGTGCATTTCTGAAAACTAGAGACCTAGGGGAATCCAAGATGGGGTGACTCGTGTGTCTCGGACCAGGTTCTGTTACCCAGAATCCTTTGCAAACCTCAAAATTTGGCTAAAAAAACACATGTTCCTCACATTTCTGTGGCAGAAAGTTCTGGAATCTGAGAGGAGCCACGAATTTCCTTCCACCCAGAGTTCCCCCACGTCTCCCGATAAAAATGATACCTCACTTGTGTGGGTAGGCCTAGCGCCCGCGACAGAAAACGCCCCAAAGCGCAAAGTGGACGCATCCAAATTTGTGAAGGAAAACAGAGGTGTTTTTTGAAAAGTGCCTACCTGTAGATTTTGGCCTGTAGCTCAGCCGCCACGTAGGGAAACCTACCAAACCGGTGCATTTCTGAAAACTAGAGACCTAGGGGAATCCAAGAAGGGGTGACTTGTGTGGCTCGGACCAGGTTCTGTTACCCAGAATCCTTTGCAAACCTCAAAATTTGGCTAAAAAAACACATGTTCCTAACATTTCTGTGGCAGAAAGTTCTGGAATCTGAGAGGAGCCACAAATTTCCTTCCACCCAGCGTTCCCCCGCGTCTCTCGATAAAAATGATACCTCACTTGTGTGGGTAGGCCTAGCGCCCGCGGAAGGAAACGCCCCAAAGCGCAATATGGACACATCCAAATTTGTGAAGGAAAACAGAGGTGTTTTTTGCAAAGTGCCTACCTGTAGATTTTGGCCTGTAGCTCAGCCGCCACCTAGGGAAACCTACCAAACCTGTGCATTTCTGAAAACTAGAGACCTAGGGGAATCCAAGATGGGGTGACTTGTGTGGCTCGGACCAGGTTCTGTTACCCAGAATCCTTTGCAAACCTCAAAATTTGGCTAAAAAAACACATGTTCCTCACATTTCTGTGGCAGAAAGTTCTGGAATCTGAGAGGAGCCACGAATTTCCTTCTACCCAGCATTCCCCCACGTCTCCCGATAAAAATGATACCTCACTTGTGTGCGTAGGCCTAGCGCCCGTGACAGGAAACGCCCCAAAGCGCAATGTGGACACAGCCAAATTTTTGAAGGAAAAGAGAGGTGTTTTTTGCAAAGTGCCTACCTGTAGATTTTGGCCTGTAGCTCAGCCGCCAGCTAGGGAAACCTACCAAACCTGTGCATTTCTGAAAACTAGAGACCTAGGGGAATCCAAGATGGGGTGACTCGTGTGTCTCGGACCAGGTTCTGTTACCCAGAATCCTTTGCAAACCTCAAAATTTGGCTAAAAAAACACATGTTCCTCACATTTCTGTGGCAGAAAGTTCTGGAATCTGAGAGGAGCCACGAATTTCCTTCCACCCAGCGTTCCCCCACGTCTCCCGATAAAAATGATACCTCACTTGTGTGGGTAGGCCTAGGGCCCGCGACAGAAAACGCCCCAAAGAGCAAAGTGGACGCATCCAAATTTGTGAAGGAAAACAGAGGTGTTTTTTGCAAAGTGCCTACCTGTAGATTTTGGCCAGTAGCTCAGCTGCCACCTAGGGAAACCTACCAAACCTGTGCATTTCTGAAAACTAGAGACCTAGGGGAATCCAAGATGGGGTGACTTGTGTGGCTCGGACCAGGTTCTGTTACCCAGAATCCTTTGCAAACCTCAAAATTTGGCTAAAAAAACACATGTTCCTCACATTTCTGTGGCAGAAAGTTCTGGAATCTGAGAGGAGCCACGAATTTCCTTCCACCCAGCGTTCCCCCACGTCTCCCGATAAAAATGATACCTCACTTGTGTGGGTAGGCCAAGCGCCCGCGACAGGAAACGCCCCAAAGCGCAACGTGGACACAGCCAAATTTTTGAAGGAAAACAGAGGTGTTTTTTGCAAAGTGCCTACCTGTAGATTTTGGCCTGTAGCTCAGCCGCCACCTAGGGAAACCTACCAAACCTGTGCATTTCTGAAAACTAGAGACCTAGGGGAATCCAAGATGGGGTGACTTGTGTGGCTCGGACCAGGTTCTGTTACCCAGAATCCTTTGCAAACCTCAAAATTTGGCTAAAAAAACACATGTTCCTCAAATTTCTGTGGCAGAAAGTTCTGGAATCTGAGAGGAGCCACGAATTTCCTTCCACCCAGCGTTCCCCCACGTCTCCCGATAAAAATGATACCTCACTTGTGTGGGTAGGCCTAGCGCCCGCGACAGAAAACGCCCCAAAGCGCAAAGTGGACGCATCCAAATTTGTGAAGGAAAACAGAGGTGTTTTTTGCAAAGTGCCTACCTGTAGATTTTGGCCTGTAGCTCAGCCGCCACCTAGGGAAACCTACCAAACCTGTGCATTTCTGAAAACTAGAGACCGAGGGGAATCCAAGATGGGGTGACTTGTGTGGCTCGGACCAGGTTCTGTTACCCAGAATCCTTTGCAAACCTCCAAATTTGGCTAAAAAAACACATGTTCCTAACATTTCTGTGGCAGAAAGTTCTGGAATCTGAGAGGAGCCACAAATTTCCTTCCACCCAGCGTTCCCCCACGTCTCCCGATAAAAATGATACCTCACTTGTGTGGGTAGGCCTAGCGCCCGCGACAGGAAACGCCCCAAAGCGCAACGTGGACACATCCAAATTTGTGAAGGAAAACAGAGGTGTTTTTTGCAAAGTGCCTACCTGTAGATTTTGGCCTGTAGCTCAGCCGCCACCTAGGGAAACCTACCAAAGCTGTGCATTTCTGAAAACTAGAGACCTAGGGGAATCCAAGATGGGGTGACTCGTGTGTCTCGGACCAGGTTCTGTTACCCAGAATCCTTTGCAAACCTCAAAATTTGGCTAAAAAAACACATGTTCCTCACATTTCTGTGGCAGAAAGTTCTGGAATCTGAGAGGAGCCACGAATTTCCTTCCACCCAGCGTTCCCCCACGTCTCCCGATAAAAATGATACCTCACTTGTGTGGGTAGGCCTAGCGCCCGCGACAGAAAACGCCCCAAAGCGCAAAGTGGACGCATCCAAATTTGTGAAGGAAAACAGAGGTGTTTTTTGCAAAGTGCCTACCTGTAGATTTTGGCCTGTAGCTCAGCCGCCACCTAGGGAAACATACCAAACCTGTGCATTTCTGAAAACTAGAGACCTAGGGGAATCCAAGATGGGGTGACTTGTGTGGCTCGGACAAGGTTCTGTTACCCAGAATCCTTTGCAAACCTCAAAATTTGGCTAAAAAAACACATGTTCCTCACATTTCTGTGGCAGAAAGTTCTGGAATCTGAGAGGAGCCACGAATTTCCTTCTACCCAGCATTCCCCCACGTCTCCCGATAAAAATGATACCTCACTTGTGTGCGTAGGCCTAGCGCCCGTGACAGGAAACGCCCCAAAGCGCAATGTGGACACAGCCAAATTTTTGAAGGAAAAGAGAGGTGTTTTTTGCAAAGTGCCTACCTGTAGATTTTGGCCTGTAGCTCAGCCGCCACCTAGGGAAACCTACCAAACCTGTGCATTTCTGAAAACTAGAGACCGAGGGGAATCCAAGATGGGGTGACTTGTGTGGCTCGGACCAGGTTCTGTTACCCAGAATCCTTTGCAAACCTCCAAATTTGGCTAAAAAAACACATGTTCCTAACATTTCTGTGGCAGAAAGTTCTGGAATCTGAGAGGAGCCACAAATTTCCTTCCACCCAGCGTTCCCCCACGTCTCCCGATAAAAATGATACCTCACTTGTGTGGGTAGGCCTAGCGCCCGCGACAGGAAACACCCCAAAGCGCAACGTGGACACATCCAAATTTGTGAAGGAAAACAGAGGTGTTTTTTGCAAAGTGCCTACCTGTAGATTTTGGCCTGTAGCTCAGCCGCCACCTAGGGAAACCTACCAAACCTGTGCATTTCTGAAAACTAGAGACCTAGGGGAATCCAAGATGGGGTGACTCGTGTGTCTCGGACCAGGTTCTGTTACCCAGAATCCTTTGCAAACCTCAAAATTTGGCTAAAAAAACACATGTTCCTCACATTTCTGTGGCAGAAAGTTCTGGAATCTGAGAGGAGCCACGAATTTCCTTCCACCCAGAGTTCCCCCACGTCTCCCGATAAAAATGATACCTCACTTGTGTGGGTAGGCCTAGCGCCCGCGACAGAAAACGCCCCAAAGCGCAAAGTGGACGCATCCAAATTTGTGAAGGAAAACAGAGGTGTTTTTTGCAAAGTGCCTACCTGTAGATTTTGGCCTGTAGCTCAGCCGCCACGTAGGGAAACCTACCAAACCGGTGCATTTCTGAAAACTAGAGACCTAGGGGAATCCAAGAAGGGGTGACTTGTGTGGCTCGGACCAGGTTCTGTTACCCAGAATCCTTTGCAAACCTCAAAATTTGGCTAAAAAAACACATGTTCCTAACATTTCTGTGGCAGAAAGTTCTGGAATCTGAGAGGAGCCACAAATTTCCTTCCACCCAGCGTTCCCCCGCGTCTCTCGATAAAAATGATACCTCACTTGTGTGGGTAGGCCTAGCGCCCGCGGAAGGAAACGCCCCAAAGCGCAATATGGACACATCCAAATTTGTGAAGGAAAACAGAGGTGTTTTTTGCAAAGTGCCTACCTGTAGATTTTGGCCTGTAGCTCAGCCGCCACCTAGGGAAACCTACCAAACCTGTGCATTTCTGAAAACTAGAGACCTAGGGGAATCCAAGATGGGGTGACTTGTGTGGCTCGGACCAGGTTCTGTTACCCAGAATCCTTTGCAAACCTCAAAATTTGGCTAAAAAAACACATGTTCCTCACATTTCTGTGGCAGAAAGTTCTGGAATCTGAGAGGAGCCACGAATTTCCTTCTACCCAGCATTCCCCCACGTCTCCCGATAAAAATGATACCTCACTTGTGTGCGTAGGCCTAGCGCCCGTGACAGGAAACGCCCCAAAGCGCAATGTGGACACAGCCAAATTTTTGAAGGAAAAGAGAGGTGTTTTTTGCAAAGTGCCTACCTGTAGATTTTGGCCTGTAGCTCAGCCGCCAGCTAGGGAAACCTACCAAACCTGTGCATTTCTGAAAACTAGAGACCTAGGGGAATCCAAGATGGGGTGACTCGTGTGTCTCGGACCAGGTTCTGTTACCCAGAATCCTTTGCAAACCTCAAAATTTGGCTAAAAAAACACATGTTCCTCACATTTCTGTGGCAGAAAGTTCTGGAATCTGAGAGGAGCCACGAATTTCCTTCCACCCAGCGTTCCCCCACGTCTCCCGATAAAAATGATACCTCACTTGTGTGGGTAGGCCTAGGGCCCGCGACAGAAAACGCCCCAAAGCGCAAAGTGGACGCATCCAAATTTGTGAAGGAAAACAGAGGTGTTTTTTGCAAAGTGCCTACCTGTAGATTTTGGCCAGTAGCTCAGCTGCCACCTAGGGAAACCTACCAAACCTGTGCATTTCTGAAAACTAGAGACCTAGGGGAATCCAAGATGGGGTGACTTGTGTGGCTCGGACCAGGTTCTGTTACCCAGAATCCTTTGCAAACCTCAAAATTTGGCTAAAAAAACACATGTTCCTCACATTTCTGTGGCAGAAAGTTCTGGAATCTGAGAGGAGCCACGAATTTGCTTCCACCCAGCGTTCCCCCACGTCTCCCGATAAAAATGATACCTCACTTGTGTGGGTAGGCCAAGCGCCCGCGACAGGAAACGCCCCAAAGCGCAACGTGGACACAGCCAAATTTTTGAAGGAAAACAGAGGTGTTTTTTGCAAAGTGCCTACCTGTAGATTTTGGCCTGTAGCTCAGCCGCCACCTAGGGAAACCTACCAAACCTGTGCATTTCTGAAAACTAGAGACCTAGGGGAATCCAAGATGGGGTGACTTGTGTGGCTCGGACCAGGTTCTGTTACCCAGAATCCTTGCAAACCTCAAAATTTGGCTAAAAAAACACATGTTCCTCAAATTTCTGTGGCAGAAAGTTCTGGAATCTGAGAGGAGCCACGAATTTCCTTCCACCCAGCGTTCCCCCACGTCTCCCGATAAAAATGATACCTCACTTGTGTGGGTAGGCCTAGCGCCCGCGACAGAAAACGCCCCAAAGCGCAAAGTGGACGCATCCAAATTTGTGAAGGAAAACAGAGGTGTTTTTTGCAAAGTGCCTACCTGTAGATTTTGGCCTGTAGCTCAGCCGCCACCTAGGGAAACCTACCAAACCTGTGCATTTCTGAAAACTAGAGACCGAGGGGAATCCAAGATGGGGTGACTTGTGTGGCTCGGACCAGGTTCTGTTACCCAGAATCCTTTGCAAACCTCCAAATTTGGCTAAAAAAACACATGTTCCTAACATTTCTGTGGCAGAAAGTTCTGGAATCTGAGAGGAGCCACAAATTTCCTTCCACCCAGCGTTCCCCCACGTCTCCCGATAAAAATGATACCTCACTTGTGTGGGTAGGCCTAGCGCCCGCGACAGGAAACGCCCCAAAGCGCAACGTGGACACATCCAAATTTGTGAAGGAAAACAGAGGTGTTTTTTGCAAAGTGCCTACCTGTAGATTTTGGCCTGTAGCTCAGCCGCCACCTAGGGAAACCTACCAAAGCTGTGCATTTCTGAAAACTAGAGACCTAGGGGAATCCAAGATGGGGTGACTCGTGTGTCTCGGACCAGGTTCTGTTACCCAGAATCCTTTGCAAACCTCAAAATTTGGCTAAAAAAACACATGTTCCTCACATTTCTGTGGCAGAAAGTTCTGGAATCTGAGAGGAGCCACGAATTTCCTTCCACCCAGCGTTCCCCCACGTCTCCCGATAAAAATGATACCTCACTTGTGTGGGTAGGCCTAGCGCCCGCGACAGAAAACGCCCCAAAGCGCAAAGTGGACGCATCCAAATTTGTGAAGGAAAACAGAGGTGTTTTTTGCAAAGTGCCTACCTGTAGATTTTGGCCTGTAGCTCAGCTGCCACGTAGGGAAACCTACCAAACCGGTGCATTTCTGAAAACTAGAGACCTAGGGGAATCCAAGAAGGGGTGACTTGTGTGGCTCGGACCAGGTTCTGTTACCCAGAATCCTTTGCAAACCTCAAAATTTGGCTAAAAAAACACATGTTCCTAACATTTCTGTGGCAGAAAGTTCTGGAATCTGAGAGGAGCCACGAATTTCCTTCCACCCAGCGTTCCCCCACGTCTCCCGATAAAAATGATACCTCACTTGTGTGGGTAGGCCTAGCGCCCGTGACAGGAAACGCCCCAAAGCGCAATGTGGACACAGCCAAATTTTTGAAGGAAAACAGAGGTGTTTTTTGCAAAGTGCCTACCTGTAGATTTTGGCCTGTAGCTCAGCCGCCACCTACGGAAACCTACCAAACCTGTGCATTTCTGAAAACTAGAGACCTAGGGGAATCCAAGATGGGGTGACTTGTGTGGCTCGGACCAGGTTCTGTTACCCAGAATCCTTTGCAAACCTCAAAATTTGGCTAAAAAAACACATGTTCCTCAAATTTCTGTGGCAGAAAGTTCTGGAATCTGAGAGGAGCCACGAATTTCCTTCCACCCAGCGTTCCCCCACGTCTCCCGATAAAAATGATACCTCACTTGTGTGGCTAGGCCTAGCGCCCGCGACAGAAAACGCCCCAAAGCGTAAAGTGGACGCATCCAAATTTGTGAAGGAAAACAGAGGTGTTTTTTGCAAAGTGCCTACCTGTAGATTTTGGCTTGTAGCTCAGCCGCCACCTAGGGAAACCTACCAAACCTGTGCATTTTGGAAACTAGAGACCTAGGGGAATCCAAGATGGGGTGACTTGTGTGGCTCGGACCAGGTTCTGTTACCCAGAATCCTTTGCAAACCTCAAAATTTGGCTAAAAAAACACATGTTCCTCACATTTCTGTGGCAGAAAGTTCTGGAATCTGAGAGGAGCCACGAATTTCCTTCCAACCAGCGTTCCCCCACGTCTCCCGATAAAAATGATACCTCACTTGTGTGAGTAGGCCTAGCGCCCGCGACAGGAAACGCCCCAAAGCGCAATGTGGACACATCCAAATTTGTGAAGGAAAACAGAGGTGTTTTTTGCAAAGTGCCTACCTGTAGATTTTGGCCAGTAGCTCAGCCGCCACCTAGGGAAACCTACCAAACCTGTGCATTTCTGAAAACTAGAGACCTAGGGGAATCCAAGATGGGGTGACTTGTGTGGCTCGGACCAGGTTCTGTTACCCAGAATCCTTTGCAAACCTCAAAATGTGGCTAAAAAAACACATGTTCCTCACATTTCTGTGGCAGAAAGTTCTGGAATCTGAGAGGAGCCACGAATTTCGTCCACCCAGCGTTCCCCCACGTCTCCCGATAAAAATGATACCTCACTTGTGTGGGTAGGCCTAGCGCCCGCGACAGAAAACGCCCCAAAGCGCAAAGTGGACGCATCCAAATTTGTGAAGGAAAACAGAGGTGTTTTTTGCAAAGTGCCTACCTGTAGATTTTGGCTTGTAGCTCAGCCGCCACCTAGGGAAACCTACCAAACCTGTGCATTTCTGGAAACTAGAGACCTAGGGGAATCCAAGATGGGGTGACTTGTGTGGCTCGGACCAGGTTCTGTTACCCAGAATCCTTTGCAAACCTTAAAATTTGGCTAAAAAAACACATGTTCCTCACATTTCTGTGGCAGAAAGTTCTGGAATCTGAGAGGAGCCACGAATTTCCTTCCACCCAGCGTTCCCCCACGTCTCCCGATAAAAATGATACCTCACTTGTGTGGGTAGGCCAAGCGCCCGCGACAGGAAACGCCCCAAAGCGCAACATGGACACAGCCAAATTTTTGAAGGAAAACAGAGGTGTTTTTTGCAAAGTGCCTACCTGTAGATTTTGGCCTGTAGCTCAGCCGCCACCTAGGGAAACCTACCAAACCCGTGCATTTCTGAAAACTAGAGACCTAGGGGAATCCAAGATGGGGTGACTTGTGTGGCTCGGACCAGGTTCTGTTACCCAGAATCCTTTGCAAACCTCAAAATTTGGCTAAAAAAACACATGTTCCTCAAATTTCTGTGGCAGAAAGTTCTGGAATCTGAGAGGAGCCACGAATTTCCTTCCACCCAGCGTTCCCCCACGTCTCCCGATAAAAATGATACCTCACTTGTGTGGGTAGGCCTAGCGCCCGCGACAGAAAACGCCCCAAAGCGCAAAGTGGACGCATCCAAATTTGTGAAGGAAAACAGAGGTGTTTTTTGCAAAGTGCCTACCTGTAGATTTTGGCTTGTAGCTCAGCCGCCACCTAGGGAAACCTACCAAACCTGTGCATATCTGAAAACTAGAGACCTAGGGGAATCCAAGATGGGGTGACTTGTGTGGCTCGGACCAGGTTCTGTTACCCAGAATCCTTTGCAAACCTCAAAATTTGGCTAAAAAAACACATGTTCCTCACATTTCAGTGGCAGAAAGTTCTGGAATCTGAGAGGAGCCACGAATTTCCTTCCACCCAGCGTTCCCCCACGTCTCCCGATAAAAATGATACCTCACTTGTGTGCGTAGGCCTAGCGCCCGTGACAGGAAACGCCCCAAAGCGCAAAGTGGACACAGCCAAATTTTTGAAGGAAAACAGAGGTGTTTTTTGCAAAGTGCCTACCTGTAGATTTTGGCCTGTAGCTCAGCCGCCACCTAGGGAAACCTACCAAACCTGTGCATTTCTGAAAACTAGAGACCTAGGGGAATCCAAGATGGGGTGACTTGTGTGGCTCGGACCAGGTTCTGTTACCCAGAATCCTTTGCAAACCTCAAAATTTGGCTAAAAAAACACATGTTCCTAACATTTCTGTGGCAGAAAGTTCTGGAATCTGAGAGGAGACACGAATTTCCTTCCACCCAGCGTTCCCCCATGTCTCCCGATAAAAATTATACCTCACTTGTGTGGGTAGGCCTTGTGCCCGCGACAGGAAACGCCCCAAAGCGCAACGTGACACATCCAAATTTGTGAAGGAAAACAGAGGTATTTTTGGCAAAGTGCCTACCTGTAGATTTTGGCCTGTAGCTCAGCCGCCACCTAGGGAAACCTACCAAACCTGTGCATTTCTGAAAACTAGAGACCTAGGGGAATCCAAGATGGGGTGACTTGTGTGGCTCGGACCAGGTTCTATTACCCAGAATCCTTTGCAAACCTCAAAATTTGGCTAAAAAAACACATGTTCCTCACATTTCTGTGGCAGAAAGTTCTGGAATCTGAGAGGAGCCACGAATTTCCTTCCACCCAGCGTTCCCCCACGTCTCCCGATAAAAATGATACCTCACTTGTGTGCGTAGGCCTAGCGCCCGTGACAGGAAACGCCCCAAAGCGCAATGTGGACACAGCCAAATTTTTGAAGGAAAACAGAGGTGTTTTTTGCAAAGTGCCTACCTGTAGATTTTGGCCTGTAGCTCAGCCGCAACCTAGGGAAACCTACCAAACCTGTGCATTTCTGAAAACTAGAGACCTAGGGGAATCCAAGATGGGGTGACTTGTGTGGCTCGGACCAGGTTCTGTTACCCAGAATCCTTTGCAAACCTCAAAATTTGGCTAAAAAAACACATGTTCCTAACATTTCTGTGGCAGAAAGTTCTGGAATCTGAGAGGAGCCACAAATTTCCTTCCACCCAGCGTTCCCCCACGTCTCCCGATAAAAATTATACCTCACTTGTGTGGGTAGGCCTAGCGCCCGCGACAGAAAACGCCCCAAAGCGCAAAGTGGACGCATCCAAATTTGTGAAGGAAAACAGAGGTGTTTTTTGCAAAGTGCCTACCTGTAGATTTTGGCTTGTAGCTCAGCCGCCACCTAGGGATACCTACCAAACCTGTGCATTTCTGAAAACTAGAGACCTAGGGGAATCCAAGATGGGGTGACTTGTGTGGATCGGACCAGGTTCTGTTACCCAGAATCCTTTGCAAACCTCAAAATTTGGCTAAAAAAACACATGTTCCTCACATTTCTGTGGCAGAAAGTTCTGGAATCTGAGAGGAGCCACGAATTTCCTTCCACCCAGCGTTCCCCCACGTCTCCCGATAAAAATGATACCTCACTTGTGTGCGTAGGCCTAGCGCCCGTAACAGGAAACGCCCCAAAGCACAACATGGACACAGCCAAATTTTTGAAGGAAAACAGAGGTGTTTTTTGCAAAGTGCCTACCTGTAGATTTTGGCCTGTAGCTCAGCCGCCACCTAGGGAAACCTACCAAACCTGTGCATTTCTGAAAACTAGAGACCTAGGGGAATCCAAGATGGGGTGACTTGTGTGGCTCGGACCAGGTTCTGTTACCCAGAATCCTTTGCAAACCTCAAAATTTGGCTAAAAAAACACATGTTCCTAACATTTCTGTGGCAGAAAGTTCTGGAATCTGAGAGGAGCCACAAATTTCCTTCCACCCAGCGTTCCCCTGCATCTCCCGATAAAAATTATACCTCACTTGTGTGGGTAGGCCTAGCGCCCGCGACAGGAAACGCCCCAAAGCGCAACGTGGACACATCCAAATTTGTGAAGGAAAACAGAGGTGTTTTTTGCAAAGTGCCTGCCTGTAGATTTTGGCCTGTAGCTCAGCCGCCACCTAGGGAAACCTACCAAACCTGTGCATTTCTGAAAACTAGAGACCTAGGGGAATCCAAGATGGGGTGACTTGTGTGGCTCGGACCAGGTTCTGTTACCCAGAATCCTTTGCAAACCTCAAAATTTGGCTAAAAAAACACATGTTCCTCACATTTCTGTGGCAGAAAGTTCTGGAATCTGAGAGGAGCCACGAATTTCCTTCCACCCAGCGTTCCCCCACGTCTCCCGATAAAAATTATACCTCACTTGTGTGGGTAGGCCTAGCGCCCGCGACAGGAAACGCCCCAAAGCGCAACGTGGACACATCCAAATTTGTGAAGGAAAACAGAGGTATTTTTTGCAAAGTGCCTACCTGTAGATTTTGACCTGTAGCTCAGCCGCCACCTAGGGAAACCTACCAAACCTGTGCATTTCTGAAAACTAGAGACCTAGGGGAATCCAAGATGGGGTGACTTGTGTGGCTCGGACCAGGTTCTATTACCCAGAATCCTTTGCAAACCTCAAAATTTGGCTAAAAAAACACATGTTCCTCACATTTCTGTGGCAGAAAGTTCTGGAATCTGAGAGGAGCCACGAATTTCCTTCCACCCAGCGTTCCCCCACGTCTCACGATAAAAATGATACCTCACTTGTGTGCGTAGGCCTAGCGCCCGTGACAGGAAACGCCCAAAAGCGCAATGTGGACACAGCCAAATTTTTGAAAGAAAACAGAGGTGTTTTTTGCAAAGTGCCTACCTGTAGATTTTGGCCTGTAGCTCAGCCGCCACCTAGGGAAACCTACCAAACCTGTGCATTTCTGAAAACTAGAGACCTAGGGGAATCCAAGATGGGGTGACTTGTGTGGCTTGGACCAGGTTCTGTTACCCAGAATCCTTTGCAAACCTCAAAATTTGGCTAAAAAAACACATGTTCCTAACATTTCTGTGGCAGAAAGTTCTGAATCTGAGAGGAGCCACAAATTTCCTTCCACCCAGCGTTCCCCCACGTCTCCCGATAAAAATGATACCTCACTTGTGTGGGTAGGCCTAGCGCCCGCGGAAGGAAACGCCCCAAAGCGCAACATGGACACATCCAAATTTTTGAAAGAAAACAGAGGTGTTTTTTGCAAAGTGCCTACCTGTAGATTTTGGCCTGTAGCTCAGCCGCCACCTAGGGAAACCTACCAAACCTGTGCATTTCTGAAAACTAGAGACCTAGGGGAATCCAAGATGGGGTGACTTGTGTGGCTCGGACCAGGTTCTGTTACCCAGAATCCTTTGCAAACCTCAAAATGTGGCTAAAAAAACACATGTTCCTCACATTTCTGTGGCAGAAAGTTCTGGAATCTGAGAGGAGCCACGAATTTCGTCCACCCAGCGTTCCCCCACGTCTCCCGATAAAAATTATACCTCACTTGTGTGGGTAGGCCTAGCGCCCGCGACAGAAAACGCCCCATAGCGCAAAGTGGACGCATCCAAATTTGTGAAGGAAAACAGAGGTGTTTTTTGCAAAGTGCCTACCTGTAGATTTTGGCTTGTAGCTCAGCCGCCACCTAGGGAAACCTACCAAACCTGTGCATTTCTGGAAACTAGAGACCTAGGGGAATCCAAGATGGGGTGACTTGTGTGGCTCGGACCAGGTTCTGTTACCCAGAATCCTTTGCAAACCTCAAAATTTGGCTAAAAAAACACATGTTCCTCACATTTCTGTGGCAGAAAGTTCTGGAATCTGAGAGGAGCCACGAATTTCCTTCCACCCAGCGTTCCCCCACGTCTCCCGATAAAAATGATACCTCACTTGTGTGGGTAGGCCAAGCGCCCGCGACAGGAAACGCCCCAAAGCGCAACGTGGACACAGCCAAATTTTTTAAGGAAAACAGAGGTGTTTTTTGCAAAGTGCCTACCTGTAGATTTTGGCCTGTAGCTCAGCCGCCACCTAGGGAAACCTACCAAACCTGTGCATTTCTGAAAACTAGAGACCTAGGGGAATCCAAGATGGGGTGACTTGTGTGGCTCGGACCAGGTTCTGTTACCCAGAATCCTTTGCAAACCTCAAAATTTGGCTAAAAAAACACATGTTCCTCAAATTTCTGTGGCAGAAAGTTCTGGAATCTGAGAGGAGCCACGAATTTCCTTCCACCCAGCGTTCCCCCACGTCTCCCGATAAAAATGATACCTCACTTGTGTGGGTAGGCCTAGCGCCCGCGACAGGAAACGCCCCAAAGCGCAACGTGGACACATCCAAATTTGTGAAGGAAAACAGAGGTGTTTTTTGCAAAGTGCCTGCCTGTAGATTTTGGCCTGTAGCTCAGCCGCCACCTAGGGAAACCTACCAAACCTGTGCATTTCTGAAAACTAGAGACCTAGGGGAATCCAAGATGGGGTGACTTGTGTGGCTCGGACCAGGTTCTGTTACCCAGAATCCTTTGCAAACCTCAAAATTTGGCTAAAAAAACACATGTTCCTCACATTTCTGTGGCAGAAAGTTCTGGAATCTGAGAGGAGCCACGAATTTCCTTCCACCCAGCGTTCCCCCACGTCTCTCGATAAAAATTATACCTCACTTGTGTGGGTAGGCCTAGCGCCCGCGACAGGAAACGCCCCAAAGCGCAACGTGGACACATCCAAATTTGTGAAGGAAAACAGAGGTATTTTTTGCAAAGTGCCTACCTATAGATTTTGGCCTGTAGCTCAGCCGCCACCTAGGGAAACCTACCAAACCTGTGCATTTCTGAAAACTAGAGACGTAGGGGAATCCAAGATGGGGTGACTTGTGTGGCTCGGACCAGGTTCTATTACCCAGAATCCTTTGCAAACCTCAAAATTTGGCTAAAAAAACACATGTTCCTCACATTTCTGTGGCAGAAAGTTCTGGAATCTGAGAGGAGCCACGAATTTCCTTCCACCCAGCGTTCCCCCACGTCTCACGATAAAAATGATACCTCACTTGTGTGCGTAGGCCTAGCGCCCGTGACAGGAAACGCCCAAAAGCGCAATGTGGACACAGCCAAATTTTTGAAAGAAAACAGAGGTGTTTTTTGCAAAGTGCCTACCTGTAGATTTTGGCCTGTAGCTCAGCCGCCACCTAGGGAAACCTACCAAACCTGTGCATTTCTGAAAACTAGAGACCTAGGGGAATCCAAGATGGGGTGACTTGTGTGGCTTGGACCAGGTTCTGTTACCCAGAATCCTTTGCAAACCTCAAAATTTGGCTAAAAAAACACATGTTCCTAACATTTCTGTGGCAGAAAGTTCTGAATCTGAGAGGAGCCACAAATTTCCTTCCACCCAGCGTTCCCCCACGTCTCCCGATAAAAATGATACCTCACTTGTGTGGGTAGGCCTAGCGCCCGCGGAAGGAAACGCCCCAAAGCGCAACATGGACACATCCAAATTTTTGAAAGAAAACAGAGGTGTTTTTTGCAAAGTGCCTACCTGTAGATTTTGGCCTGTAGCTCAGCCGCCACCTAGGGAAACCTACCAAACCTGTGCATTTCTGAAAACTAGAGACCTAGGGGAATCCAAGATGGGGTGACTTGTGTGGCTCGGACCAGGTTCTGTTACCCAGAATCCTTTGCAAACCTCAAAATGTGGCTAAAAAAACACATGTTCCTCACATTTCTGTGGCAGAAAGTTCTGGAATCTGAGAGGAGCCACGAATTTCGTCCACCCAGCGTTCCCCCACGTCTCCCGATAAAAATGATACCTCACTTGTGTGGGTAGGCCTAGCGCCCGCGACAGAAAACGCCCCATAGCGCAAAGTGGACGCATCCAAATTTGTGAAGGAAAACAGAGGTGTTTTTTGCAAAGTGCCTACCTGTAGATTTTGGCTTGTAGCTCAGCCGCCACCTAGGGAAACCTACCAAACCTGTGCATTTCTGGAAACTAGAGACCTAGGGGAATCCAAGATGGGGTGACTTGTGTGGCTCGGACCAGGTTCTGTTACCCAGAATCCTTTGCAAACCTCAAAATTTGGCTAAAAAAACACATGTTCCTCACATTTCTGTGGCAGAAAGTTCTGGAATCTGAGAGGAGCCACGAATTTCCTTCCACCCAGCGTTCCCCCACGTCTCCCGATAAAAATGATACCTCACTTGTGTGGGTAGGCCAAGCGCCCGCGACAGGAAACGCCCCAAAGCGCAACGTGGACACAGCCACATTTTTTAAGGAAAACAGAGGTGTTTTTTGCAAAGTGCCTACCTGTAGATTTTGGCCTGTAGCTCAGCCGCCACCTAGGGAAACCTACCAAACCTGTGCATTTCTGAAAACTAGAGACCTAGGGGAATCCAAGATGGGGTGACTTGTGTGGCTCGGACCAGGTTCTGTTACCCAGAATCCTTTGCAAACCTCAAAATTTGGCTAAAAAAACACATGTTCCTCAAATTTCTGTGGCAGAAAGTTCTGGAATCTGAGAGGAGCCACAAATTTCCTTCCACCCAGCGTTCCCCCACGTCTCCCGATAAAAATGATACCTCACTTGTTTGGGTAGGCCTAGCGCCCGCGACAGAAAACGCCCCAAAGCGCAAAGTGGACGCATCCAAATTTGTGAAGGAAAACAGAGGTGTTTTTTGCAAAGTGCCTACCTGTAGATTTTGGCTTGTAGCTCAGCCGCCACCTAGGGAAACCTACCAAACCTGTGCATATCTGAAAACTAGAGACCTAGGGGAATCCAAGATGGGGTGACTTGTGTGGCTCGGACCAGGTTCTGTTACCCAGAATCCTTTGCAAACCTCAAAATTTGGCTAAAAAAACACATGTTCCTCACATTTCTGTGGCAGAAAGTTCTGGAATCTGAGAGGAGCCACGAATTTCCTTCCACCCAGCGTTCCCCCACGTCTCCCGATAAAAATGATACCTCACTTGTGTGGGTAGGCCTAGCGCCCGCAGAAGGAAACGCCCCAAAGCGCAACATGGACACATCCAAATTTGTGAAGGAAAACAGAGGTGTTTTTTGCAAAGTGCCTACCTGTAGATTTTGGCCTGTAGCTCAGCCGCCACCTAGGGAAACCTACCAAACCTGTGCATTTCTGAAAACTAGAGACCTAGGGGAATCCAAGATGGGGTGACTTGTGTGGCTCGGACCAGGTTCTATTACCCAGAATCCTTTGCAAACCTCAAAATTTGGCTAAAAAAACACATGTTCCTCACATTTGTGTGGCAGAAAGTTCTGGAATCTGAGAGGAGCCACGAATTTCCTTCCACCCAGCGTTCCCCCACGTCTCCCGATAAAAATGATACCTCATTTGTGTGCGTAGGCCTAGCGCCCGTGACAGGAAACGCCCCAAAGCGCAATGTGGACACAGCCAAATTTTTGAAGGAAAACAGAGGTGTTTTTTGCAAAGTGCCTACCTGTAGATTTTGGCCTGTAGCTCAGCCGCCACCTAGGGAAACCTACCAAACCTGTGCATTTCTGAAAACTAGAGACCTAGGGGAATCCAAGATGGGGTGACTTGTGTGGCTCGGACCAGGTTCTGTTACCCAGAATCCTTTGCAAACCTCAAAATTTGGCTAAAAAAACACATGTTCCTCAAATTTCTGTGGCAGAAAGTTCTGGAATCTGAGAGGAGCCACGAATTTCCTTCCACCCAGCGTTCCCCCACGTCTCCCGATAAAAATGATACCTCACTTGTGTGGGTAGGCCTAGCGCCCGCGACAGAAAACGCCCCAAAGCGCAAAGTGGACGCATCCAAATTTGTGAAGGAAAACAGAGGTGTTTTTTGCAAAGTGCCTACCTGTAGATTTTGGCCTGTAGCTCAGCCGCCACCTAGGGAAACCTACCAAACCTGTGCATTTCTGAAAACTAGAGACCGAGGGGAATCCAAGATGGGGTGACTTGTGTGGCTCGGACCAGGTTCTGTTACCCAGAATCCTTTGCAAACCTCCAAATTTGGCTAAAAAAACACATGTTCCTAACATTTCTGTGGCAGAAAGTTCTGGAATCTGAGAGGAGCCACAAATTTCCTTCCACCCAGCGTTCCCCCACGTCTCCCGATAAAAATGATACCTCACTTGTGTGGGTAGGCCTAGCGCCCGCGACAGGAAACGCCCCAAAGCGCAACGTGGACACATCCAAATTTGTGAAGGAAAACAGAGGTGTTTTTTGCAAAGTGCCTACCTGTAGATTTTGGCCTGTAGCTCAGCCGCCACCTAGGGAAACCTACCAAACCTGTGCATTTCTGAAAACTAGAGACGTAGGGGAATCCAAGATGGGGTGACTTGTGTGGCTCGGACCAGGTTCTATTACCCAGAATCCTTTGCAAACCTCAAAATTTGGCTAAAAAAACACATGTTCCTCACATTTCTGTGGCAGAAAGTTCTGGAATCTGAGAGGAGCCACGAATTTCCTTCCACCCAGCGTTCCCCCACGTCTCACGATAAAAATGATACCTCACTTGTGTGCGTAGGCCTAGCGCCCGTGACAGGAAACGCCCAAAAGCGCAATGTGGACACAGCCAAATTTTTGAAAGAAAACAGAGGTGTTTTTTGCAAAGTGCCTACCTGTAGATTTTGGCCTGTAGCTCAGCCGCCACCTAGGGAAACCTACCAAACCTGTGCATTTCTGAAAACTAGAGACCTAGGGGAATCCAAGATGGGGTGACTTGTGTGGCTTGGACCAGGTTCTGTTACCCAGAATCCTTTGCAAACCTCAAAATTTGGCTAAAAAAACACATGTTCCTAACATTTCTGTGGCAGAAAGTTCTGAATCTGAGAGGAGCCACAAATTTCCTTCCACCCAGCGTTCCCCCACGTCTCCCGATAAAAATGATACCTCACTTGTGTGGGTAGGCCTAGCGCCCGCGGAAGGAAACGCCCCAAAGCGCAACATGGACACATCCAAATTTTTGAAAGAAAACAGAGGTGTTTTTTGCAAAGTGCCTACCTGTAGATTTTGGCCTGTAGCTCAGCCGCCACCTAGGGAAACCTACCAAACCTGTGCATTTCTGAAAACTAGAGACCTAGGGGAATCCAAGATGGGGTGACTTGTGTGGCTCGGACCAGGTTCTGTTACCCAGAATCCTTTGCAAACCTCAAAATGTGGCTAAAAAAACACATGTTCCTCACATTTCTGTGGCAGAAAGTTCTGGAATCTGAGAGGAGCCACGAATTTCGTCCACCCAGCGTTCCCCCACGTCTCCCGATAAAAATGATACCTCACTTGTGTGGGTAGGCCTAGCGCCCGCGACAGAAAACGCCCCATAGCGCAAAGTGGACGCATCCAAATTTGTGAAGGAAAACAGAGGTGTTTTTTGCAAAGTGCCTACCTGTAGATTTTGGCTTGTAGCTCAGCCGCCACCTAGGGAAACCTACCAAACCTGTGCATTTCTGGAAACTAGAGACCTAGGGGAATCCAAGATGGGGTGACTTGTGTGGCTCGGACCAGGTTCTGTTACCCAGAATCCTTTGCAAACCTCAAAATTTGGCTAAAAAAACACATGTTCCTCACATTTCTGTGGCAGAAAGTTCTGGAATCTGAGAGGAGCCACGAATTTCCTTCCACCCAGCGTTCCCCCACGTCTCCCGATAAAAATGATACCTCACTTGTGTGGGTAGGCCAAGCGCCCGTGACAGGAAACGCCCCAAAGCGCAACGTGGACACAGCCAAATTTTTTAAGGAAAACAGAGGTGTTTTTTGCAAAGTGCCTACCTGTAGATTTTGGCCTGTAGCTCAGCCGCCACCTAGGGAAACCTACCAAACCTGTGCATTTCTGAAAACTAGAGACCTAGGGGAATCCAAGATGGGGTGACTTGTGTGGCTCGGACCAGGTTCTGTTACCCAGAATCCTTTGCAAACCTCAAAATTTGGCTAAAAAAACACATGTTCCTCAAATTTCTGTGGCAGAAAGTTCTGGAATCTGAGAGGAGCCACAAATTTCCTTCCACCCAGCGTTCCCCCACGTCTCTCGATAAAAATGATACCTCACTTGTTTGGGTAGGCCTAGCGCCCGCGACAGAAAACGCCCCAAAGCGCAAAGTGGACGCATCCAAATTTGTGAAGGAAAACAGAGGTGTTTTTTGCAAAGTGCCTACCTGTAGATTTTGGCTTGTAGCTCAGCCGCCACCTAGGGAAACCTACCAAACCTGTGCATATCTGAAAACTAGAGACCTAGGGGAATCCAAGATGGGGTGACTTGTGTGGCTCGGACCAGGTTCTGTTACCCAGAATCCTTTGCAAACCTCAAAATTTGGCTAAAAAAACACATGTTCCTCACATTTCTGTGGCAGAAAGTTCTGGAATCTGAGAGGAGCCACGAATTTCCTTCCACCCAGCGTTCCCCCACGTCTCCCGATAAAAATGATACCTCACTTGTGTGGGTAGGCCTAGCGCCCGCAGAAGGAAACGCCCCAAAGCGCAACATGGACACATCCAAATTTGTGAAGGAAAACAGAGGTGTTTTTTGCAAAGTGCCTACCTGTAGATTTTGGCCTGTAGCTCAGCCGCCACCTAGGGAAACCTACCAAACCTGTGCATTTCTGAAAACTAGAGACCTAGGGGAATCCAAGATGGGGTGACTTGTGTGGCTCGGACCAGGTTCTATTACCCAGAATCCTTTGCAAACCTCAAAATTTGGCTAAAAAAACACATGTTCCTCACATTTGTGTGGCAGAAAGTTCTGGAATCTGAGAGGAGCCACGAATTTCCTTCCACCCAGCGTTCCCCCACGTCTCCCGATAAAAATGATACCTCATTTGTGTGCGTAGGCCTAGCGCCCGTGACAGGAAACGCCCCAAAGCGCAATGTGGACACAGCCAAATTTTTGAAGGAAAACAGAGGTGTTTTTTGCAAAGTGCCTACCTGTAGATTTTGGCCTGTAGCTCAGCCGCCACCTAGGGAAACCTACCAAACCTGTGCATTTCTGAAAACTAGAGACCTAGGGGAATCCAAGATGGGGTGACTTGTGTGGCTCGGACCAGGTTCTGTTACCCAGAATCCTTTGCAAACCTCAAAATTTGGCTAAAAAAACACATGTTCCTCAAATTTCTGTGGCAGAAAGTTCTGGAATCTGAGAGGAGCCACGAATTTCCTTCCACCCAGCGTTCCCCCACGTCTCCCGATAAAAATGATACCTCACTTGTGTGGGTAGGCCTAGCGCCCGCGACAGAAAACGCCCCAAAGCGCAAAGTGGACGCATCCAAATTTGTGAAGGAAAACAGAGGTGTTTTTTGCAAAGTGCCTACCTGTAGATTTTGGCCTGTAGCTCAGCCGCCACCTAGGGAAACCTACCAAACCTGTGCATTTCTGAAAACTAGAGACCGAGGGGAATCCAAGATGGGGTGACTTGTGTGGCTCGGACCAGGTTCTGTTACCCAGAATCCTTTGCAAACCTCCAAATTTGGCTAAAAAAACACATGTTCCTAACATTTCTGTGGCAGAAAGTTCTGGAATCTGAGAGGAGCCACAAATTTCCTTCCACCCAGCGTTCCCCCACGTCTCCCGATAAAAATGATACCTCACTTGTGTGGGTAGGCCTAGCGCCCGCGACAGGAAACGCCCCAAAGCGCAACGTGGACACATCCAAATTTGTGAAGGAAAACAGAGGTGTTTTTTGCAAAGTGCCTACCTGTAGATTTTGGCCTGTAGCTCAGCCGCCACCTAGGGAAACCTACCAAACCTGTGCATTTCTGAAAACTAGAGACCTAGGGGAATCCAAGATGGGGTGACTCGTGTGTCTCGGACCAGGTTCTGTTACCCAAAATCCTTTGCAAACCTCAAAATTTGGCTAAAAAAACACATGTTCCTCACATTTCTGTGGCAGAAAGTTCTGGAATCTGAGAGGAGCCACGAATTTCCTTCCACCCAGCGTTCCCCCACGTCTCCCGATAAAAATGATACCTCACTTGTGTGGGTAGGCCTAGCGCCCGCGATAGAAAACGCCCCAAAGCGCAAAGTGGACGCATCCAAATTTGTGAAGGAAAACAGAGGTGTTTTTTGCAAAGTGCCTACCTGTAGATTTTGGCCTGTAGCTCAGCCGCCACGTAGGGAAACCTACCAAACCGGTGCATTTCTGAAAACTAGAGACCTAGGGGAATCCAAGAAGGGGTGACTTGTGTGGCTCGGACCAGGTTCTGTTACCCAGAATCCTTTGCAAACCTCAAAATTTGGCTAAAAAAACACATGTTCCTAACATTTCTGTGGCAGAAAGTTCTGGAATCTGAGAGGAGCCACGAATTTCCTTCCACCCTGCGTTCCCCCACGTCTCCCGATAAAAATGATACCTCACTTGTGTGGGTAGGCCTAGCGCCCGCGACAGGAAATGCCCCAAAGCGCAACGTGGACACATCCAAATTTGTGAAGGAAAACAGAGGTGTTTTTTGCAAAGTGCCTACCTGTAGATTTTGGCCTGTAGCTCAGCCGCCACCTAGGGAAACCTAACAAACCTGTGCATTTCTGAAAACTAGAGACCTAGGGGAATCCAAGATGGGGTGACTTGTGTGGCTCGGACCAGGTTCTGTTACCCAGAATCCTTTGCAAACCTCAAAATTTGGCTAAAAAAACACATGTTCCTCACATTTCTGTGGCAGAAAGTTCTGGAATCTGAGAGGAGCCACGAATTTCCTTCCAACCAGCGTTCCCCCACGTCTCCCGATAAAAATGATACCTCACTTGTGTGAGTAGGCCTAGCGCCCGCGACAGGAAACGCCCCAAAGCGCAATGTGGACACATCCAAATTTGTGAAGGAAAACAGAGGTGTTTTTTGCAAAGTGCCTACCTGTAGATTTTGGCCAGTAGCTCAGCCGCCACCTAGGGAAACCTACCAAACCTGTGCATTTCTGAAAACTAGAGACCTAGGGGAATCCAAGATGGGGTGACTTGTGTGGCTCGGACCAGGTTCTGTTACCCAGAATCCTTTGCAAACCTCAAAATGTGGCTAAAAAAACACATGTTCCTCACATTTCTGTGGCAGAAAGTTCTGGAATCTGAGAGGAGCCACGAATTTCCTTCCACCCAGCGTTCCCCCACGTCTCCCGATAAAAATGATACCTCACTTGTGTGGGTAGGCCTAGCGCCCGCGACAGAAAACGCCCCAAAGCGCAAAGTGGACGCATCCAAATTTGTGAAGGAAAACAGAGGTGTTTTTTGCAAAGTGCCTACCTGTAGATTTTGGCTTGTAGCTCAGCCGCCACCTAGGGAAACCTACCAAACCTGTGCATATCTGAAAACTAGAGACCTAGGGGAATCCAAGATGGGGTGACTTGTGTGGCTCGGACCAGGTTCTGTTACCCAGAATCCTTTGCAAACCTCAAAATTTGGCTAAAAAAACACATGTTCCTCACATTTCAGTGGCAGAAAGTTCTGGAATCTGAGAGGAGCCACGAATTTCCTTCCACCCAGCGTTCCCCCACATCTCCCGATAAAAATGATACCTCACTTGTGTGGGTAGGCCTAGCGCCCGCGGAAGGAAACGCCCCAAAGCGCAACATGGACACATCCAAATTTGTGAAGGAAAACAGAGGTGTTTTTTGCAAAGTGCCTACCTGTAGATTTTGGCCTGTAGCTCAGCCGCCACCTAGGGAAACCTACCAAACCTGTGCATTTCTAAAAACTAGAGACCTAGGGGAATCCAAGATGGGGTGACTTGTGTGGCTCGGACCAGGTTCTGTTACCCAGAATCCTTTGCAAACCTCAAAATTTGGCTAAAAAAACACATGTTCCTCACATTTCTGTGGCAGAAAGTTCTGGAATCTGAGAGGAGCCACGAACTTCCTTCCACCCAGCGTTCCCCCACGTCTCCCGATAAAAATGATACCTCACTTGTGTGCGTAGGCCTAGCGCCCGTGACAGGAAACGTCCCAAAGCGCAATGTGGACACAGCCAAATTTTTGAAGGAAAACAGAGGTGTTTATTGCAAAGTGCCTACCTGTAGATTTTGGCCTGTAGCTCAGCCGCCACCTAGGGAAACCTACCAAACCTGTGCATTTCTAAAAACTAGAGACCTAGGGGAATCCAAGATGGGGTGACTTGTGTGGCTCGGACCAGGTTCTGTTACCCAGAATCCTTTGCAAACCTCAAAATTTGGCTAAAAAAACACATGTTCCTAACATTTCTGTGGCAGAAAGTTCTGGAATCTGAGAGGAGCCACAAATTTCCTTCCACCCAGCGTTCCCCCACGTCTCCCGATAAAAATGATACCTCACTTGTGTGGGTAGGCCTAGCGCCCGCGACAGAAAACGCCCCAAAGCGCAAAGTGGACGCATCCAAATTTGTGAAGGAAAACAGAGGTGTTTTTTGCAAAGTGCCTACCTGTAGATTTTGGCTTGTAGCTCAGCCGCCACCTAGGGATACCTACCAAACCTGTGCATTTCTGAAAACTAGAGACCTAGGGGAATCCAAGATGGGGTGACTTGTGTGGCTCGGACCAGGTTCTGTTACCCAGAATCCTTTGCAAACCTCAAAATTTGGCTAAAAAAACACATGTTCCTCACATTTCTGTGGCAGAAAGTTCTGGAATCTGAGAGGAGCCACGAATTTCCTTCCACCCAGCGTTCCCCCACGTCTCCCGATAAAAATGATACCTCACTTGTGTGCGTAGGCCTAGCGCCCGTGACAGGAAACGCCCCAAAGCGCAACATGGACACAGCCAAATTTTTGAAGGAAAACAGAGGTGTTTTTTGCAAAGTGCCTACCTGTAGATTTTGGCCTGTAGCTCAGCCGCCACCTAGGGAAACCTACCAAACCTGTGCATTTCTGAAAACTAGAGACCTAGGGGAATCCAAGATGGGGTGACTTGTGTGGCTCGGACCAGGTTCTGTTACCCAGAATCCTTTGCAAACCTCAAAATTTGGCTAAAAAAACACATGTTCCTAACATTTCTGTGGCAGAAAGTTCTGGAATCTGAGAGGAGCCACAAATTTCCTTCCACCCAGCGTTCCCCCGCGTCTCCCGATAAAAATTATACCTCACTTGTGTGGGTAGGCCTAGCGCCCGCGACAGGAAACGCCCCAAAGCGCAACGTGGACACATCCAAATTTGTGAAGGAAAACAGAGGTATTTTTTGCAAAGTGCCTACCTGTAGATTTTGGCCTGTAGCTCAGCCGCCACCTAGGGAAACCTACCAAACCTGTGCATTTCTGAAAACTAGAGACCTAGGGGAATCCAAGATGGGGTGACTTGTGTGGCTCGGACCAGGTTCTATTACCCAGAATCCTTTGCAAACCTCAAAATTTGGCTAAAAAAACACATGTTCCTCACATTTCTGTGGCAGAAAGTTCTGGAATCTGAGAGGAGCCACGAATTTCCTTCCACCCAGCGTTCCCCCACGTCTCCCGATAAAAATGATACCTCACTTGTGTGCGTAGGCCTAGCGCCCGTGACAGGAAACGCCCCAAAGCGCAATGTGGACACAGCCAAATTTTTTAAGGAAAACAGAGGTGTTTTTTGCAAAGTGCCTACCTGTAGATTTTGGCCTGTAGCTCAGCCGCAACCTAGGGAAACCTACCAAACCTGTGCATTTCTGAAAACTAGAGACCTAGGGGAATCCAAGATGGGGTGACTTGTGTGGCTCGGACCAGGTTCTGTTACCCAGAATCCTTTGCAAACCTCAAAATTTGGCTAAAAAAACACATGTTCCTAACATTTCTGTGGCAGAAAGTTCTGGAATCTGAGAGGAGCCACAAATTTCCTTCCACCCAGCGTTCCCCCACGTCTCCCGATAAAAATGATACCTCACTTGTGTGGGTAGGCCTAGCGCCCGCGACAGAAAACGCCCCAAAGCGCAAAGTGGACGCATCCAAATTTGTGAAGGAAAACAGAGGTGTTTTTTGCAAAGTGCCTACCTGTAGATTTTGGCTTGTAGCTCAGCCGCCACCTAGGGATACCTACCAAACCTGTGCATTTCTGAAAACTAGAGACCTAGGGGAATCCAAGATGGGGTGACTTGTGTGGCTCGGACCAGGTTCTGTTACCCAGAATCCTTTGCAAACCTCAAAATTTGGCTAAAAAAACACATGTTCCTCACATTTCTGTGGCAGAAAGTTCTGGAATGTGAGAGGAGCCACGAATTTCCTTCCACCCAGCGTTCCCCCACGTCTCCCGATAAAAATGATACCTCACTTGTGTGCGTAGGCCTAGCGCCCGTGACAGGAAACGCCCCAAAGCGCAACATGGACACAGCCAAATTTTTGAAGGAAAACAGAGGTGTTTTTTGCAAAGTGCCTACCTGTAGATTTTGGCCTGTAGCTCAGCCGCCACCTAGGGAAACCTACCAAACCTGTGCATTTCTGAAAACTAGAGACCTAGGGGAATCCAAGATGGGGTGACTTGTGTGGCTCGGACCAGGTTCTGTTACCCAGAATCCTTTGCAAACCTCAAAATTTGGCTAAAAAAACACATGTTCCTAACATTTCTGTGGCAGAAAGTTCTGGAATCTGAGAGGAGACACAAATTTCCTTCCACCCAGCGTTCCCCCGCGTCTCCCGATAAAAATTATACCTCACTTGTGTGGGTAGGCCTAGCGCCCGCGACAGGAAACACCCCAAAATGCAACGTGGACACATCCAAATTTGTGAAGGAAAACAGAGGTGTTTTTTGCAAAGTGCCTGCCTGTAGATTTTGGCCTGTAGCTCAGCCGCCACCTAGGGAAACCTACCAAACCTATGCATTTCTGAAAACTAGAGACCTAGGGGAATCCAAGATGGGGTGACTTGTGTGGCTCGGACCAGGTTCTGTTACCCAGAATCCTTTGCAAACCTCAAAATTTGGCTAAAAAAACACATGTTCCTCACATTTCTGTGGCAGAAAGTTCTGGAATCTGAGAGGAGCCACGAATTTCCTTCCACCCAGCGTTCCCCCACGTCTCCCGATAAAAATTATACCTCACTTGTGTGGGTAGGCCTAGCGCCCGCGACAGGAAACGCCCCAAAGCGCAATGTGGACACATCCAAATTTGTGAAGGAAAACAGAGGTATTTTTTGCAAAGTGCCTACCTGTAGATTTTGGCCTGTAGCTCAGCCGCCACCTAGGGAAACCTACCAAACCTGTGCATTTCTGAAAACTAGAGACCTAGGGGAATCCAAGATGGGGTGACTTGTGTGGCTCGGACCAGGTTCTATTACCCAGAATCCTTTGCAAACCTCAAAATTTGGCTAAAAAAACACATGTTCCTCACATTTCTGTGGCAGAAAGTTCTGGAATCTGAGAGGAGCCACGAATTTCCTTCCACCCAGCGTTCCCCCACGTCTCACGATAAAAATGATACCTCACTTGTGTGCGTAGGCCTAGCGCCCGTGACAGGAAACGCCCAAAAGCGCAATGTGGACACAGCCAAATTTTTGAAAGAAAACAGAGGTGTTTTTTGCAAAGTGCCTACCTGTAGATTTTGGCCTGTAGCTCAGCCGCCACCTGGGGAAACCTACCAAACCTGTGCATTTCTGAAAACTAGAGACCTAGGGGAATCCAAGATGGGGTGACTTGTGTGGCTTGGACCAGGTTCTGTTACCCAGAATCCTTTGCAAACCTCAAAATTTGGCTAAAAAAACACATGTTCCTAACATTTCTGTGGCAGAAAGTTCTGAATCTGAGAGGAGCCACAAATTTCCTTCCACCCAGCGTTCCCCCACGTCTCCCGATAAAAATGATACCTCACTTGTGTGGGTAGGCCTAGCGCCCGCAGAAGGAAACGCCCCAAAGCGCAACATGGACACATCCAAATTTTTGAAAGAAAACAGAGGTGTTTTTTGCAAAGTGCCTACCTGTAGATTTTGGCCTGTAGCTCAGCCGCCACCTAGGGAAACCTACCAAACCTGTGCATTTCTGAAAACTAGAGACCTAGGGGAATCCAAGATGGGGTGACTTGTGTGGCTCGGACCAGGTTCTGTTACCCAGAATCCTTTGCAAACCTCAAAATGTGGCTAAAAAAACACATGTTCCTCACATTTCTGTGGCAGAAAGTTCTGGAATCTGAGAGGAGCCACGAATTTCGTCCACCCAGCGTTCCCCCACGTCTCCCGATAAAAATGATACCTCACTTGTGTGGGTAGGCCTAGCGCCCGCGACAGAAAACGCCCCAAAGCGCAAAGTGGACGCATCCAAATTTGTGAAGGAAAACAGAGGTGTTTTTTGCAAAGTGCCTACCTGTAGATTTTGGCTTGTAGCTCAGCCGCCACCTAGGGAAACCTACCAAACCTGTGCATTTCTGGAAACTAGAGACCTAGGGGAATCCAAGATGGGGTGACTTGTGTGGCTCGGACCAGGTTCTGTTACCCAGAATCCTTTGCAAACCTCAAAATTTGGCTAAAAAAACACATGTTCCTCACATTTCTGTGGCAGAAAGTTCTGGAATCTGAGAGGAGCCACGAATTTCCTTCCACCCAGCGTTCCCCCACGTCTCCCGATAAAAATGATACCTCACTTGTGTGGGTAGGCCAAGCGCCCGCGACAGGAAACGCCCCAAAGCGCAACGTGGACACAGCCAAATTTTTGAAGGAAAACAGAGGTGTTTTTTGCAAAGTGCCTACCTGTAGATTTTGGCCTGTAGCTCAGCCGCCACCTAGGGAAACCTACCAAACCTGTGCATTTCTGAAAACTAGAGACCTAGGGGAATCCAAGATGGGGTGACTTGTGTGGCTCGGACCAGGTTCTGTTACCCAGAATCCTTTGCAAACCTCAAAATTTGGCTAAAAAAACACATGTTCCTCAAATTTCTGTGGCAGAAAGTTCTGGAATCTGAGAGGAGCCACGAATTTCCTTCCACCCAGCGTTCCCCCACGTCTCCCGATAAAAATGATACCTCACTTGTGTGGGTAGGCCTAGCGCCCGCGACAGAAAACGCCCCAAAGCGCAAAGTGGACGCATCCAAATTTGTGAAGGAAAACAGAGGTGTTTTTTGCAAAGTGCCTACCTGTAGATTTTGGCTTGTAGCTCAGCCGCCACCTAGGGAAACCTACCAAACCTGTGCATATCTGAAAACTAGAGACCTAGGGGAATCCAAGATGGGGTGACTTGTGTGGCTCGGACCAGGTTCTGTTACCCAGAATCCTTTGCAAACCTCAAAATTTGGCTAAAAAAACACATGTTCCTCACATTTCTGTGGCAGAAAGTTCTGGAATCTGAGAGGAGCCACGAATTTCCTTCCACCCAGCGTTCCCCCACGTCTCCCGATAAAAATGATACCTCACTAGTGTGGGTAGGCCTAGCGCCCGCGGAAGGAAACGCCCCAAAGCGCATCATGGACACATCCAAATTTGTGAAGGAAAACAGAGGTGTTTTTTGCAAAGTGCCTACCTGTAGATTTTGGCCTGTAGCTCAGCCGCCACCTAGGGAAACCTACCAAACTTGTGCATTTCTGAAAACTAGAGACCTAGGGGAATCCAAGATGGGGTGACTTGTGTGGCTCGGACCAGGTTCTATTACCCAGAATCCTTTGCAAACCTTAAAATTTGGCTAAAAAAACACATGTTCCTCACATTTCTGTGGCAGAAAGTTCTGGAATCTGAGAGGAGCCACGAATTTCCTTCCACCCAGCGTTCCCCCACGTCTCCCGATAAAAATGATACCTCACTTGTGTGCGTAGGCCTAGCGCCCATGACAGGAAACGCCCCAAAGCGCAATGTGGACACAGCCAAATTTTTGAAGGAAAACAGAGGTGTTTTTTGCAAAGTGCCTACCTGTAGATTTTGGCCTGTAGCTCAGCCGCCACCTAGGGAAACCTACCAAACCTGTGCATTTCTGAAAACTAGAGACCTAGGGGAATCCAAGATGGGGTGACTTGTGTGGCTCGGACCAGGTTCTGTTACCCAGAATCCTTTGCAAACCTCAAAATTTGGCTAAAAAAACACATGTTCCTAACATTTCTGTGGCAGAAAGTTCTGGAATCTGAGAGGAGCCACAAATTTCCTTCCACCCAGCGTTCCCCCACGTCTCCCGATAAAAATGATACCTCACTTGTGTGGGTAGGCCTAGCGCCCGCGACAGAAAACGCCCCAAAGCGCAAAGTGGACGCATCCAAATTTGTGAAGGAAAACAGAGGTGTTTTTTGCAAAGTGCCTACCTGTAGATTTTGGCTTGTAGCTCAGCCGCCACCTAGGGATACCTACCAAACCTGTGCATTTCTGAAAACTAGAGACCTAGGGGAATCCAAGATGGGGTGACTTGTGTGGCTCGGACCAGGTTCTGTTACCCAGAATCCTTTGCAAACCTCAAAATTTGGCTAAAAAAACACATGTTTCTCACATTTCTGTGGCAGAAAGTTCTGGAATCTGAGAGGAGCCACGAATTTCCTTCCACCCAGCGTTCCCCCACGTCTCCCGATAAAAATGATACCTCACTTGTGTGCGTAGGCCTAGCGCCCGTGACAGGAAACGCCCCAAAGCGCAACATGGACACAGCCAAATTTTTGAAGGAAAACAGAGGTGTTTTTTGCAAAGTGCCTACCTGTAGATTTTGGCCTGTAGCTCAGCCGCCACCTAGGGAAACCTACCAAACCTGTGCATTTCTGAAAACTAGAGACCTAGGGGAATCCAAGATGGGGTGACTTGTGTGGCTCGGACCAGGTTCTGTTACCCAGAATCCTTTGCAAACCTCAAAATTTGGCTAAAAAAACACATGTTCCTAACATTTCTGTGGCAGAAAGTTCTGGAATCTGAGAGGAGCCACAAATTTCCTTCCACCCAGCGTTCCCCCGCGTCTCCCGATAAAAATTATACCTCACTTGTGTGGGTAGGGCTAGCGCCCGCGACAGGAAACGCCCCAAAGCGCAACGTGGACACATCCAAATTTGTGAAGGAAAACAGAGGTGTTTTTTGCAAAGTGCCTGCCTGTAGATTTTGGCCTGTAGCTCAGCCACCACCTAGGGAAACCTACCAAACCTGTGCATTTCTGAAAACTAGAGACCTAGGGGAATCCAAGATGGGGTGACTTGTGTGGCTCGGACCAGGTTCTGTTACCCAGAATCCTTTGCAAACCTCAAAATTTGGCTAAAAAAACACATGTTCCTCACATTTCTGTGGCAGAAAGTTCTGGAATCTGAGAGGAGCCACGAATTTCCTTCCACCCAGCGTTCCCCCACGTCTCCCGATAAAAATGATACCTCACTAGTGTGGGTAGGCCTAGCGCCCGCGGAAGGAAACGCCCCAAAGCGCAACATGGACACATCCAAATTTGTGAAGGAAAACAGAGGTGTTTTTTGCAAAGTGCCTACCTGTAGATTTTGGCCTGTAGCTCAGCCGCCACCTAGGGAAACCTACCAAACCTGTGCATTTCTGAAAACTGGAGACCTAGGGGAATCCAAGATGGGGTGACTTGTGTGGCTCGGACCAGGTTCTATTACCCAGAATCCTTTGCAAACCTCAAAATTTGGCTAAAAAAACACATGTTCCTCACATTTCTGTGGCAGAAAGTTCTGGAATCTGAGAGGAGCCACGAATTTCCTTCCACCCAGCGTTCCCCCACGTCTCCCGATAAAAATGATACCTCACTTGTGTGGGTAGGCCTAGCGCCCGCTACAGGAAACGCCCCAAAGCGCAACGTGGACACATCCAAATTTGTGAAGGAAAACAGAGGTGTTTTTTGCAAAGTGCCTACCTGTAGATTTTGGCCTGTAGCTCAGCCGCCACCTAGGGAAACCTACCAAACCTGTGCATTTCTGAAAACTAGAGACCTAGGGGAATCCAAGATGGGGTGACTTGTGTGGCTCGGACCAGGTTCTATTACCCAGAATCCTTTGCAAACCTCAAAATTTGGCTAAAAAAACACATGTTCCTCACATTTCTGTGGCAGAAAGTTCTGGAATCTGAGAGGAGCCACGAATTTCCTTCCACCCAGCGTTCCCCCACGTCTCCCGATAAAAATGATACCTCACTTGTGTGCGTAGGCCTAGCGCCCGTGACAGGAAACGCCCCAAAGCGCAATGTGGACACAGCCAAATTTTTGAAGGAAAACAGAGGTGTTTTTTGCAAAGTGCCTACCTGTAGATTTTGGCCTGTAGCTCAGCCGCAACCTAGGGAAACCTACCAAACCTGTGCATTTCTGAAAACTAGAGACCTAGGGGAATCCAAGATGGGGTGACTTGTGTGGCTCGGACCAGGTTCTGTTACCCAGAATCCTTTGCAAACCTCAAAATTTGGCTAAAAAAACACATGTTCCTAACATTTCTGTGGCAGAAAGTACTGGAATCTGAGAGGAGCCACAAATTTCCTTCCACCCAGCGTTCCCCCACGTCTCCCGATAAAAATGATACCTCACTTGTGTGGGTAGGCCTAGCGCCCGCGACAGAAAACGCCCCAAAGCGCAAAGTGGACGCATCCAAATTTGTGAAGGAAAACAGAGGTGTTTTTTGCAAAGTGCCTACCTGTAGATTTTGGCTTGTAGCTCAGCCGCCACCTAGGGATACCTACCAAACCTGTGCATTTCTGAAAACTAGAGACCTAGGGGAATCCAAGATGGGGTGACTTGTGTGGCTCGGACCATGTTCTGTTACCCAGAATCCTTTGCAAACCTCAAAATTTGGCTAAAAAAACACATGTTCCTCACATTTCTGTGGCAGAAAGTTCTGGAATCTGAGAGGAGCCACGAATTTCCTTCCACCCAGCGTTCCCCCACGTCTCCCGATAAAAATGATACCTCACTTGTGTGCGTAGGCCTAGCGCCCGTGACAGGAAACGCCCCAAAGCGCAACACGGACACAGCCAAATTTTTGAAGGAAAACAGAGGTGTTTTTTGCAAAGTGCCTACCTGTAGATTTTGGCCTGTAGCTCAGCCGCCACCTAGGGAAACCTACCAAACCTGTGCATTTCTGAAAACTAGAGACCTAGGGGAATCCAAGATGGGGTGACTTGTGTGGCTCGGACCAGGTTCTGTTACCCAGAATCCTTTGCAAACCTCAAAATTTGGCTAAAAAAACACATGTTCCTAACATTTCTGTGGCAGAAAGTTCTGGAATCTGAGAGGAGCCACAAATTTCCTTCCACCCAGCGTTCCCCCGCGTCTCCCGATAAAAATTATACCTCACTTGTGTGGGTAGGGCTAGCGCCCGCGACAGGAAACGCCCCAAAGCGCAACGTGGACACATCCAAATTTGTGAAGGAAAACAGAGGTGTTTTTTGCAAAGTGCCTGCCTGTAGATTTTGGCCTGTAGCTCAGCCGCCACCTAGGGAAACCTACCAAACCTGTGCATTTCTGAAAACTAGAGACCTAGGGGAATCCAAGATGGGGTGACTTGTGTGGCTCGGACCAGGTTCTGTTACCCAGAATCCTTTGCAAACCTCAAAATTTGGCTAAAAAAACACATGTTCCTCACATTTCTGTGGCAGAAAGTTCTGGAATCTGAGAGGAGCCACGAATTTCCTTCCACCCAGCGTTCCCCCACGTCTCCCGATAAAAATGATACCTCACTTGTGTGGGTAGGCCAAGCGCCTGCGACAGGAAACGCCCCAAAGCGCAACGTGGACACAGACAAATTTTTGAAGGAAAACAGAGGTGTTTTTTGCAAAGTGCCTACCTGTAGATTTTGGCCTGTAGCTCAGCCGCCACCTAGGGAAACCTACCAAACCTGTGCATTTCTGAAAACTAGAGACCTAGGGGAATCCAAGATGGGGTGACTTGTGTGGCTCGGACCAGGTTCTGTTACCCAGAATCCTTTGCAAACCTCAAAATTTGGCTAAAAAAACACATGTTCCTCAAATTTCTGTGGCAGAAAGTTCTGGAATCTGAGAGGAGCCACGAATTTCCTTCCACCCAGCGTTCCCCCACGTCTCCCGATAAAAATGATACCTCACTTGTGTGGGTAGGCCTAGCGCCCGCGACAGAAAACGCCCCAAAGCGCAAAGTGGACGCATCCAAATTTGTGAAGGAAAACAGAGGTGTTTTTTGCAAAGTGTCTACCTGTAGATTTTGGCTTGTAGCTCAGCCGCCACCTAGGGAAACCTACCAAACCTGTGCATATCTGAAAACTAGAGACCTAGGGGAATCCAAGATGGGGTGACTTGTGTGGCTCGGACCAGGTTCTGTTACCCAGAATCCTTTGCAAACCTCAAAATTTGGCTAAAAAAACACATGTTCCTCACATTTCTGTGGCAGAAAGTTCTGGAATCTGAGAGGAGCCACGAATTTCCTTCCACCCAGCGTTCCCCCACGTCTCCCGATAAAAATGATACCTCACTAGTGTGGGTAGGCCTAGCGCCCGCGGAAGGAAACGCCCCAAAGCGCAACATGGACACATCCAAATTTGTGAAGGAAAACAGAGGTGTTTTTTGCAAAGTGCCTACCTGTAGATTTTGGCTTGTAGCTCAGCCGCCACCTAGGGATACCTACCAAACCTGTGCATTTCTGAAAACTAGAGACCTAGGGGAATCCAAGATGGGGTGACTTGTGTGGCTCGGACCATGTTCTGTTACCCAGAATCCTTTGCAAACCTCAAAATTTGGCTAAAAAAACACATGTTCCTCACATTTCTGTGGCAGAAAGTTCTGGAATCTGAGAGGAGCCACGAATTTCCTTCCACCCAGCGTTCCCCCACGTCTCCCGATAAAAATGATACCTCACTTGTGTGCGTAGGCCTAGCGCCCGTGACAGGAAACGCCCCAAAGCGCAACATGGACACAGCCAAATTTTTGAAGGAAAACAGAGGTGTTTTTTGCAAAGTGCCTACCTGTAGATTTTGGCCTGTAGCTCAGCCGCCACCTAGGGAAACATACCAAACCTGTGCATTTCTGAAAACTAGAGACCTAGGGGAATCCAAGATGGGGTGACTTGTGTGGCTCGGACCAGGTTCTGTTACCCAGAATCCTTTGCAAACCTCAAAATTTGGCTAAAAAAACACATGTTCCTAACATTTCTGTGGCAGAAAGTTCTGGAATCTGAGAGGAGCCACAAATTTCCTTCCACCCAGCGTTCCCCCGCGTCTCCCGATAAAAATTATACCTCACTTGTGTGGGTAGGGCTAGCGCCCGCGACAGGAAACGCCCCAAAGCGCAACGTGGACACATCCAAATTTGTGAAGGAAAACAGAGGTGTTTTTTGCAAAGTGCCTGCCTGTAGATTTTGGCCTGTAGCTCAGCCGCCACCTAGGGAAACCTACCAAACCTGTGCATTTCTGAAAACTAGAGACCTAGGGGAATCCAAGATGGGGTGACTTGTGTGGCTCGGACCAGGTTCTGTTACCCAGAATCCTTTGCAAACCTCAAAATTTGGCTAAAAAAACACATGTTCCTCACATTTCTGTGGCAGAAAGTTCTGGAATCTGAGAGGAGCCACGAATTTCCTTCCACCCAGCGTTCCCCCACGTCTCCCGATAAAAATGATACCTCACTTGTGTGGGTAGGCCAAGCGCCCGCGACAGGAAACGCCCCAAAGCGCAACGTGGACACAGACAAATTTTTGAAGGAAAACAGAGGTGTTTTTTGCAAAGTGCCTACCTGTAGATTTTGGCCTGTAGCTCAGCCGCCACCTAGGGAAACCTACCAAACCTGTGCATTTCTGAAAACTAGAGACCTAGGGGAATCCAAGATGGGGTGACTTGTGTGGCTCGGACCAGGTTCTGTTACCCAGAATCCTTTGCAAACCTCAAAATTTGGCTAAAAAAACACATGTTCCTAACATTTCTGTGGCAGAAAGTTCTGGAATCTGAGAGGAGCCACAAATTTCCTTCCACCCAGCGTTCCCCCGCGTCTCCCGATAAAAATTATACCTCACTTGTGTGGGTAGGCCTAGCGCCCGCGACAGGAAACACCCCAAAACGCAACGTGGACACATCCAAATTTGTGAAGGAAAACAGAGGTGTTTTTTGCAAAGTGCCTGCCTGTAGATTTTGGCCTGTAGCTCAGCCGCCACCTAGGGAAACCTACCAAACCTATGCATTTCTGAAAACTAGAGACCTAGGGGAATCCAAGATGGGGTGACTTGTGTGGCTCGGACCAGGTTCTGTTACCCAGAATCCTTTGCAAACCTCAAAATTTGGCTAAAAAAACACATGTTCCTCACATTTCTGTGGCAGAAAGTTCTGGAATCTGAGAGGAGCCACGAATTTCCTTCCACCCAGCGTTCCCCCACGTCTCCCGATAAAAATTATACCTCACTTGTGTGGGTAGGCCTAGCGCCCGCGACAGGAAACGCCCCAAAGCGCAATGTGGACACATCCAAATTTGTGAAGGAAAACAGAGGTATTTTTTGCAAAGTGCCTACCTGTAGATTTTGGCCTGTAGCTCAGCCGCCACCTAGGGAAACCTACCAAACCTGTGCATTTCTGAAAACTAGAGACCTAGGGGAATCCAAGATGGGGTGACTTGTGTGGCTCGGACCAGGTTCTATTACCCAGAATCCTTTGCAAACCTCAAAATTTGGCTAAAAAAACACATGTTCCTCACATTTCTGTGGCAGAAAGTTCTGGAATCTGAGAGGAGCCACGAATTTCCTTCCACCCAGCGTTCCCCCACGTCTCACGATAAAAATGATACCTCACTTGTGTGCGTAGGCCTAGCGCCCGTGACAGGAAACGCCCAAAAGCGCAATGTGGACACAGCCAAATTTTTGAAAGAAAACAGAGGTGTTTTTTGCAAAGTGCCTACCTGTAGATTTTGGCCTGTAGCTCAGCCGCCACCTGGGGAAACCTACCAAACCTGTGCATTTCTGAAAACTAGAGACCTAGGGGAATCCAAGATGGGGTGACTTGTGTGGCTTGGACCAGGTTCTGTTACCCAGAATCCTTTGCAAACCTCAAAATTTGGCTAAAAAAACACATGTTCCTAACATTTCTGTGGCAGAAAGTTCTGAATCTGAGAGGAGCCACAAATTTCCTTCCACCCAGCGTTCCCCCACGTCTCCCGATAAAAATGATACCTCACTTGTGTGGGTAGGCCTAGCGCCCGCAGAAGGAAACGCCCCAAAGCGCAACATGGACACATCCAAATTTTTGAAAGAAAACAGAGGTGTTTTTTGCAAAGTGCCTACCTGTAGATTTTGGCCTGTAGCTCAGCCGCCACCTAGGGAAACCTACCAAACCTGTGCATTTCTGAAAACTAGAGACCTAGGGGAATCCAAGATGGGGTGACTTGTGTGGCTCGGACCAGGTTCTGTTACCCAGAATCCTTTGCAAACCTCAAAATGTGGCTAAAAAAACACATGTTCCTCACATTTCTGTGGCAGAAAGTTCTGGAATCTGAGAGGAGCCACGAATTTCGTCCACCCAGCGTTCCCCCACGTCTCCCGATAAAAATGATACCTCACTTGTGTGGGTAGGCCTAGCGCCCGCGACAGAAAACGCCCCAAAGCGCAAAGTGGACGCATCCAAATTTGTGAAGGAAAACAGAGGTGTTTTTTGCAAAGTGCCTACCTGTAGATTTTGGCTTGTAGCTCAGCCGCCACCTAGGGAAACCTACCAAACCTGTGCATTTCTGGAAACTAGAGACCTAGGGGAATCCAAGATGGGGTGACTTGTGTGGCTCGGACCAGGTTCTGTTACCCAGAATCCTTTGCAAACCTCAAAATTTGGCTAAAAAAACACATGTTCCTCACATTTCTGTGGCAGAAAGTTCTGGAATCTGAGAGGAGCCACGAATTTCCTTCCACCCAGCGTTCCCCCACGTCTCCCGATAAAAATGATACCTCACTTGTGTGGGTAGGCCAAGCGCCCGCGACAGGAAACGCCCCAAAGCGCAACGTGGACACAGCCAAATTTTTGAAGGAAAACAGAGGTGTTTTTTGCAAAGTGCCTACCTGTAGATTTTGGCCTGTAGCTCAGCCGCCACCTAGGGAAACCTACCAAACCTGTGCATTTCTGAAAACTAGAGACCTAGGGGAATCCAAGATGGGGTGACTTGTGTGGCTCGGACCAGGTTCTGTTACCCAGAATCCTTTGCAAACCTCAAAATTTGGCTAAAAAAACACATGTTCCTCAAATTTCTGTGGCAGAAAGTTCTGGAATCTGAGAGGAGCCACGAATTTCCTTCCACCCAGCGTTCCCCCACGTCTCCCGATAAAAATGATACCTCACTTGTGTGGGTAGGCCTAGCGCCCGCGACAGAAAACGCCCCAAAGCGCAAAGTGGACGCATCCAAATTTGTGAAGGAAAACAGAGGTGTTTTTTGCAAAGTGCCTACCTGTAGATTTTGGCTTGTAGCTCAGCCGCCACCTAGGGAAACCTACCAAACCTGTGCATATCTGAAAACTAGAGACCTAGGGGAATCCAAGATGGGGTGACTTGTGTGGCTCGGACCAGGTTCTGTTACCCAGAATCCTTTGCAAACCTCAAAATTTGGCTAAAAAAACACATGTTCCTCACATTTCTGTGGCAGAAAGTTCTGGAATCTGAGAGGAGCCACGAATTTCCTTCCACCCAGCGTTCCCCCACGTCTCCCGATAAAAATGATACCTCACTTGTGTGGGTAGGCCAAGCGCCCGCGACAGGAAACGCCCCAAAGCGCAACGTGGACACAGCCAAATTTTTGAAGGAAAACAGAGGTGTTTTTTGCAAAGTGCCTACCTGTAGATTTTGGCCTGTAGCTCAGCCGCCACCTAGGGAAACCTACCAAACCTGTGCATTTCTGAAAACTAGAGACCTAGGGGAATCCAAGATGGGGTGACTTGTGTGGCTCGGACCAGGTTCTGTTACCCAGAATCCTTTGCAAACCTCAAAATTTGGCTAAAAAAACACATGTTCCTCAAATTTCTGTGGCAGAAAGTTCTGGAATCTGAGAGGAGCCACGAATTTCCTTCCACCCAGCGTTCCCCCACGTCTCCCGATAAAAATGATACCTCACTTGTGTGGGTAGGCCTAGCGCCCGCGACAGAAAACGCCCCAAAGCGCAAAGTGGACGCATCCAAATTTGTGAAGGAAAAGAGAGGTGTTTTTTGCAAAGTGCCTACCTGTAGATTTTGGCTTGTAGCTCAGCCGCCACCTAGGGAAACCTACCAAACCTGTGCATATCTGAAAACTAGAGACCTAGGGGAATCCAAGATGGGGTGACTTGTGTGGCTCGGACCAGGTTCTGTTACCCAGAATCCTTTGCAAACCTCAAAATTTGGCTAAAAAAACACATGTTCCTCACATTTCTGTGGCAGAAAGTTCTGGAATCTGAGAGGAGCCACGAATTTCCTTCCACCCAGCGTTCCCCCACGTCTCCCGATAAAAATGATACCTCACTAGTGTGGGTAGGCCTAGCGCCCGCGGAAGGAAACGCCCCAAAGCGCATCATGGACACATCCAAATTTGTGAAGGAAAACAGAGGTGTTTTTTGCAAAGTGCCTACCTGTAGATTTTGGCCTGTAGCTCAGCCGCCACCTAGGGAAACCTACCAAACTTGTGCATTTCTGAAAACTAGAGACCTAGGGGAATCCAAGATGGGGTGACTTGTGTGGCTCGGACCAGGTTCTATTACCCAGAATCCTTTGCAAACCTCAAAATTTGGCTAAAAAAACACATGTTCCTCACATTTCTGTGGCAGAAAGTTCTGGAATCTGAGAGGAGCCACGAATTTCCTTCCACCCAGCGTTCCCCCACGTCTCCAGATAAAAATGATACCTCACTTGTGTGCGTAGGCCTAGCGCCCATGACAGGAAACGCCCCAAAGCGCAATGTGGACACAGCCAAATTTTTGAAGGAAAACAGAGGTGTTTTTTGCAAAGTGCCTACCTGTAGATTTTGGCCTGTAGCTCAGCCGCCACCTAGGGAAACCTACCAAACCTGTGCATTTCTGAAAACTAGAGACCTAGGGGAATCCAAGATGGGGTGACTTGTGTGGCTCGGACCAGGTTCTGTTACCCAGAATCCTTTGCAAACCTCAAAATTTGGCTAAAAAAACACATGTTCCTAACATTTCTGTGGCAGAAAGTTCTGGAATCTGAGAGGAGCCACAAATTTCCTTCCACCCAGCGTTCCCCCACGTCTCCCGATAAAAATGATACCTCACTTGTGTGGGTAGGCCTAGCGCCCGCGACAGAAAACGCCCCAAAGCGCAAAGTGGACGCATCCAAATTTGTGAAGGAAAACAGAGGTGTTTTTTGCAAAGTGCCTACCTGTAGATTTTGGCTTGTAGCTCAGCCGCCACCTAGGGATACCTACCAAACCTGTGCATTTCTGAAAACTAGAGACCTAGGGGAATCCAAGATGGGGTGACTTGTGTGGCTCGGACCAGGTTCTGTTACCCAGAATCCTTTGCAAACCTCAAAATTTGGCTAAAAAAACACATGTTTCTCACATTTCTGTGGCAGAAAGTTCTGGAATCTGAGAGGAGCCACGAATTTCCTTCCACCCAGCGTTCCCCCACGTCTCCCGATAAAAATGATACCTCACTTGTGTGCGTAGGCCTAGCGCCCGTGACAGGAAACGCCCCAAAGCGCAACATGGACACAGCCAAATTTTTGAAGGAAAACAGAGGTGTTTTTTGCAAAGTGCCTACCTGTAGATTTTGGCCTGTAGCTCAGCCAACACCTAGGGAAACCTACCAAACCTGTGCATTTCTGAAAACTAGAGACCTAGGGGAATCCAAGATGGGGTGACTTGTGTGGCTCGGACCAGGTTCTGTTACCCAGAATCCTTTGCAAACCTCAAAATTTGGCTAAAATAACACATGTTCCTAACATTTCTGTGGCAGAAAGTTCTGGAATCTGAGAGGAGCCACAAATTTCCTTCCACCCAGCGTTCCCCCGCGTCTCCCGATAAAAATTATACCTCACTTGTGTGGGTAGGGCTAGCGCCCGCGACAGGAAACGCCCCAAAGCGCAACGTGGACACATCCAAATTTGTGAAGGAAAACAGAGGTGTTTTTTGCAAAGTGCCTGCCTGTAGATTTTGGCCTGTAGCTCAGCCACCACCTAGGGAAACCTACCAAACCTGTGCATTTCTGAAAACTAGAGACCTAGGGGAATCCAAGATGGGGTGACTTGTGTGGCTTGGACCAGGTTCTGTTACCCAGAATCCTTTGCAAACCTCAAAATTTGGCTAAAAAAACACATGTTCCTAACATTTCTGTGGCAGAAAGTTCTGAATCTGAGAGGAGCCACAAATTTCCTACCACCCAGCGTTCCCCCACGTCTCCCGATAAAAATGATACCTCACTTGTGTGGGTAGGCCTAGCGCCCGCAGAAGGAAACGCCCCAAAGCGCAACATGGACACATCCAAATTTTTGAAAGAAAACAGAGGTGTTTTTTGCAAAGTGCCTACCTGTAGATTTTGGCCTGTAGCTCAGCCGCCACCTAGGGAAACCTACCAAACCTGTGCATTTCTGAAAACTAGAGACCTAGGGGAATCCAAGATGGGGTGACTTGTGTGGCTCGGACCAGGTTCTGTTACCCAGAATCCTTTGCAAACCTCAAAATGTGGCTAAAAAAACACATGTTCCTCACATTTCTGTGGCAGAAAGTTCTGGAATCTGAGAGGAGCCACGAATTTCGTCCACCCAGCGTTCCCCCACGTCTCCCGATAAAAATGATACCTCACTTGTGTGGGTAGGCCTAGCGCCCGCGACAGAAAACGCCCCAAAGCGCAAAGTGGACGCATCCAAATTTGTGAAGGAAAACAGAGGTGTTTTTTGCAAAGTGCCTACCTGTAGATTTTGGCTTGTAGCTCAGCCGCCACCTAGGGAAACCTACCAAACCTGTGCATTTCTGGAAACTAGAGACCTAGGGGAATCCAAGATGGGGTGACTTGTGTGGCTCGGACCAGGTTCTGTTACCCAGAATCCTTTGCAAACCTCAAAATTTGGCTAAAAAAACACATGTTCCTCACATTTCTGTGGCAGAAAGTTCTGGAATCTGAGAGGAGCCACGAATTTCCTTCCACCCAGCGTTCCCCCACGTCTCCCGATAAAAATGATACCTCACTTGTGTGGGTAGGCCAAGCGCCCGCGACAGGAAACGCCCCAAAGCGCAACGTGGACACAGCCAAATTTTTGAAGGAAAACAGAGGTGTTTTTTGCAAAGTGCCTACCTGTAGATTTTGGCCTGTAGCTCAGCCGCCACCTAGGGAAACCTACCAAACCTGTGCATTTCTGAAAACTAGAGACCTAGGGGAATCCAAGATGGGGTGACTTGTGTGGCTCGGACCAGGTTCTGTTACCCAGAATCCTTTGCAAACCTCAAAATTTGGCTAAAAAAACACATGTTCCTCAAATTTCTGTGGCAGAAAGTTCTGGAATCTGAGAGGAGCCACGAATTTCCTTCCACCCAGCGTTCCCCCACGTCTCCCGATAAAAATGATACCTCACTTGTGTGGGTAGGCCTAGCGCCCGCGACAGAAAACGCCCCAAAGCGCAAAGTGGACGCATCCAAATTTGTGAAGGAAAACAGAGGTGTTTTTTGCAAAGTGCCTACCTGTAGATTTTGGCTTGTAGCTCAGCCGCCACCTAGGGAAACCTACCAAACCTGTGCATATCTGAAAACTAGAGACCTAGGGGAATCCAAGATGGGGTGACTTGTGTGGCTCGGACCAGGTTCTGTTACCCAGAATCCTTTGCAAACCTCAAAATTTGGCTAAAAAAACACATGTTCCTCACATTTCTGTGGCAGAAAGTTCTGGAATCTGAGAGGAGCCACGAATTTCCTTCCACCCAGCGTTCCCCCACGTCTCCCGATAAAAATGATACCTCACTAGTGTGGGTAGGCCTAGCGCCCGCGGAAGGAAACGCCCCAAAGCGCATCATGGACACATCCAAATTTGTGAAGGAAAACAGAGGTGTTTTTTGCAAAGTGCCTACCTGTAGATTTTGGCCTGTAGCTCAGCCGCCACCTAGGGAAACCTACCAAACTTGTGCATTTCTGAAAACTAGAGACCTAGGGGAATCCAAGATGGGGTGACTTGTGTGGCTCGGACCAGGTTCTATTACCCAGAATCCTTTGCAAACCTCAAAATTTGGCTAAAAAAACACATGTTCCTCACATTTCTGTGGCAGAAAGTTCTGGAATCTGAGAGGAGCCACGAATTTCCTTCCACCCAGCGTTCCCCCACGTCTCCCGATAAAAATGATACCTCACTTGTGTGCGTAGGCCTAGCGCCCATGACAGGAAACGCCCCAAAGCGCAATGTGGACACAGCCAAATTTTTGAAGGAAAACAGAGGTGTTTTTTGCAAAGTGCCTACCTGTAGATTTTGGCCTGTAGCTCAGCCGCCACCTAGGGAAACCTACCAAACCTGTGCATTTCTGAAAACTAGAGACCTAGGGGAATCCAAGATGGGGTGACTTGTGTGGCTCGGACCAGGTTCTGTTACCCAGAATCCTTTGCAAACCTCAAAATTTGGCTAAAAAAACACATGTTCCTAACATTTCTGTGGCAGAAAGTTCTGGAATCTGAGAGGAGCCACAAATTTCCTTCCACCCAGCGTTCCCCCACGTCTCCCGATAAAAATGATACCTCACTTGTGTGGGTAGGCCTAGCGCCCGCGACAGAAAACGCCCCAAAGCGCAAAGTGGACGCATCCAAATTTGTGAAGGAAAACAGAGGTGTTTTTTGCAAAGTGCCTACCTGTAGATTTTGGCTTGTAGCTCAGCCGCCACCTAGGGATACCTACCAAACCTGTGCATTTCTGAAAACTAGAGACCTAGGGGAATCCAAGATGGGGTGACTTGTGTGGCTCGGACCAGGTTCTGTTACCCAGAATCCTTTGCAAACCTCAAAATTTGGCTAAAAAAACACATGTTTCTCACATTTCTGTGGCAGAAAGTTCTGGAATCTGAGAGGAGCCACGAATTTCCTTCCACCCAGCGTTCCCCCACGTCTCCCGATAAAAATGATACCTCACTTGTGTGCGTAGGCCTAGCGCCCGTGACAGGAAACGCCCCAAAGCGCAACATGGACACAGCCAAATTTTTGAAGGAAAACAGAGGTGTTTTTTGCAAAGTGCCTACCTGTAGATTTTGGCCTGTAGCTCAGCCGCCACCTAGGGAAACCTACCAAACCTGTGCATTTCTGAAAACTAGAGACCTAGGGGAATCCAAGATGGGGTGACTTGTGTGGCTCGGACCAGGTTCTGTTACCCAGAATCCTTTGCAAACCTCAAAATTTGGCTAAAAAAACACATGTTCCTAACATTTCTGTGGCAGAAAGTTCTGGAATCTGAGAGGAGCCACAAATTTCCTTCCACCCAGCGTTCCCCCGCGTCTCCCGATAAAAATTATACCTCACTTGTGTGGGTAGGGCTAGCGCCCGCGACAGGAAACGCCCCAAAGCGCAACGTGGACACATCCAAATTTGTGAAGGAAAACAGAGGTGTTTTTTGCAAAGTGCCTGCCTGTAGATTTTGGCCTGTAGCTCAGCCACCACCTAGGGAAACCTACCAAACCTGTGCATTTCTGAAAACTAGAGACCTAGGGGAATCCAAGATGGGGTGACTTGTGTGGCTCGGACCAGGTTCTGTTACCCAGAATCCTTTGCAAACCTCAAAATTTGGCTAAAAAAACACATGTTCCTCACATTTCTGTGGCAGAAAGTTCTGGAATCTGAGAGGAGCCACGAATTTCCTTCCACCCAGCGTTCCCCCACGTCTCCCGATAAAAATGATACCTCACTTGTGTGGGTAGGCCAAGCGCCCGCGACAGGAAACGCCCCAAAGCGCAACGTGGACACAGACAAATTTTTGAAGGAAAACAGAGGTGTTTTTTGCAAAGTGCCTACCTGTAGATTTTGGCCTGTAGCTCAGCCGCCACCTAGGGAAACCTACCAAACCTGTGCATTTCTGAAAACTAGAGACCTAGGGGAATCCAAGATGGGGTGACTTGTGTGGCTCGGACCAGGTTCTGTTACCCAGAATCCTTTGCAAACCTCAAAATTTGGCTAAAAAAACACATGTTCCTCAAATTTCTGTGGCAGAAAGTTCTGGAATCTGAGAGGAGCCACGAATTTCCTTCCACCCAGCGTTCCCCCACGTCTCCCGATAAAAATGATACCTCACTTGTGTGGGTAGGCCTAGCGCCCGCGACAGAAAACGCCCCAAAGCGCAAAGTGGACGCATCCAAATTTGTGAAGGAAAACAGAGGTGTTTTTTGCAAAGTGCCTACCTGTAGATTTTGGCTTGTAGCTCAGCCGCCACCTAGGGAAACCTACCAAACCTGTGCATATCTGAAAACTAGAGACCTAGGGGAATCCAAGATGGGGTGACTTGTGTGGCTCGGACCAGGTTCTGTTACCCAGAATCCTTTGCAAACCTCAAAATTTGGCTAAAAAAACACATGTTCCTCACATTTCTGTGGCAGAAAGTTCTGGAATCTGAGAGGAGCCACGAATTTCCTTCCACCCAGCGTTCCCCCACGTCTCCCGATAAAAATGATACCTCACTAGTGTGGGTAGGCCTAGCGCCCGCGGAAGGAAACGCCCCAAAGCGCAACATGGACACATCCAAATTTGTGAAGGAAAACAGAGGTGTTTTTTGCAAAGTGCCTACCTGTAGATTTTGGCCTGTAGCTCAGCCGCCACCTAGGGAAACCTACCAAACCTGTGCATTTCTGAAAACTAGAGACCTAGGGGAATCCAAGATGGGGTGACTTGTGTGGCTCGGACCAGGTTCTATTACCCAGAATCCTTTGCAAACCTCAAAATTTGGCTAAAAAAACACATGTTCCTCACATTTCTGTGGCAGAAAGTTCTGGAATCTGAGAGGAGCCACGAATTTCCTTCCACCCAGCGTTCCCCCACGTCTCCCGATAAAAATGATACCTCACTTGTGTGGGTAGGCCTAGCGCCCGCTACAGGAAACGCCCCAAAGCGCAACGTGGACACATCCAAATTTGTGAAGGAAAACAGAGGTGTTTTTTGCAAAGTGCCTACCTGTAGATTTTGGCCTGTAGCTCAGCCGCCACCTAGGGAAACCTACCAAACCTGTGCATTTCTGAAAACTAGAGACCTAGGGGAATCCAAGATGGGGTGACTTGTGTGGCTCGGACCAGGTTCTATTACCCAGAATCCTTTGCAAACCTCAAAATTTGGCTAAAAAAACACATGTTCCTCACATTTCTGTGGCAGAAAGTTCTGGAATCTGAGAGGAGCCACGAATTTCCTTCCACCCAGCGTTCCCCCACGTCTCCCGATAAAAATGATACCTCACTTGTGTGCGTAGGCCTAGCGCCCGTGACAGGAAACGCCCCAAAGCGCAATGTGGACACAGCCAAATTTTTGAAGGAAAACAGAGGTGTTTTTTGCAAAGTGCCTACCTGTAGATTTTGGCCTGTAGCTCAGCCGCAACCTAGGGAAACCTACCAAACCTGTGCATTTCTGAAAACTAGAGACCTAGGGGAATCCAAGATGGGGTGACTTGTGTGGCTCGGACCAGGTTCTGTTACCCAGAATCCTTTGCAAACCTCAAAATTTGGCTAAAAAAACACATGTTCCTAACATTTCTGTGGCAGAAAGTACTGGAATCTGAGAGGAGCCACAAATTTCCTTCCACCCAGCGTTCCCCCACGTCTCCCGATAAAAATGATACCTCACTTGTGTGGGTAGGCCTAGCGCCCGCGACAGAAAACGCCCCAAAGTGCAAAGTGGACGCATCCAAATTTGTGAAGGAAAACAGAGGTGTTTTTTGCAAAGTGCCTACCTGTAGATTTTGGCTTGTAGCTCAGCCGCCACCTAGGGATACCTACCAAACCTGTGCATTTCTGAAAACTAGAGACCTAGGGGAATCCAAGATGGGGTGACTTGTGTGGCTCGGACCATGTTCTGTTACCCAGAATCCTTTGCAAACCTCAAAATTTGGCTAAAAAAACACATGTTCCTCACATTTCTGTGGCAGAAAGTTCTGGAATCTGAGAGGAGCCACGAATTTCCTTCCACCCAGCGTTCCCCCACGTCTCCCGATAAAAATGATACCTCACTTGTGTGCGTAGGCCTAGCGCCCGTGACAGGAAACGCCCCAAAGCGCAACACGGACACAGCCAAATTTTTGAAGGAAAACAGAGGTGTTTTTTGCAAAGTGCCTACCTGTAGATTTTGGCCTGTAGCTCAGCCGCCACCTAGGGAAACCTACCAAACCTGTGCATTTCTGAAAACTAGAGACCTAGGGGAATCCAAGATGGGGTGACTTGTGTGGCTCGGACCAGGTTCTGTTACCCAGAATCCTTTGCAAACCTCAAAATTTGGCTAAAAAAACACATGTTCCTAACATTTCTGTGGCAGAAAGTTCTGGAATCTGAGAGGAGCCACAAATTTCCTTCCACCCAGCGTTCCCCCGCGTCTCCCGATAAAAATTATACCTCACTTGTGTGGGTAGGGCTAGCGCCCGCGACAGGAAACGCCCCAAAGCGCAACGTGGACACATCCAAATTTGTGAAGGAAAACAGAGGTGTTTTTTGCAAAGTGCCTGCCTGTAGATTTTGGCCTGTAGCTCAGCCGCCACCTAGGGAAACCTACCAAACCTGTGCATTTCTGAAAACTAGAGACCTAGGGGAATCCAAGATGGGGTGACTTGTGTGGCTCGGACCAGGTTCTGTTACCCAGAATCCTTTGCAAACCTCAAAATTTGGCTAAAAAAACACATGTTCCTCACATTTCTGTGGCAGAAAGTTCTGGAATCTGAGAGGAGCCACGAATTTCCTTCCACCCAGCGTTCCCCCACGTCTCCCGATAAAAATGATACCTCACTTGTGTGGGTAGGCCAAGCGCCCGCGACAGGAAACGCCCCAAAGCGCAACGTGGACACAGACAAATTTTTGAAGGAAAACAGAGGTGTTTTTTGCAAAGTGCCTACCTGTAGATTTTGGCCTGTAGCTCAGCCGCCACCTAGGGAAACCTACCAAACCTGTGCATTTCTGAAAACTAGAGACCTAGGGGAATCCAAGATGGGGTGACTTGTGTGGCTCGGACCAGGTTCTGTTACCCAGAATCCTTTGCAAACCTCAAAATTTGGCTAAAAAAACACATGTTCCTCAAATTTCTGTGGCAGAAAGTTCTGGAATCTGAGAGGAGCCACGAATTTCCTTCCACCCAGCGTTCCCCCACGTCTCCCGATAAAAATGATACCTCACTTGTGTGGGTAGGCCTAGCGCCCGCGACAGAAAACGCCCCAAAGCGCAAAGTGGACGCATCCAAATTTGTGAAGGAAAACAGAGGTGTTTTTTGCAAAGTGTCTACCTGTAGATTTTGGCTTGTAGCTCAGCCGCCACCTAGGGAAACCTACCAAACCTGTGCATATCTGAAAACTAGAGACCTAGGGGAATCCAAGATGGGGTGACTTGTGTGGCTCGGACCAGGTTCTGTTACCCAGAATCCTTTGCAAACCTCAAAATTTGGCTAAAAAAACACATGTTCCTCACATTTCTGTGGCAGAAAGTTCTGGAATCTGAGAGGAGCCACGAATTTCCTTCCACCCAGCGTTCCCCCACGTCTCCCGATAAAAATGATACCTCACTAGTGTGGGTAGGCCTAGCGCCCGCGGAAGGAAACGCCCCAAAGCGCAACATGGACACATCCAAATTTGTGAAGGAAAACAGAGGTGTTTTTTGCAAAGTGCCTACCTGTAGATTTTGGCTTGTAGCTCAGCCGCCACCTAGGGATACCTACCAAACCTGTGCATTTCTGAAAACTAGAGACCTAGGGGAATCCAAGATGGGGTGACTTGTGTGGCTCGGACCATGTTCTGTTACCCAGAATCCTTTGCAAACCTCAAAATTTGGCTAAAAAAACACATGTTCCTCACATTTCTGTGGCAGAAAGTTCTGGAATCTGAGAGGAGCCACGAATTTCCTTCCACCCAGCGTTCCCCCACGTCTCCCGATAAAAATGATACCTCACTTGTGTGCGTAGGCCTAGCGCCCGTGACAGGAAACGCCCCAAAGCGCAACATGGACACAGCCAAATTTTTGAAGGAAAACAGAGGTGTTTTTTGCAAAGTGCCTACCTGTAGATTTTGGCCTGTAGCTCAGCCGCCACCTAGGGAAACCTACCAAACCTGTGCATTTCTGAAAACTAGAGACCTAGGGGAATCCAAGATGGGGTGACTTGTGTGGCTCGGACCAGGTTCTGTTACCCAGAATCCTTTGCAAACCTCAAAATTTGGCTAAAAAAACACATGTTCCTAACATTTCTGTGGCAGAAAGTTCTGGAATCTGAGAGGAGCCACAAATTTCCTTCCACCCAGCGTTCCCCCGCGTCTCCCGATAAAAATTATACCTCACTTGTGTGGGTAGGGCTAGCGCCCGCGACAGGAAACGCCCCAAAGCGCAACGTGGACACATCCAAATTTGTGAAGGAAAACAGGTGTTTTTTGCAAAGTGCCTGCCTGTAGATTTTGGCCTGTAGCTCAGCCGCCACCTAGGGAAACCTACCAAACCTGTGCATTTCTGAAAACTAGAGACCTAGGGGAATCCAAGATGGGGTGACTTGTGTGGCTCGGACCAGGTTCTGTTACCCAGAATCCTTTGCAAACCTCAAAATTTGGCTAAAAAAACACATGTTCCTCACATTTCTGTGGCAGAAAGTTCTGGAATCTGAGAGGAGCCACGAATTTCCTTCCACCCAGCGTTCCCCCACGTCTCCCGATAAAAATGATACCTCACTTGTGTGGGTAGGCCAAGCGCCCGCGACAGGAAACGCCCCAAAGCGCAACGTGGACACAGACAAATTTTTGAAGGAAAACAGAGGTGTTTTTTGCAAAGTGCCTACCTGTAGATTTTGGCCTGTAGCTCAGCCGCCACCTAGGGAAACCTACCAAACCTGTGCATTTCTGAAAACTAGAGACCTAGGGGAATCCAAGATGGGGTGACTTGTGTGGCTCGGACCAGGTTCTGTTACCCAGAATCCTTTGCAAACCTCAAAATTTGGCTAAAAAAACACATGTTCCTCAAATTTCTGTGGCAGAAAGTTCTGGAATCTGAGAGGAGCCACGAATTTCCTTCCACCCAGCGTTCCCCCACGTCTCCCGATAAAAATGATACCTCACTTGTGTGGGTAGGCCTAGCGCCTGCGACAGAAAACGCCCCAAAGCGCAAAGTGGACGCATCCAAATTTGTGAAGGAAAACAGAGGTGTTTTTTGCAAAGTGCCTACCTGTAGATTTTGGCTTGTAGCTCAGCCGCCACCTAGGGAAACCTACCAAACCTGTGCATATCTGAAAACTAGAGACCTAGGGGAATCCAAGATGGGGTGACTTGTGTGGCTCGGACCAGGTTCTGTTACCCAGAATCCTTTGCAAATCTCAAAATTTGGCTAAAAAAACACATGTTCCTCACATTTCTGTGGCAGAAAGTTCTGGAATCTGAGAGGAGCCACGAATTTCCTTCCACCCAGCGTTCCCCCACGTCTCCCGATAAAAATGATACCTCACTAGTGTGGGTAGGCCTAGCGCCCGCGGAAGGAAACGCCCCAAAGCGCAACATGGACACATCCAAATTTGTGAAGGAAAACAGAGGTGTTTTTTGCAAAGTGCCTACCTGTAGATTTTGGCCTGTAGCTCAGCCGCCACCTAGGGAAACCTACCAAACCTGTGCATTTCTGAAAACTAGAGACCTAGGGGAATCCAAGATGGGGTGACTTGTGTGGCTCGGACCAGGTTCTATTACCCAGAATCCTTTGCAAACCTCAAAATTTGGCTAAAAAAACACATGTTCCTCACATTTCTGTGGCAGAAAGTTCTGGAATCTGAGAGGAGCCACGAATTTCCTTCCACCCAGCGTTCCCCCACGTCTCCCGATAAAAATGATACCTCACTTGTGTGGGTAGGCCTAGCGCCCGCGACAGGAAACGCCTCAAAGCGCAACGTGGACACATCCAAATTTGTGAAGGAAAACAGAGGTGTTTTTTGCAAAGTGCCTACCTGTAGATTTTGGCCTGTAGCTCAGCCGCCACCTAGGGAAACCTACCAAACCTGTGCATTTCTGAAAACTAGAGACCTAGGGGAATCCAAGATGGGGTGACTTGTGTGGCTCGGACCAGGTTCTATTACCCAGAATCCTTTGCAAACCTCAAAATTTGGCTAAAAAAACACATGTTCCTCACATTTCTGTGGCAGAAAGTTCTGGAATCTGAGAGGAGCCACGAATTTCCTTCCACCCAGCGTTCCCCCACGTCTCCCGATAAAAATGATACCTCACTTGTGTGCGTAGGCCTAGCGCCCGTGACAGGAAACGCCCCAAAGCGCAATGTGGACACAGCCAAATTTTTAAAGGAAAACAGAGGTGTTTTTTGCAAAGTGCCTACCTGTAGATTTTGGCCTGTAGCTCAGCCGCAACCTAGGGAAACCTACCAAACCTGTGCATTTCTGAAAACTAGAGACCTAGGGGAATCCAAGATGGGGTGACTTGTGTGGCTCGGACCAGGTTCTGTTACCCAGAATCCTTTGCAAACCTCAAAATTTGGCTAAAAAAACACATGTTCCTAACATTTCTGTGGCAGAAAGTTCTGGAATCTGAGAGGAGCCACGAATTTCCTTCCACCCAGCGTTCCCCCACGTCTCCCGATAAAAATGATACCTCACTTGTGTGGGTAGGCCTAGCGCCCGCGACAGAAAACGCCCCAAAGCGCAAAGTGGACGCATCCAAATTTGTGAAGGAAAACAGAGGTGTTTTTTGCAAAGTGCCTACCTGTAGATTTTGGCTTGTAGCTCAGCCGCCACCTAGGGATACCTACCAAACCTGTGCATTTCTGAAAACTAGAGACCTAGGGGAATCCAAGATGGGGTGACTTGTGTGGCTCGGACCAGGTTCTGTTACCCAGAATCCTTTGCAAACCTCAAAATTTGGCTAAAAAAACACATGTTCCTCACATTTCTGTGGCAGAAAGTTCTGGAATCTGAGAGGAGCCACGAATTTCCTTCCACCCAGCGTTCCCCCACGTCTCCCGATAAAAATTATACCTCACTTGTGTGGGTAGGCCTAGCGCCCGCGACAGGAAACGCCCCAAAGCGCAACGTGGACACATCCAAATTTGTGAAGGAAAACAGAGGTATTTTTTGCAAAGTGCCTACCTGTAGATTTTGGCCTGTAGCTCAGCCGCCACCTAGGGAAACCTACCAAACCTGTGCATTTCTGAAAACTAGAGACCTAGGGGAATCCAAGATGGGGTGACTTGTGTGGCTCGGACCAGGTTCTATTACCCAGAATCCTTTGCAAACCTCAAAATTTGGCTAAAAAAACACATGTTCCTCACATTTCTGTGGCAGAAAGTTCTGGAATCTGAGAGGAGCCACGAATTTCCTTCCACCCAGCGTTCCCCCACGTCTCACGATAAAAATGATACCTCACTTGTGTGCGTAGGCCTAGCGCCCGTGACAGGAAACGCCCAAAAGCGCAATGTGGACACAGCCAAATTTTTGAAAGAAAACAGAGGTGTTTTTTGCAAAGTGCCTACCTGTAGATTTTGGCCTGTAGCTCAGCCGCCACCTGGGGAAACCTACCAAACCTGTGCATTTCTGAAAACTAGAGACCTAGGGGAATCCAAGATGGGGTGACTTGTGTGGCTTGGACCAGGTTCTGTTACCCAGAATCCTTTGCAAACCTCAAAATTTGGCTAAAAAAACACATGTTCCTAACATTTCTGTGGCAGAAAGTTCTGAATCTGAGAGGAGCCACAAATTTCCTTCCACCCAGCGTTCCCCCACGTCTCCCGATAAAAATGATACCTCACTTGTGTGGGTAGGCCTAGCGCCCGCGGAAGGAAACGCCCCAAAGCGCAACATGGACACATCCAAATTTTTGAAAGAAAACAGAGGTGTTTTTTGCAAAGTGCCTACCTGTAGATTTTGGCCTGTAGCTCAGCCGCCACCTAGGGAAACCTACCAAACCTGTGCATTTCTGAAAACTAGAGACCTAGGGGAATCCAAGATGGGGTGACTTGTGTGGCTCGGACCAGGTTCTGTTACCCAGAATCCTTTGCAAACCTCAAAATGTGGCTAAAAAAACACATGTTCCTCACATTTCTGTGGCAGAAAGTTCTGGAATCTGAGAGGAGCCACGAATTTCGTCCACCCAGCGTTCCCCCACGTCTCCCGATAAAAATGATACCTCACTTGTGTGGGTAGGCCTAGCGCCCGCGACAGAAAACGCCCCAAAGCGCAAAGTGGACGCATCCAAATTTGTGAAGGAAAACAGAGGTGTTTTTTGCAAAGTGCCTACCTGTAGATTTTGGCTTGTAGCTCAGCCGCCACCTAGGGAAACCTACCAAACCTGTGCATTTCTGGAAACTAGAGACCTAGGGGAATCCAAGATGGGGTGACTTGTGTGGCTCGGACCAGGTTCTGTTACCCAGAATCCTTTGCAAACCTCAAAATTTGGCTAAAAAAACACATGTTCCTCACATTTCTGTGGCAGAAAGTTCTGGAATCTGAGAGGAGCCACGAATTTCCTTCCACCCAGCGTTCCCCCACGTCTCCCGATAAAAATGATACCTCACTTGTGTGGGTAGGCCAAGCGCCCGCGACAGGAAACGCCCCAAAGCGCAACGTGGACACAGCCAAATTTTTGAAGGAAAACAGAGGTGTTTTTTGCAAAGTGCCTACCTGTAGATTTTGGCCTGTAGCTCAGCCGCCACCTAGGGAAACCTACCAAACCTGTGCATTTCTGAAAACTAGAGACCTAGGGGAATCCAAGATGGGGTGACTTGTGTGGCTCGGACCAGGTTCTGTTACCCAGAATCCTTTGCAAACCTCAAAATTTGGCTAAAAAAACACATGTTCCTCAAATTTCTGTGGCAGAAAGTTCTGGAATCTGAGAGGAGCCACGAATTTCCTTCCACACAGCGTTCCCCCACGTCTCCCGATAAAAATGATACCTCACTTGTGTGGGTAGGCCTAGCGCCCGCGACAGAAAACGCCCCAAAGCGCAAAGTGGACGCATCCAAATTTGTGAAGGAAAACAGAGGTGTTTTTTGCAAAGTGCCTACCTGTAGATTTTGGCTTGTAGCTCAGCCGCCACCTAGGGAAACCTACCAAACCTGTGCATATCTGAAAACTAGAGACCTAGGGGAATCCAAGATGGGGTGACTTGTGTGGCTCGGACCAGGTTCTGTTACCCAGAATCCTTTGCAAACCTCAAAATTTGGCTAAAAAAACACATGTTCCTCACATTTCTGTGGCAGAAAGTTCTGGAATCTGAGAGGAGCCACGAATTTCCTTCCACCCAGCGTTCCCCCACGTCTCCCGATAAAAATGATACCTCACTAGTGTGGGTAGGCCTAGCGCCCGCGGAAGGAAACGCCCCAAAGCGCAACATGGACACATCCAAATTTGTGAAGGAAAACAGAGGTGTTTTTTTGCAAAGTGCCTACCTGTAGATTTTGGCCTGTAGCTCAGCCGCCACCTAGGGAAACCTACCAAACCTGTGCATTTCTGAAAACTAGAGACCTAGGGGAATCCAAGATGGGGTGACTTGTGTGGCTCGGACCAGGTTCTATTACCCAGAATCCTTTGCAAACCTCAAAATTTGGCTAAAAAAACACATGTTCCTAACATTTCTGTGGCAGAAAGTTCTGGAATCTGAGAGGAGCCACAAATTTCCTTCCACACAGCGTTCCCCCACGTCTCCCGATAAAAATGATACCTCACTTGTGTGGGTAGGCCTAGCGCCCGCGACAGAAAACGCCCCAAAGCGCAAAGTGGACGCATCCAAATTTGTGAAGGAAAACAGAGGTGTTTTTTGCAAAGTGCCTACCTGTAGATTTTGGCTTGTAGCTCAGCCGCCACCTAGGGATACCTACCAAACCTGTGCATTTCTGAAAACTAGAGACCTAGGGGAATCCAAGATGGGGTGACTTGTGTGGCTCGGACCAGGTTCTGTTACCCAGAGTCCTTTGCAAACCTCAAAATTTGGCTAAAAAAACACATGTTTCTCACATTTCTGTGGCAGAAAGTTCTGGAATCTGAGAGGAGCCACAAATTTCCTTCCACCCAGCGTTCCCCCACGTCTCCCGATAAAAATGATACCTCACTTGTGTGCGTAGGCCTAGCGCCCGTGACAGGAAACGCCCCAAAGCGCAACATGGACACAGCCAAATTTTTGAAGGAAAACAGAGGTGTTTTTTGCAAAGTGCCTACCTGTAGATTTTGGCCTGTAGCTCAGCCGCCACCTAGGGAAACCTACCAAACCTGTGCATTTCTGAAAACTAGAGACCTAGGGGAATCCAAGATGGGGTGACTTGTGTGGCTCGGACCAGGTTCTGTTACCCAGAATCCTTTGCAAACCTCAAAATTTGGCTAAAAAAACACATGTTCCTCACATTTCTGTGGCAGAAAGTTCTGGAATCTGAGAGGAGCCACGAATTTCCTTCCACCCAGCGTTCCCCCACGTCTCCCGATAAAAATGATACCTCACTTGTGTGGGTAGGCCAAGCGCCCGCGACAGGAAACGCCCCAAAGCGCAACGTGGACACAGACAAATTTTTGAAGGAAAACAGAGGTGTTTTTTGCAAAGTGCCTACCTGTAGATTTTGGCCTGTAGCTCAGCCGCCACCTAGGGAAACCTACCAAACCTGTGCATTTCTGAAAACTAGAGACCTAGGGGAATCCAAGATGGGGTGACTTGTGTGGCTCGGACCAGGTTCTGTTACCCAGAATCCTTTGCAAACCTCAAAATTTGGCTAAAAAAACACATGTTCCTCAAATTTCTGTGGCAGAAAGTTCTGGAATCTGAGAGGAGCCACGAATTTCCTTCCACCCAGCGTTCCCCCACGTCTCCCGATAAAAATGATACCTCACTTGTGTGGGTAGGCCTAGCGCCCGCGACAGAAAACGCCCCAAAGCGCAAAGTGGACGCATCCAAATTTGTGAAGGAAAACAGAGGTGTTTTTTGCAAAGTGCCTACCTGTAGATTTTGGCTTGTAGCTCAGCCGCCACCTAGGGAAACCTACCAAACCTGTGCATATCTGAAAACTAGAGACCTAGGGGAATCCAAGATGGGGTGACTTGTGTGGCTCGGACCAGGTTCTGTTACCCAGAATCCTTTGCAAACCTCAAAATTTGGCTAAAAAAACACATGTTCCTCACATTTCTGTGGCAGAAAGTTCTGGAATCTGAGAGGAGCCACGAATTTCCTTCCACCCAGCGTTCCCCCACGTCTCCCGATAAAAATGATACCTCACTAGTGTGGGTAGGCCTAGCGCCCGCGGAAGGAAACGCCCCAAAGCGCAACATGGACACATCCAAATTTGTGAAGGAAAACAGAGGTGTTTTTTGCAAAGTGCCTACCTGTAGATTTTGGCCTGTAGCTCAGCCGCCACCTAGGGAAACCTACCAAACCTGTGCATTTCTGAAAACTAGAGACCTAGGGGAATCCAAGATGGGGTGACTTGTGTGGCTCGGACCAGGTTCTATTACCCAGAATCCTTTGCAAACCTCAAAATTTGGCTAAAAAAACACATGTTCCTCACATTTCTGTGGCAGAAAGTTCTGGAATCTGAGAGGAGCCACGAATTTCCTTCCACCCAGCGTTCCCCCACGTCTCCCGATAAAAATGATACCTCACTTGTGTGCGTAGGCCTAGCGCCCGTGACAGGAAACGCCCCAAAGCGCAATGTGGACACAGCCAAATTTTTGAAGGAAAACAGAGGTGTTTTTTGCAAAGTGCCTACCTGTAGATTTTGGCCTGTAGCTCAGCCGCCACCTAGGGAAACCTACCAAACCTGTGCATTTCTGAAAACTAGAGACCTAGGGGAATCCAAGATGGGGTGACTTGTGTGGCTCGGACCAGGTTCTGTTACCCAGAATCCTTTGCAAACCTCAAAATTTGGCTAAAAAAACACATGTTCCTAACATTTCTGTGGCAGAAAGTTCTGGAATCTGAGAGGAGCCACAAATTTCCTTCCACCCAGCGTTCCCCCGCGTCTCCCGATAAAAATTATACCTCACTTGTGTGGGTAGGCCTAGCGCCCGCGACAGGAAACGCCCCAAAGCGCAACGTGGACACATCCAAATTTGTGAAGGAAAACAGAGGTGTTTTTTTGCAAAGTGCCTGCCTGTAGATTTTGGCCTGTAGCTCAGCCGCCACCTAGGGAAACCTACCAAACCTGTGCATTTCTGAAAACTAGAGACCTAGGGGAATCCAAGATGGGGTGACTTGTGTGGCTCGGACCAGGTTCTGTTACCCAGAATCCTTTGCAAACCTCAAAATTTGGCTAAAAAAACACATGTTCCTCACATTTCTGTGGCAGAAAGTTCTGGAATCTGAGAGGAGCCACGAATTTCCTTCCACCCAGCGTTCCCCCACGTCTCCCGATAAAAATTATACCTCACTTGTGTGGTTAGGCCTAGCGCCCGCGACAGGAAACGCCCCAAAGCGCAACGTGGACACATCCAAATTTGTGAAGGAAAACAGAGGTATTTTTTGCAAAGTGTCTACCTGTAGATTTTGGCCTGTAGCTCAGCCGCCAACTAGGGAAACCTACCAAACCTGTGCATTTCTGAAAACTAGAGACCTAGGGGAATCCAAGATGGGGTGACTTGTGTGGCTCGGACCAGGTTCTATTACCCAGAATCCTTTGCAAACCTCAAAATTTGGCTAAAAAAACACATGTTCCTCACATTTCTGTGGCAGAAAGTTCTGGAATCTGAGAGGAGCCACGAATTTCCTTCCACCCAGCGTTCCCCCACGTCTCACGATAAAAATGATACCTCACTTGTGTGCGTAGGCCTAGCGCCCGTGACAGGAAACGCCCAAAAGCGCAATGTGGACACAGCCAAATTTTTGAAAGAAAACAGAGGTGTTTTTTGCAAAGTGCCTACCTTTAGATTTTGGCCTGTAGCTCAGCCGCCACCTGGGGAAACCTACCAAACCTGTGCATTTCTGAAAACTAGAGACCTAGGGGAATCCAAGATGGGGTGACTTATGTGGCTTGGACCAGGTTCTGTTACCCAGAATCCTTTGCAAACCTCAAAATTTGGCTAAAAAAACACATGTTCCTAACATTTCTGTGGCAGAAAGTTCTGAATCTGAGAGGAGCCACAAATTTCCTTCCACCCAGCGTTCCCCCACGTCTCCCGATAAAAATGATACCTCACTTGTGTGGGTAGGCCTAGCGCCCGCGGAAGGAAACGCCCCAAAGCGCAACATGGACACATCCAAATTTTTGAAAGAAAACAGAGGTGTTTTTTGCAAAGTGCCTACCTGTAGATTTTGGCCTGTAGCTCAGCCGCCACCTAGGGAAACCTACCAAACCTGTGCATTTCTGAAAACTAGAGACCTAGGGGAATCCAAGATGGGGTGACTTGTGTGGCTCGGACCAGGTTCTGTTACCCAGAATCCTTTGCAAACCTCAAAATTTGGCTAAAAAAACACATGTTCCTAACATTTCTGTGGCAGAAAGTTCTGGAATCTGAGAGGAGCCACAAATTTCCTTCCACCCAGCGTTCCCCCGCGTCTCCCGATAAAAATTATACCTCACTTGTGTGGGTAGGCCTAGCGCCCGCGACAGGAAACGCCCCAAAGCGCAACGTGGACACATCCAAATTTGTGAAGGAAAACAGAGGTGTTTTTTGCAAAGTGCCTGCCTGTAGATTTTGGCCTGTAGCTCAGCCGCCACCTAGGGAAACCTACCAAACCTGTGCATTTCTGAAAACTAGAGACCTAGGGGAATCCAAGATGGGGTGACTTGTGTGGCTCGGACCAGGTTCTGTTACCCAGAATCCTTTGCAAACCTCAAAATTTGGCTAAAAAAACACATGTTCCTCACATTTCTGTGGCAGAAAGTTCTGGAATCTGAGAGGAGCCACGAATTTCCTTCCACCCAGCGTTCCCCCACGTCTCCCGATAAAAATTATACCTCACTTGTGTGGGTAGGCCTAGCGCCCGCGACAGGAAACGCCCCAAAGCGCAACGTGGACACATCCAAATTTGTGAAGGAAAACAGAGGTGTTTTTTGCAAAGTGCCTACCTGTAGATTTTGGCTTGTAGCTCAGCCGCCACCTAGGGATACCTACCAAACCTGTGCATTTCTGAAAACTAGAGACCTAGGGGAATCCAAGATGGGGTGACTTGTGTGGCTCGGACCAGGTTCTGTTACCCAGAATCCTTTGCAAACCTCAAAATTTGGCTAAAAAAACACATGTTCCTCACATTTCTGTGGCAGAAAGTTCTGGAATCTGAGAGGAGCCACGAATTTCCTTCCACCCAGCGTTCCCCCACGTCTCCCGATAAAAATGATACCTCACTTGTGTGCGTAGGCCTAGCGCCTGTGACAGGAAACGCCCCAAAGCGCAACATGGACACAGCCAAATTTTTGAAGGAAAACAGAGGTGTTTTTTGCAAAGTGCCTACCTGTAGATTTTGGCCTGTAGCTCAGCCGCCACCTAGGGAAACCTACCAAACCTGTGCATTTCTGAAAACTAGAGACCTAGGGGAATCCAAGATGGGGTGACTTGTGTGGCTCGGACCAGGTTCTGTTACCCAGAATCCTTTGCAAACCTCAAAATTTGGCTAAAAAAACACATGTTCCTAACATTTCTGTGGCAGAAAGTTCTGGAATCTGAGAGGAGCCACAAATGTCCTTCCACCCAGCGTTCCCCCGCGTCTCCCGATAAAAATTATACCTCACTTGTGTGGGTAGGCCTAGCGCCCGCGACAGGAAACGCCCCAAAGCGCAACGTGGACACATCCAAATTTGTGAAGGAAAACAGAGGTGTTTTTTGCAAAGTGCCTGCCTGTAGATTTTGGCCTGTAGCTCAGCCGCCACCTAGGGAAACCTACCAAACCTGTGCATTTCTGAAAACTAGAGACCTAGGGGAATCCAAGATGGGGTGACTTGTGTGGCTCGGACCAGGTTCTGTTACCCAGAATCCTTTGCAAACCTCAAAATTTGGCTAAAAAAACACATGTTCCTCACATTTCTGTGGCAGAAAGTTCTGGAATCTGAGAGGAGCCACGAATTTCCTTCCACCCAGCGTTCCCCCACGTCTCCCGATAAAAATTATACCTCACTTGTGTGGTTAGGCCTAGCGCCCGCGACAGGAAACGCCCCAAAGCGCAACGTGGACACATCCAAATTTGTGAAGGAAAACAGAGGTATTTTTTGCAAAGTGCCTACCTGTAGATTTTGGCCTGTAGCTCAGCCGCCAACTAGGGAAACCTACCAAACCTGTGCATTTCTGAAAACTAGAGACCTAGGGGAATCCAAGATGGGGTGACTTGTGTGGCTCGGACCAGGTTCTATTACCCAGAATCCTTTGCAAACCTCAAAATTTGGCTAAAAAAACACATGTTCCTCACATTTCTGTGGCAGAAAGTTCTGGAATCTGAGAGGAGCCACGAATTTCCTTCCACCCAGCGTTCCCCCACGTCTCACGATAAAAATGATACCTCACTTGTGTGCGTAGGCCTAGCGCCCGTGACAGGAAACGCCCAAAAGCGCAATGTGGACACAGCCAAATTTTTTAAAGAAAACAGAGGTGTTTTTTGCAAAGTGCCTACCTGTAGATTTTGGCCTGTAGCTCAGCCGCCACCTGGGGAAACCTACCAAACCTGTGCATTTCTGAAAACTAGAGACCTAGGGGAATCCAAGATGGGGTGACTTGTGTGGCTCGGACCAGGTTCTGTTACCCAGAATCCTTTGCAAACCTCAAAATGTGGCTAAAAAAACACATGTTCCTCACATTTCTGTGGCAGAAAGTTCTGGAATCTGAGAGGAGCCACGAATTTCGTCCACCCAGCGTTCCCCCACGTCTCCCGATAAAAATGATACCTCACTTGTGTGGGTAGGCCTAGCGCCCGCGACAGAAAACGCCCCAAAGCGCAAAGTGGACGCATCCAAATTTGTGAAGGAAAACAGAGGTGTTTTTTGCAAAGTGCCTACCTGTAGATTTTGGCTTGTAGCTCAGCCGCCACCTAGGGAAACCTACCAAACCTGTGCATTTCTGGAAACTAGAGACCTAGGGGAATCCAAGATGGGGTGACTTGTGTGGCTCGGACCAGGTTCTGTTACCCAGAATCCTTTGCAAACCTAAAAATTTGGCTAAAAAAACACATGTTCCTCACATTTCTGTGGCAGAAAGTTCTGGAATCTGAGAGGAGCCACGAATTTCCTTCCACCCAGCGTTCCCCCACGTCTCCCGATAAAAATGATACCTCACTTGTGTGGGTAGGCCAAGCGCCCGCGACAGAAAACGCCCCAAAGCGCAAAGTGGACGCATCCAAATTTGTGAAGGAAAACAGAGGTGTTTTTTGCAAAGTGCCTACCTGTAGATTTTGGCTTGTAGCTCAGCCGCCACCTAGGGAAACCTACCAAACCTGTGCATATCTGAAAACTAGAGACCTAGGGGAATCCAAGATGGGTTGACTTGTGTGGCTCGGACCAGGTTCTGTTACCCAGAATCCTTTGCAAACCTCAAAATTTGGCTAAAAAAACACATGTTCCTCACATTTCTGTGGCAGAAAGTTCTGGAATCTGAGAGGAGCCACGAATTTCCTTCCACCCAGCGTTCCCCCACGTCTCCCGATAAAAATGATACCTCACTAGTGTGGGTAGGCCTAGCGCCCGCGGAAGGAAACGCCCCAAAGCGCAACATGGACACATCCAAATTTGTGAAGGAAAACAGAGGTGTTTTTTGCAAAGTGCCTACCTGTAGATTTTGGCCTGTAGCTCAGCCGCCACCTAGGGAAACCTACCAAACCTGTGCATTTCTGAAAACTAGAGACCTAGGGGAATCCAAGATGGGGTGACTTGTGTGGCTCGGACCAGGTTCTATTACCCAGAATCCTTTGCAAACCTCAAAATTTGGCTAAAAAAACAAATGTTCCTCACATTTCTGTGGCAGAAAGTTCTGGAATCTGAGAGGAGCCACGAATTTCCTTCCACCCAGCGTTCCCCCACGTCTCCCGATAAAAATGATACCTCACTTGTGTGCGTAGGCCTAGCGCCCGTGACAGGAAACGCCCCAAAGCGCAATGTGGACACAGCCAAATTTTTGAAGGAAAACAGAGGTGTTTTTTGCAAAGTGCCTACCTGTAGATTTTGGCCTGTAGCTCAGCCGCCACCTAGGGAAACCTACCAAACCTGTGCATTTCTGAAAACTAGAGACCTAGGGGAATCCAAGATGGGGTGACTTGTGTGGCTCGGACCAGGTTCTGTTACCCAGAATCCTTTGCAAACCTCAAAATTTGGCTAAAAAAACACATGTTCCTAACATTTCTGTGGCAGAAAGTTCTGGAATCTGAGAGGAGCCACAAATTTCCTTCTACCCAGCGTTCCCCCACGTCTCCCGATAAAAATGATACCTCACTTGTGTGGGTAGGCCTAGCGCCCGCGACAGAAAACGCCCCAAAGCGCAAAGTGGACGCATCCAAATTTGTGAAGGAAAACAGAGGTGTTTTTTGCAAAGTGCCTACCTGTAGATTTTGGCTTGTAGCTCAGCCGCCACCTAGGGATACCTACCAAACCTGTGCATTTCTGAAAACTAGAGACCTAGGGGAATCCAAGATGGGGTGACTTGTGTGGCTCGGACCAGGTTCTGTTACCCAGAATCCTTTGCAAACCTCAAAATTTGGCTAAAAAAACACATGTTTCTCACATTTCTGTGGCAGAAAGTTCTGGAATCTGAGAGGAGCCACGAATTTCCTTCCACCCAGCGTTCCCCCACGTCTCCCGATAAAAATGATACCTCACTTGTGTGCGTAGGCCTAGCGCCCGTGACAGGAAACGCCCCAAAGCGCAACATGGACACAGCCAAATTTTTGAAGGAAAACAGAGGTGTTTTTTGCAAAGTGCCTACCTGTAGATTTTGGCCTGTAGCTCAGCCGCCACCTAGGGAAACCTACCAAACCTGTGCATTTCTGAAAACTAGAGACCTAGGGGAATCCAAGATGGGGTGACTTGTGTGGCTCGGACCAGGTTCTGTTACCCAGAATCCTTTGCAAACCTCAAAATTTGGCTAAAAAAACACATGTTCCTCACATTTCTGTGGCAGAAAGTTCTGGAATCTGAGAGGAGCCACGAATTTCCTTCCACCCAGCGTTCCCCCACGCCTCCCGATAAAAATGATACCTCACTTGTGTGGGTAGGCCAAGCGCCCGCGACAGGAAACGCCCCAAAGCGCAACGTGGACACAGACAAATTTTTGAAGGAAAACAGAGGTGTTTTTTGCAAAGTGCCTACCTGTAGATTTTGGCCTGTAGCTCAGCCGCCACCTAGGGAAACCTACCAAACCTGTGCATTTCTGAAAACTAGAGACCTAGGGGAATCCAAGATGGGGTGACTTGTGTGGCTCGGACCAGGTTCTGTTACCCAGAATCCTTTGCAAACCTCAAAATTTGGCTAAAAAAACACATGTTCCTCAAATTTCTGTGGCAGAAAGTTCTGGAATCTGAGAGGAGCCACGAATTTCCTTCCACCCAGCGTTCCCCCACGTCTCCCGATAAAAATGATACCTCACTTGTGTGGGTAGGCCTAGCGCCCGCGACAGAAAACGCCCCAAAGCGCAAAGTGGACGCATCCAAATTTGTGAAGGAAAACAGAGGTGTTTTTTGCAAAGTGCCTACCTGTAGATTTTGGCTTGTAGCTCAGCCGCCACCTAGGGAAACCTACCAAACCTGTGCATATCTGAAAACTAGAGACCTAGGGGAATCCAAGATGGGGTGACTTGTGTGGCTCGGACCAGGTTCTGTTACCCAGAATCCTTTGCAAACCTCAAAATTTGGCTAAAAAAACACATGTTCCTCACATTTCTGTGGCAGAAAGTTCTGGAATCTGAGAGGAGCCACGAATTTCCTTCCACCCAGCGTTCCCCCACGTCTCCCGATAAAAATGATACCTCACTAGTGTGGGTAGGCCTAGCGCCCGCGGAAGGAAACGCCCCAAAGCGCAACATGGACACATCCAAATTTGTGAAGGAAAACAGAGGTGTTTTTTGCAAAGTGCCTACCTGTAGATTTTGGCCTGTAGCTCAGCCGCCACCTAGGGAAACCTACCAAACCTGTGCATTTCTGAAAACTAGAGACCTAGGGGAATCCAAGATGGGGTGACTTGTGTGGCTCGGACCAGGTTCTATTACCCAGAATCCTTTGCAAACCTCAAAATTTGGCTAAAAAAACACCTGTTCCTCACATTTCTGTGGCAGAAAGTTCTGGAATCTGAGAGGAGCCACGAATTTCCTTCCACCCAGCGTTCCCCCACGTCTCCCGATAAAAATGATACCTCACTTGTGTGCGTAGGCCTAGCGCCCGTGACAGGAAACGCCCCAAAGCGCAATGTGGACACAGCCAAATTTTTGAAGGAAAACAGAGGTGTTTTTTGCAAAGTGCCTACCTGTAGATTTTGGCCTGTAGCTCAGCCGCCACCTAGGGAAACCTACCAAACCTGTGCATTTCTGAAAACTAGAGACCTAGGGGAATACAAGATGGGGTGACTTGTGTGGCTCGGACCAGGTTCTGTTACCCAGAATCCTTTGCAAACCTCAAAATTTGGCTAAAAAAACACATGTTCCTAACATTTCTGTGGCAGAAAGTTCTGGAATCTGAGAGGAGCCACAAATTTCCTTCCACCCAGCGTTCCCCCACGTCTCCCGATAAAAATGATACCTCACTTGTGTGGGTAGGCCTAGCGCCCGCGACAGAAAACGCCCCAAAGCGCAAAGTGGACGCATCCAAATTTGTGAAGGAAAACAGAGGTGTTTTTTGCAAAGTGCCTACCTGTAGATTTTGGCTTGTAGCTCAGCCGCCACCTAGGGATACCTACCAAACCTGTGCATTTCTGAAAACTAGAGACCTAGGGGAATCCAAGATGGGGTGACTTGTGTGGCTCGGACCAGGTTCTGTTACCCAGAATCCTTTGCAAACCTCAAAATTTGGCTAAAAAAACACATGTTTCTCACATTTCTGTGGCAGAAAGTTCTGGAATCTGAGAGGAGCCACGAATTTCCTTCCACCCAGCGTTCCCCCACGTCTCCCGATAAAAATGATACCTCACTTGTGTGCGTAGGCCTAGCGCCCGTGACAGGAAACGCCCCAAAGCGCAACATGGACACAGCCAAATTTTTGAAGGAAAACAGAGGTGTTTTTTGCAAAGTGCCTACCTGTAGATTTTGGCCTGTAGCTCAGCCGCCACCTAGGGAAACCTACCAAACCTGTGCATTTCTGAAAACTAGAGACCTAGGGGAATCCAAGATGGGGTGACTTGTGTGGCTCGGACCAGGTTCTGTTACCCAGAATCCTTTGCAAACCTCAAAATTTGGCTAAAAAAACACATGTTCCTAACATTTCTGTGGCAGAAAGTTCTGGAATCTGAGAGGAGCCACAAATTTCCTTCCACCCAGCGTTCCCCCGCGTCTCCTGATAAAAATGATACCTCACTTGTGTGGGTAGGGCTAGCGCCCGCGACAGGAAACGCCCCAAAGCGCAACGTGGACACATCCAAATTTGTGAAGGAAAACAGAGGTGTTTTTTGCAAAGTGCCTGCCTGTAGATTTTGGCCTGTAGCTCAGCCGCCACCTAGGGAAACCTACCAAACCTGTGCATTTCTGAAAACTAGAGACCTAGGGGAATCCAAGATGGGGTGACTTGTGTGGCTCGGACCAGGTTCTGTTACCCAGAATCCTTTGCAAACCTCAAAATTTGGCTAAAAAAACACATGTTCCTCACATTTCTGTGGCAGAAAGTTCTGGAATCTGAGAGGAGCCACGAATTTCCTTCCACCCAGCGTTCCCCCACGTCTCCCGATAAAAATTATACCTCACTTGTGTGGGTAGGCCTAGCGCCCGCGACAGGAAACGCCCCAAAGCGCAACGTGGACACATCCAAATTTGTGAAGGAAAACAGAGGTATTTTTTGCAAAGTGCCTACCTGTAGATTTTGGCCTGTAGCTCAGCCGCCACCTAGGGAAACCTACCAAACCTGTGCATTTCTGAAAACTAGAGACCTAGGGGAATCCAAGATGGGGTGACTTGTGTGGCTCGGACCAGGTTCTATTACCCAGAATCCTTTGCAAACCTCAAAATTTGGCTAAAAAAACACATGTTCCTCACATTTCTGTGGCAGAAAGTTCTGGAATCTGAGAGGAGCCACGAATTTCCTTCCACCCAGAGTTCCCCCACGTCTCCTGATAAAAATGATACCTCACTTGTGTGCGTAGGCCTAGCGCCCGTGACAGGAAACGCCCAAAAGCGCAATGTGGACACAGCCAAATTTTTGAAAGAAAACAGAGGTGTTTTTTGCAAAGTGCCTACCTGTAGATTTTGGCCTGTAGCTCAGCCGCCACCTAGGGAAACCTACCAAACCTGTGCATTTCTGAAAACTAGAGACCTAGGGGAATCCAAGATGGGGTGACTTGTGTGGCTTGGACCAGGTTCTGTTACCCAGAATCCTTTGCAAACCTCAAAATGTGGCTAAAAAAACACATGTTCCTAACATTTCTGTGGCAGAAAGTTCTGAATCTGAGAGGAGCCACAAATTTCCTTCCACCCAGCGTTCCCCACGTCTCCCGATAAAAATGATACCTCACTTGTGTGGGTAGGCCTAGCGCCCGCGACAGAAAACGCCCCAAAGCGCAAAGTGGACGCATCCAAATTTGTGAAGGAAAACAGAGGTGTTTTTTGCAAAGTGCATACCTGTAGATTTTGGCTTGTAGCTCAGCCGCTACCTAGGGATACCTACCAAACCTGTGCATTTCTGAAAACTAGAGACCTAGGGGAATCCAAGATGGGGTGACTTGTGTGGCTCGGACCAGGTTCTGTTACCCAGAATCCTTTGCAAACCTCAAAATTTGGCTAAAAAAACACATGTTCCTCACATTTCTGTGGCAGAAAGTTCTGGAATCTGAGAGGAGCCACGAATTTCCTTCCACCCAGCGTTCCCCCACGTCTCCCGATAAAAATGATACCTCACTTGTGTGCATAGGCCTAGCGCCCGTGACAGGAAACGCCCCAAAGCGCAACATGGACACAGCCAAATTTTTGAAGGAAAACAGAGGTGTTTTTTGCAAAGTGCCTACCTGTAGATTTTGGCCTGTAGCTCAGCCGCCACCTAGGGAAACCTACCAAACCTGTGCATTTCTGAAAACTAGAGACCTAGGGGAATCCAAGATGGGGTGACTTGTGTGGCTCGGACCAGGTTCTGTTACCCAGAATCCTTTGCAAACCTCAAAATTTGGCTAAAAAAAACACATGTTCCTAACATTTCTGTGGCAGAAAGTTCTGGAATCTGAGAGGAGCCACAAATTTCCTTCCACCCAGCGTTCCCCCGCGTCTCCCGATAAAAATTATACCTCACTTGTGTGGGTAGGCCTAGCGCCCGCGACAGTAAACGCACCAAAGCGCAACGTGGACACATCCAAATTTGTGAAGGAAAACAGAGGTGTTTTTTGCAAAGTGCCTGCCTGTAGATTTTGGCCTGTAGCTCAGCCGCCACCTAGGGAAACCTACCAAACCTGTGCATTTCTGAAAACTAGAGACCTAGGGGAATCCAAGATGGGGTGACTTGTGTGGCTCGGACCAGGTTCTATTACCCAGAATCCTTTGCAAACCTCAAAATTTGGCTAAAAAAACACATGTTCCTCACATTTCTGTGGCAGAAAGTTCTGGAATCTGAGAGGAGCCACGAATTTCCTTCCACCCAGAGTTCCCCCACGTCTCCTGATAAAAATGATACCTCACTTGTGTGCGTAGGCCTAGCGCCCATGACAGGAAACGCCCAAAAGCGCAATGTGGACACAGCCAAATTTTTGAAAGAAAACAGAGGTGTTTTTTGCAAAGTGCCTACCTGTAGATTTTGGCCTGTAGCTCAGCCGCCACCTAGGGAAACCTACCAAACCTGTGCATTTCTGAAAACTAGAGACCTAGGGGAATCCAAGATGGGGTGACTTGTGTGGCTTGGACCAGGTTCTGTTACCCAGAATCCTTTGCAAACCTCAAAATTTGGCTAAAAAAACACATGTTCCTAACATTTCTGTGGCAGAAAGTTCTGAATCTGAGAGGAGCCACAAATTTCCTTCCACCCAGCGTTCCCCCACGTCTCCCGATAAAAATGATACCTCACTTGTGTGGGTAGGCCTAGCGCCCGCGACAGAAAACGCCCCAAAGCGCAAAGTGGACTCATCCAAATTTGTGAAGGAAAACAGAGGTGTTTTTTGCAAAGTGCCTACCTGTAGATTTTGGCCTGTAGCTCAGCCGCCACCTAGGGAAACCTACCAAACCTGTGCATTTCTGAAAACTAGAGACCTAGGGGAATCCAAGATGGGGTGACTTGTGTGGCTCGGACCAGGTTCTGTTACCCAGAATCCTTTGCAAACCTCAAAATTTGGCTAAAAAAACACATGTTCCTAACATTTCTGTGGCAGAAAGTTCTGGAATCTGAGAGGAGCCACAAATTTCCTTCCACCCAGCGTTCCCCTGCGTCTCCCGATAAAAATGATACCTCACTTGTGTGGGTAGGCCTAGCGCCCGCGACAGGAAACGCCCCAAAGCGCAAAGTGGACGCATCCAAATTTGTGAAGGAAAACAGAGGTGTTTTTTGCAAAGTGCCTACCTGTAGATTTTGGCCTGTAGCTCAGCCGCCACCTAGGGAAACCTACCAAACCTGTGCATTTCTGAAAACTAGAGACATAGGGGAATCCAAGATGGGGTGACTTGTGTGGCTCGGACCAGGTTCTGTTACCCAGAATCCTATGCAAACCTCAAAATTTGGCTAAAAAACCACATGTTCCTCACATTTCTGTGGCAGAAAGTTCTGGAATCTGAGAGGAGCCACGAATTTCCTTCCACCCAGCGTTCCCCCACGTCTCCCGATAAAAATGATACCTCACTTGTGTGGGTAGGCCTAGCGCCCGCGTCAGGAAACGCCCCAAAGCGCAACGTGGACACATCCAAATTTGTGAAGGAAAACAGAGGTGTTTTTTGCAAAGTGCCTAACTGTAGATTTTGGCTTGTAGCTCAGCCACCACCTAGGGAAACCTACCAAACCTGTGCATTTCTGAAAACTAGAGACCTAGGGGAATCCAAGATGGGGTGACTTGTGTGGCTCGGTCCAGGTTCTGTTACCCAGAATCCTTTTCAAACCTCAAAATTTGGCTAAAAAAACACATGTTCCTCACATTTCTGTGGCAGAAAGTTCTGGAATCTGAGAGGAGCCACGAATTTCCTTCCACCCAGCGTTCCCCCACGTCTCCCTATAAAAATGATACCTCACTTGTGTGCGTAGGCCTAGCGCCCGTGACAGGAAACGCCCCAAAGCGCAACGTGGACACAGCCAAATTTTTGAAGGAAAACAGGGGTGTTTTTTGCAAAGTGCCTACCTGTAGATTTTGGCCTGTAGCTCAGCCGCCACCTAGGGAAAACTACCAAACCTGTGCATTTATGAAAACTAGAGACCTAGGGGAGTCCAAGATGGGGTGACTTGTGTGGCTGGGACCAGGTTCTGTTACCCAGAATCCTTTGCAAACCTCAAAATTTGGCTAAAAAGACACATGTTCCTAACATTTCTGTGGCAGAAAGTTCTGGAATCTGAGAGGAGCCACAAATTTCCTTCCACCCAGCGTTCCCCCACGTCTCCCGATAAAAATGATACCTCACTTGTGTGGGTAGGCCTAGCGCCCACAACAGAAACTGCCCCAAAGCGCAAAGTGGACGCATCCAAATTTGTGAAGGAAAACAGAGGTGTTTTTTGCAAAGTGCCTACCTGTAGATTTTGGCTTGTAGCTCAGCCGCCACCTCGGGAAACCTACCAAACCTGTGCATTATTGAAAACTAGAGACCTAGGGGAATCCAAGATGGGGTGACTTGTGTGGCTCGGACCAGGTTCTGTTACCCAGAATCCTTTGCAAACCTCAAAATTTGGCTAAAAAAACACATGTTCCTAACATTTCTGTGGCAGAAAGTTCTGGAATCTGAGAGGAGCCACAAATTTCCTTCCACCCAGCGTTCCCCCACGTCTCCCGATAAAAATGATACCTCACTTGTGTGGGTAGGCCTAGCGCCCGCGACAGGAAACGCCCCAAAGCGCAATGTGGACACATCCAAATTTGTGAAGGAAAACAGAGGTGTTTTTTGCAAAGTGCCTACCTGCAGATTTTGGCCTGTAGCTCAGCCGCCACCTAGGGAAACCTACCAAACCTGTGCATTTCTGAAAACTAGAGACCTAGGGGAATCCAAGATGGGGTGACTTGTGTGGCTCGTACCAGGTTCTGTTACCCAGAATCCTTTGCAAACCTCAAAATTTGGCTAAAAAAACACATGTTCCTCACATTTCAGTGGCAGAAAGTTCTGGAATCTGAGAGGAGCCACGAATTTCCTTCCACCCAGCGTTCCCCGACGTCTCCCGATAAAATGATACCTCACTTGTGTGGGTAGGCCTAGCGCCCGCGACAGAAAACGCCCCAAAGCGCAAAGTGGACGCATCCAAATTTGTGAAGGAAAACAGAGGTGTTTTTTGCAAAGTGCCTACCTGTAGATTTTGGCTGGTAGCTCAGCCGCCACCTAGGGAAACCTACCAAACCTGTACATTTCTGAAAACTAGAGACCTAGGGGAATCCAAGATGGGCTGACTTGTGTGGCTCGGACCAGGTTCTGTTACCCAGAATCCTTTGCAAACCTCAAAATTTGGCTAAAAAAACACATGTTCCTCACATTTCTGTGGCAGAAAGTTCTGGAATCTGAGAGGAGCCACGAATTTCCTTCCACCCAGCGTTCCCCCACGTCTCCCGATAAAAATGATACCTCACTTGTGTGCGTAGGCCTAGCGTCCGTGACAGGAAACGCCCCAAAGCGCAACGTGGACACAGCCAAATTTTTGAAGAAAAACAGAGGTGTTTTTAGCAAAGTGCCTACCTGTAGATTTTGGCCTGTAGCTCAGCCGCCACCTAGGGAAACCTACCAAACCTGTGCATTTCTGAAAACTAGAGACCTAGGGGAATCCAAGATGGGGTGACTTGTGTGGCTCGGACCAGGTTCTGTTACCCAGAATCCTTTGCAAACCTCAAAATTTGGCTAAAAAAACACATGTTCCTCACATTTCTGTGGCAGAAAGTTCTGGAATCTGAGAGGAGCCACGAATTTCCTTCCAACCAGCGTTCCCCCACGTCTCCCGATAAAAATGATACCTCACTTGTGTGGGTAGGCCTAGCGCCCGCGACAGGAAACGCCCCAAAGCGCAACGTGGACACATCCAAATTTGTGAAGGAAAACAGAGGTGTTTTTTGCAAAGTGCCTACCTGTAGATTTTGGCCTGTAGCTCAGCCGCCACCTAGGGAAACTTACCAAACCTGTGCATTTCTGAAAACTAGAGACCTAGGGGAATCCAAGATGGGGTGACTTGTGTGGCTCGGACCACGTTCTGTTACCCAGAATCCTTTGCAAACCTCAAAATTTGGCTAAAAAAACACGTGTTCCTCACATTTCTGTGGCAGAAAGTTCTGGAATCTGAGAGGAGCCACGAATTTCCTTCCACCCAGCGTTCCCCCACGTCTCCCGATAAAAATGATACCTCACTTGTGTGGGTAGGCCTAGCGCCCGCGTCAGGAAACGCCCCAAAGCGCAACGTGGACACATCCAAATTTGTGAAGGAAAACAGAGGTGTTTTTTGCAAAGTGCCTAACTGTAGATTTTGGCTTGTAGCTCAGCCACCACCTAGGGAAACCTACCAAACCTGTGCATTTCTGAAAACTAGAGACCTAGGGGAATCCAAGATGGGGTGACTTGTGTGGCTCGGTCCAGGTTCTGTTACCCAGAATCCTTTTCAAACCTCAAAATTTGGCTAAAAAAACACATGTTCCTCACATTTCTGTGGCAGAAAGTTCTGGAATCTGAGAGGAGCCACGAATTTCCTTCCACCCAGCGTTCCCCCACGTCTCCCTATAAAAATGATACCTCACTTGTGTGCGTAGGCCTAGCGCCCGTGACAGGAAACGCCCCAAAGCGCAACGTGGACACAGCCAAATTTTTGAAGGAAAACAGGGGTGTTTTTTGCAAAGTGCCTACCTGTAGATTTTGGCCTGTAGCTCAGCCGCCACCTAGGGAAAACTACCAAACCTGTGCATTTATGAAAACTAGAGACCTAGGGGAGTCCAAGATGGGGTGACTTGTGTGGCTGGGACCAGGTTCTGTTACCCAGAATCCTTTGCAAACCTCAAAATTTGGCTAAAAAGACACATGTTCCTAACATTTCTGTGGCAGAAAGTTCTGGAATCTGAGAGGAGCCACAAATTTCCTTCCACCCAGCGTTCCCCCACGTCTCCCGATAAAAATGATACCTCACTTGTGTGGGTAGGCCTAGCGCCCACAACAGAAACTGCCCCAAAGCGCAAAGTGGACGCATCCAAATTTGTGAAGGAAAACAGAGGTGTTTTTTGCAAAGTGCCTACCTGTAGATTTTGGCTTGTAGCTCAGCCGCCACCGCGGGAAACCTACCAAACCTGTGCATTATTGAAAACTAGAGACCTAGGGGAATCCAAGATGGGCTGACTTGTGTGGCTCGGACCAGGTTCTGTTACCCAGAATCCTTTGCAAACCTCAAAATTTGGCTAAAAAAACACATGTTCCTCACATTTCTGTGGCAGAAAGTTCTGGAATCTGAGAGGAGCCACGAATTTCCTTCCACCCAGCGTTCCCCCACGTCTCCCGATAAAAATGATACCTCACTTGTGTGCGTAGGCCTAGCGTCCGTGACAGGAAACGCCCCAAAGCGCAACGTGGACACAGCCAAATTTTTGAAGGAAAACAGAGGTGTTTTTAGCAAAGTGCCTACCTGTAGATTTTGGCCTGTAGCTCAGCCGCCACCTAGGGAAACCTACCAAACCTGTGCATTTCTGAAAACTAGAGACCTAGGGGAATCCAAGATGGGGTGACTTGTGTGGCTCGGACCAGGTTCTGTTACCCAGAATCCTTTGCAAACCTCAAAATTTGGCTAAAAAAACACATGTTCCTCACATTTCTGTGGCAGAAAGTTCTGGAATCTGAGAGGAGCCACGAATTTCCTTCCAACCAGCGTTCCCCACGTCTCCCGATAAAATGATACCTCACTTGTGTGGGTAGGCCTAGCGCCCGCGACAGGAAACGCCCCAAAGCGCAACGTGGACACATCCAAATTTGTGAAGGAAAACAGAGGTGTTTTTTTGCAAAGTGCCTACCTGTAGATTTTGGCCTGTAGCTCAGCCGCCACCTAGGGAAACTTACCAAACCTGTGCATTTCTGAAAACTAGAGACCTAGGGGAATCCAAGATGGGGTGACTTGTGTGGCTCGGACCAGGTTCTGTTACCCAGAATCCTTTGCAAACCTCAAAATTTGGCTAAAAAAACACGTGTTCCTCACATTTCTGTGGCAGAAAGTTCTGGAATCTGAGAGGAGCCACGAATTTCCTTCCACCCAGCGTTCCCCCACGTCTCCCGATAAAAATGATACCTCACTTGTGTGGGTAGGCCTAGCGCCCGCGACAGGAGACGCCCCAAAGCGCAACGTGGACACATCCAAATTTGTGAAGGAAAACAGAGGTGTTTTTTGCAAAGTGCCTACCTGTAGATTTTGGCCTGTAGCTCAGCCGCCACCTAGGGAAACCTACCAAACCTGTGCATTTCTGAAAACTAGAGACCTAGGGGAATCCAAGATGGGGTGACTTGTGTGGCTCGGACCAGGTTCTGTTACCCAGAATCCTTTGCAAACCTCAAAATTTGGCTAAAAAAACACATGTTCCTCACATTTCTGTGGCAGAAATTTCTGGAATCTGAGAGGAGCCACGAATTTCCATCCACCCAGCGTTCCCCCACGTCTCCCGATAAAAATGATACCCCACTTGTGTGCGTAGGCCTAGCGCCCGTGACAGGAAACGCCCCAAAGCGCAATTTGGACACAGCCACATTTTTGAAAGAAAACAGAGGTGTTTTTTGCAAAGTGCCTACCTGTAGATTTTGGCCTGTAGCTCAGCCGCCACCTAGGGAAACCTACCAAACCTGTGCATTTCTGAAAACTAGAGACCTAGGGGAATCCAAGATGGGGTGACTTGTGTGGCTCGGACCAGGTTCTGATACCCAGAATCCTTTGCAAACCTCAAAATTTGGCTAAAAAAACACATGTTCCTAACATTTCTGTGGCAGAAAGTTCTGGAATCTGAGAGGAGCCACAAATTTCCTTCCACCCAGCGTTCCCCCACGTCTCCCGATAAAAATGATACCTCACTTGTGTGGGTAGGCGTAGCGCCCGCGACAGAAAACGCCCCAAAGCGCAAAGTGGACGCATCCAAATTTGTGAAGGAAAACAGAGGTGTTTTTTGCAAAGTGCCTACCTGTAGATTTTGGCTTGTAGCTCAGCCGCCACCTAGGGAAACCTACCAAACCTGTGCATTTCTGAAAACTAGAGACCTAGGGGAATCCAAGATGGGGTGACTTGTGTGGCTCGGACCAGGTTCTGTTACCCAGAATCCTTTGCAAACCTCAAAATTTGGCTAAAAAAACACATGTTCCTCACATTTCTGTGGCAGAAAGTTCTGGAATCTGAGAGGAGCCACGAATTTCCTTCCACCCAGCGTTCCCCCACGTCTCCCGATAAAAATGATACCTCACTTGTGTGCGTAGGCCTAGCGCCCGTGACAGGAAACGCCCCAAAGCGCAATTTGGACACAGCTAAATTTTTGAAAGAAAACAGAGGTGTTTTTTGCAAAGTGCCTACCTGTAGATTTTGGCCTGTAGCTCAGCCGCCACCTAGGGAAACCTACCAAACCTGTGCATTTCTGAAAACTAGAGACCTAGGGGAATCCAAGATGGGGTGACTTGTGTGGCTCGGACCAGGTTCTGTTACCCAGAATCCTTTGCAAACCTCAAAATTTGGCTAAAAAAACACATGTTCCTAACATTTCTGTGGCAGAAAGTTCTGGAATCTGAGAGGAGCCACAAATTTCCTTCCACCCAGCGTTCCCCCACGTCTCCCGATAAAAATGATACCTCACTTGTGTGGGTAGGCCTAGCGCCCGCGACAGAAAACGCCCCAAAGTGCAAAGTGGACGCATCCAAATTTGTGAAGGAAAACAGAGGTGTTTTTTGCAAAGTGCCTACTTGTAGATTTTGGCTTGTAGCTCAGCCGCCACCTAGGGAAACCTACCAAACCTGTGCATTTCTGAAAACTAGAGACCTAGGGGAATCCAAGATGGGGTGACTTGTGTGGCTCGGACCAGGTTCTGTTACCCAGAATCCTTTGCAAACCTCAAAATTTGGCCCAAAAAAACACATGTTCCTCACATTTCTGTGGCAGAAAGTTCTGGAATCTGAGAGGAGCCACGAATTTCCTTCCACCCAGCGTTCCCCCACATCTCCCGATAAAAATGATACCTCACTTGTGTGCGTAGGCCTAGCGCCCGTCACAGGAAACGCCCCAAAGCGCAACGTGGACACAGCCACATTTTTTAAGGAAAACAGAGGTGTTTTTTGCAAAGTGCCTACCTGTAGATTTTGGCCTGTAGCTCAGCCGCCACCTAGGGAAACCTACCAAACCTGTGCATTTCTGAAAACTAGAGACCTAGGGGAATCCAAGATGGGGTGACTTGTGTGGCTCGAACCAGGTTCTGTTACCCATAATCCTTTGCAAACCTCAAAATTTGGCTAAAAAAACACATGTTCCTAACATTTCTGTGGCAGAAAGTTCTGGAATCTGAGAGGAGCCACAAATTTCCTTCCACCCAGCGTTCCCCCACGTCTCCCGATAAAAATGATACCTCACTTGTGTGGGTAGGCCTAGCGCCCGCGACAGGAAACGCCCCAAAGCGCAACGTGGACACATCCAAATTTGTGAAGGAAAACAGAGGTGTTTTTTGCAAAGTGCCTACCTGTAGATTTTGGCCTGTAGCTCAGCCGCCACCTAGGGAAACCTACCAAACCTGTGCATTTCTGAAAACTAGAGACCTAGGGGAATCCAAGATGGGGTGACTTGTGTGGCTGGGACCAGGTTCTGTTACCCAGAATCCTTTGCAAACCTCAAAATTTGGCTAAAAAAACACATGTTCCTCACATTTCTGTGGCAGAAAGTTCTGGAATCTGAGAGGAGCCACAAATTTCCTTCCACACAGCGTTCCTCCACGTCTCCCGATAAAAATGATACCTCACTTGTGTGGGTAGGCCTAGCGCCCGCGACAGAAAACGCCCCAAAGCGCAAAGTGGACGCATCCAAATTTGTGAAGGAAAACAGAGGTGTTTTTTGCAAAGTGCCTACCTGTAGATTTTGGCTTGTAGCTCAGCCGCCACCTAGGGAAACCTACCAAACCTGTGCATTTCTGAAAACTAGAGCCCTAGGGGAATCCAAGATGGGGTGACTTGTGTGGCTCGGACCAGGTTCTGTTACCCAGAATCCTTTGCAAACCTCAAAATTTGGCTAAAAAAACACATGTTCCTCACATTTCTGTGGCAGAAAGTTCTGGAATCTGAGAGGAGCCACGAATTTCCTTCCACCCAGCGTTCCCCCACGTCTCCCGATAAAAATGATACCTCACTTGTGTGCGTAGGCCTAGCGCCCGTGACAGGAAACGCCCCAAAGCGCAACGTGGACACAGCCACATTTTTGAAGGAAAACAGAGGTGTTTTTTGCAAAGTGCCTACCTGTAGATTTTGGCCTGTAGCTCAGCCGCCACCTAGGGAAACCTACCAAACCTGTGCATTTCTGAAAACTAGAGACCTAGGGGAATCCAAGATGGGGTGACTTGTGTGGCTCGGACCAGGTTCTGTTACCCATAATCCTTTGCAAACCTCAAAATTTGGCTAAAAAAACACATGTTCCTAACATTTCTGTGGCAGAAAGTTCTGGAATCTGAGAGGAGCCACAAATTTCCTTCCACCCAGCGTTCCCCCATGTCTCCCGATAAAAATGATACCTCACTTGTGTGGGTAGGCCTAGCGCCCGCGACAGGAAACGCCCCAAAGCGCAACGTGGACACATCCAAATTTGTGAAGGAAAACAGAGGTGTTTTTTGCATAAGTGCCTACCTGCAGATTTTGGCCTGTAGCTCAGCCGCCACCTAGGGAAACCTACCAAACCTGTGCATTTCTGAAAACTAGAGACCTAGGGGAATCCAAGATGGGGTGACTTGTGTGGCTCGGACCAGGTTCTGTTACCCAGAATCCTTTGCAAACCTCAAAATTTGGCTAAAAAAACACATGTTCCTCACATTTCTGTGGCAGAAAGTTCTGGAATCTGAGAGGAGCCACGAATTTCCTTCCACCCAGCGTTCCCCCACGTCTCCCGATAAAAATTATACCTCACTTGTGTGGGTAGGCCTAGCGCCCGCGACAGGAAACACCCCAAAGCGCAACGTGGACACATCCAAATTTGTGAAGGAAAACAGAGGTGTTTTTTGCAAAGTGCCTACCTGTAGATTTTGGCCTGTAGCTCAGCCGCCACCTAGGGAAACCTACCAAACCTGTGCATTTCTGAAAACTAGATACCTAGGGGAATCCAAGATGGGGTGACTTGTGTGGCTCGGACCAGGTTCTGTTACCCAGAATCCTTTGCAATCCTCAAAATTTGGCTAAAAAAACACATGTTCCTAACATTTCTGTGGCAGAAAGTTCTGGAATCTGAGAGGAGACACAAATTTCCTTCCACCCAGCGTTCCCCCACGTCTCCCGATAAAAATGATACCTCACTTGTGTGGGTAGGCCTAGCGCCCGCGACAGAAAACGCCCCAAAGCGCAAAGTGGACGCATCCAAATTTGTGAAGGAAAACAGAGGTGTTTTTTGGAAAGTGCCTACCTGTAGATTTTGGCTTGTAGCTCAGCCGCCACCTAGGGAAACCTACCAAACCTGTGCATTTCTGAAAACTAGAGACCTTGGGGAATCCAAGATGGGGTGACTTGTGTGGCTCGGACCAGGTTCTGTTACCCAGAATCCTTTGCAAACCTCAAAATTTGGCTAAAAAAACACATGTTCCTAACATTTCTGTGGCAGAAAGTTCTGGAATCTGAGAGGAGACACAAATTTCCTTCCACCCAGCGTTCCCCCACGTCTCCCGATAAAAATGATACCTCACTTGTGTGGGTAGGCCTAGCGCCCGCGACAGAAAACGCCCCAAAGCGCAAAGTGGACGCATCCAAATTTGTGAAGGAAAACAGAGGTGTTTTTTGGAAAGTGCCTACCTGTAGATTTTGGCTTGTAGCTCAGCCGCCACCTAGGGAAACCTACCAAACCTGTGCATTTCTGAAAACTAGAGACCTAGGGGAATCCAAGATGGGGTGACTTGTGTGGCTCGGACCAGGTTCTGTTACCCAGAATCCTTTGCAAACCTCAAAATTTGGCTAAAAAAACACATGTTCCTCACATTTCTGTGGCAGAAAGTTCTGGAATCTGAGAGGAGCCACAAATTTCCTTCCACCCAGCGTTCCCCCACATCTCCCGATAAAAATGATACCTCACTTGTGTGGGTAGGCCTAGCGCCCGCGACAGAAACTGCCCCAAAGCGCAAAGTGGACGCATCCAAATTTGTGAACGAAAAAAGAGGTGTTTTTTGCAAAGTGCCTACCTGTAGATTTTGGCTTGTAGCTCAGCCGCCACCTAGGGAAACCTACCAAACCTGTGCATTTCTGAAAACTAGAGACCTAGGGGAATCCAAGATGGGGTGACTTGTGTGGCTCGGACCAGGTTTTGTTACCCAGAATCCTTTGCAAACCTCAAAATTTGGCTAAAAAAACACATGTTCCTCACATTTCTGTGGCAGAAAGTTCTGGAATCTGAGAGGAGCCACGAATTTCCTTCCACCCAGCGTTCCCCCACGTCTCCCGATAAAAATGATACCTCACTTGTGTGCGTAGGCCTAGCGCCCGAGACAGGAAACGCCCCAAAGCGCAACGTAGACACAGCCACATTTTTTAAGGAAAACAGAGGTGTTTTTTGCAAAGTGCCTACCTGTAGATTTTGGCCTGTAGCTCAGCCGCCACCTAGGGAAACCTACCAAACCTGTGCATTTCTGAAAACTAGAGACCTAGGGGAATCCAAGATGGGGTGACTTGTGTGGCTCGGACCAGGTTCTGTTACCCATAATCCTTTGCAAACCTCAAAATTTGGCTAAAAAAACACATGTTCCTAACATTTCTGTGGCAGAAAGTTCTGGAATCTGAGAGGAGCCACAAATTTCCTTCCACCCAGCGTTCCCCCACGTCTCCCGATAAAAATGATACCTCACTTGTGTGGGTAGGCCTAGCGCCCGCGACAGGAAACGCCCCAAAGCGCAACGTGGACACATCCAAATTTGTGAAGGAAAACAGAGGTGTTTTTTGCAAAGTGCCTACCTGTAGATTTTGGCCTGTAGCTCAGCCGCCACCTAGGGAAACCTACGAAACCTGTGCATTTCTGAAAACTAGAGACCTAGGGCAATCCAAGATGGGGTGACTTGTGTGGCTCGGACCAGGTTTTGTTACCCAGAATCCTTTGCAAACCTCAAAATTTGGCTAAAAAAACACATGTTCCTCACATTTCTGTGGCAGAAAGTTCTGGAATCTGAGAGGAGCCACAAATTTCCTTCCACCCAGCCTTCCCCCACGTCTCCCGATAAAAATGATACCTCACTTGTGTGGGTAGGCCTAGCCCCCGCGACAGAAACTGCCCCAAAGCGCAAAGTGGACGCATCCAAATTTGTGAAGGAAAACAGAGGTGTTTTTTGCAAAGTGCCTACCTGTAGATTTTGGCTTGTAGCTCAGCCGCCACCTAGGGAAACCTACCAAACCTGTGCATTTCTGAAAACTAGAGACCTAGGGGAATCCAAGATGGGGTGACTTGTGTGGCTCGGACCAGGTTCTGTTACCCAGAATCCTTTGCAAACCTCAAAATTTGGCTAAAAAAACACATGTTCCTAACATTTCTGTGGCAGAAAGTTCTGGAATCTGAGAGGAGCCACGAATTTCCTTCCACCCAGCGTTCCCCCACGTCTCCCGATAAAAATGATACCTCACTTGTGTGGGTAGGCCTAGCGCCCGCGACAGGAAACGCCCCAAAGCGCAACGTGGACACATCCAAATTTGTGAAGGAAAACAGAGGTGTTTTTTGCAAAGTGCCTACCTGTAGATTTTGGCCTGTAGCTCAGCCGCCACCTAGGGAAACCTACCAAACCTGTGCATTTCTGAAAACTAGAGACCTAGGGGAATCCAAGATGGGGTGACTTGTGTGGCTCGGACCAGGTTCTGTTACCCAGAATCCTTTGCAAACCTCAAAATTTGGCTAAAAAAACACATGTTCCTAACATTTCTGTGGCAGAAAGTTCTGGAATCTGAGAGGAGCCACAAATTTCCTTCCACCCAGCGTTCCCCCACGTCTCCCGATAAAAATGATACCTCACTTGTGTGCGTAGGCCTAGCGCCCGTGACAGGAAATGCCCCAAAGCGCAACGTGGACACAGCCAAATTTGAAGGAAAACAGAGGTGTTTTTTGCAAAGTGCCTACCTGTAGATTTTGGCCTGTAGCTCAGCCGCCACCTAGGGAAACCTACCAAACCTGTGCATTTATGAAAACTAGAGACCTAGGGGAATCCAAGATGGGGTGACTTGTGTGGCTGGGACCAGGTTCTGTTACCCAGAATCCTTTGCAAACCTCAAAATTTGGCTAAAAAAACACATGTTCCTAACATTTCTGTGGCAGAAAGTTCTGGAATCTGAGAGGAGCCACAAATTTCCTTCCACCCAGCGTTCCCTCACGTCTCCCGATAAAAATGATACCTCACTTGTGTGGGTAGGCCTAGCGCCCGCGACAGAAACTGCCCCAAAGCGCAAAGTGGACGCATCCAAATTTGTGAAGGAAAACAGAGGTGTTTTTTGCAAAGTGCCTACCTGTAGATTTTGGCTTGTAGCTCAGCCACCACCCAGGGAAACCTACCAAACCTGTGCATTTCTGAAAACTAGAGACCTAGGGGAATCCACGATGGGGTGACTTGTGTGGCTCGGTCCAGGTTCTGTTACCCAGAATCCTTAGAAAACCTCAAAATTTGGCTAAAAAAACACATGTTCCTCACATTTCTGTGGCAGAAAGTTTTGGAATCTGAGAGGAGCCATGAATTTCCTTCCACCCAGCGTTCCCCCACGTCTCCCGATAAAAATGATACCTCACTTGTGTGGGTAGGCCTAGCGCCCGCGACAGGAAACGCCCCAAAGCGCAACGTGGACACATCCAAATTTGTGAAGGAAAACAGAGGTGTTTTTTGCAAAGTGCCTACCTGTAGATTTTGGCCTGTAGCTCAGCCGCCATCTACTGAAATCTACCAAACCTGTGCATTTCTGAAAACTAGAGACCTAGGGGAATCCAAGATGGGGTGACTTGTGTGGCTCGGACCAGGTTCTGTTACCCAGAATCCTTTGCAAACCTCAAAATTTGGCTAAAAAAACACATGTTCCTCACATTTCTGTGGCAGAAAGTTCTGGAATCTGAGAGGAGCCACGAATTTCCTTCCACCCAACGTTCCCCCACGTCTCCCGATAAAAATGATACCTCACTTGTGTGCGTAGGCCTAGCGCCCGTGACAGGAAACGCCCCAAAGTGCAATGTGGACACAGCCAAATTTTTGAAAGAAAACAGAGGTGTTTTTTGCAAAGTGCCTACCTGTAGATTTTGGCCTGTAGCTCAGCAGCCACCTAGGGAAACCTACCAAACCTGTGCATTTCTGAAAACTAGAGACCTAGGGGAATCCAAGATGGGGTGACTTGTGTGGCTCGGACCAGGTTCTGTTACCCAGAATCCTTTGCAAAACTCAAAATTTGGCTAAAAAAACACATGTTCCTAACATTTCTGTGGCAGAAAGTTCTGGAATCTGAGAGGAGCCACAAATTTCCTTCCACCCAGCGTTCCCCCACGTCTCCCGATAAAAATGATACCTCACATGTGTGGGTAGGCCTAGCGCCCGCGACAGAAAACGCCCCAAAGCGCAAAGTGGACGCATCCAAATTTGTGAAGGAAAACAGAGGTGTTTTTTGCAAAGTGCCTACCTGTAGATTTTGGCTTGTAGCTCAGCCGCCACCTAGGGAAACCTACCAAACCTGTGCATCTCTGAAAACTAGATACCTAGGGGAATCCAAGATGGGGTGACTTGTGTGGCTCGGACCAGGTTCTGTTACCCAGAATCCTTTGCAAACCTCAAAATTTGGCTAAAAAAACACAAGTTCCTCACATTTCTGTGGCAGAAAGTTCTGGAATCTGAGAGGAGCCACGAATTTCCTTCCACCCAGCGTTCCCCCACGTCTCCTGATAAAAATGATACCTCACTTGTGTGCGTAGGCCTAGCGCCCGTGACAGGAAATGCCCCAAAGCGCAACGTGGACACAGCCAAATTTTTGAAGGAAAACAGAGGTGTTTTTTGCAAAGTGCCTACCTGTAGATTTTGGCCTGTAGCTCAGCCGCCACCTAGGGAAACCTACCAAACCTGTGCATTTATGAAAACTAGAGACCTAGGGGAATCCAAGATGGGGTGACTTGTGTGGCTGGGACCAGGTTCTGTTACCCAGAATCCTTTGCAAACCTCAAAATTTGGCTAAAAAAACACATGTTCCTAACATTTCTGTGGCAGAAAGTTCTGGAATCTGAGAGGAGCCACAAATTTCCTTCCACCCAGCGTTCCCCCACGTCTCCCGATAAAAATGATACCTCACTTGTGTGGGTAGGCCTAGCGCCCGCGACAGAAACTGCCCCAAAGCGCAAAGTGGACGCATCCAAATTTGTGAAGGAAAACAGAGGTGTTTTTTGCAAAGTGCCTACCTGTAGATTTTGGCTTGTAGCTCAGCCGCCACCTAGGGAAACCTACCAAACCTGTGCATTTCTGAAAACTAGAGACCTAGGGGAATCCAAGATGGGGTGACTTGTGTGGCTCGGACCAGGTTCTGTTACCCAGAATCCTTTGCAAACCTCAAAATTTGGCTAAAAAAACACATGTTCCTCACATTTCTGTGGCAGAAAGTTCTGGAATCTGAGAGGAGCCACGAATTTCCTTCCACCCAGCGTTCCCCCACGTCTCCCGATAAAAATGATACCTCACTTGTGTGCGTAGGCCTAGTGCCCGAGACAGGAAACGCCCCAAAGCGCAACGTAGACACAGCCAAATTTTTGAAGGAAAACAGAGGTGTTTTTTGCAAAGTGCCTACCTGTAGATTTTGGCCTGTAGCTCAGCCGCCAGCTAGGGAAACCTACCAAACCTGTGCATTTCTGAAAACTAGAGACCTAGGGGAATCCAAGATGGGGTGACTTGTGTGGCTCCGACCAGGTTCTGTTACCCATAATCCTTTGCAAACCTCAAAATTTGGCTAAAAAAACACATGTTCCTAACATTTCTGTGGCAGAAAGTTCTGGAATCTGAGAGGAGCCACAAATTTCCTGCCACCCAGCGTTCCCCCACGTCTCCCGATAAAAATGATACCTCACTTGTGTGGGTAGGCCTAGCGCCCGCGACAGGAAACGCCCCAAAGCGCAACGTGGACACATCCAAATTTGTGAAGGAAAACAGAGGTGTTTTTTGCAAAGTGCCTACCTGCAGATTTTGCCATGTAGCTCAGCCGCCACCTAGGGAAACCTACCAAACCTGTGCATTTCTGAAAACTAGAGACCTAGGGGAATCCAAGATGGGGTGACTTGTGTGGCTCGGACCAGGTTCTGTTACCCAGAATCCTTTGCAAACCTCAAAATTTGGCTAAAAAAACACATGTTCCTAACATTTCTGTGGCAGAAAGTTCTGGAATCTGAGAGGAGCCACGAATTTCCTTCCACCCAGCGTTCCCCCACGTCTCCCGATAAAAATGATACCTCACTTGTGTGGGTAGGCCTAGCGCCTGCGACAGGAAACGCCCCAAAGCGCAACGTGGACACATCCAAATTTGTGAAGGAAAACAGAGGTGTTTTTTGCAAAGTGCCTACCTGTAGATTTTGGCCTGTAGCTCAGCCGCCACCTAGGGAAACCTACCAAACCTGTGCATTTCTGAAAACTAGAGACCTAGGGGAATCCAAGATGGGGTGACTTGTGTGGCTCGGACGAGGTTCTGTTACCCAGAATCCTTTGCAAACCTCAAAATTTGGCTAAAAAAACACAAGTTCCTCACATTTCTGTGGCAGAAAGTTCTGGAATCTGAGAGGAGCCACGAATTTCCTTCCACCCAGCGTTCCCCCACGTCTCCTGATAAAAATGATACCTCACTTGTGTGCGTAGGCCTAGCGCCCGTGACAGGAAATGCCCCAAAGCGCAACGTGGACACAGCCAAATTTTTGAAGGAAAACAGAGGTGTTTTTTGCAAAGTGCCTACCTGTAGATTTTGGCCTGTAGCTCAGCCGCCACCTAGGGAAACCTACCAAACCTGTGCATTTATGAAAACTAGAGACCTAGGGGAATCCAAGATGGGGTGACTTGTGTGGCTGGGACCAGGTTCTGTTACCCAGAATCCTTTGCAAACCTCAAAATTTGGCTAAAAAAACACATGTTCCTAACATTTCTGTGGCAGAAAGTTCTGGAATCTGAGAGGAGCCACAAATTTCCTTCCACCCAGCGTTCCCCCACGTCTCCCGATAAAAATGATACCTCACTTGTGTGGGTAGGCCTAGCGCCCGCGACAGAAACTGCCCCAAAGCGCAAAGTGGACGCATCCAAATTTGTGAAGGAAAACAGAGGTGTTTTTTGCAAAGTGCCTACCTGTAGATTTTGGCTTGTAGCTCAGCCGCCACCTAGGGAAACCTACCAAACCTGTGCATTTCTGAAAACTAGAGACCTAGGGGAATCCAAGATGGGGTGACTTGTGTGGCTCGGACCAGGTTCTGTTACCCAGAATCCTTTGCAAACCTCAAAATTTGGCTAAAAAAACACATGTTCCTCACATTTCTGTGGCAGAAAGTTCTGGAATCTGAGAGGAGCCACGAATTTCCTTCCACCCAGCGTTCCCCCACGTCTCCCGATAAAAATGATACCTCACTTGTGTGCGTAGGCCTAGTGCCCGAGACAGGAAATGCCCCAAAGCGCAATGTGGACACATCCAAATTTGTGAAGGAAAACAGAGGTGTTTTTTGCAAAGTGCCTACCTGCAGATTTTGCCATGTAGCTCAGCCGCCACCTAGGGAAACCTACCAAACCTGTGCATTTCTGAAAACTAGAGACCTAGGGGAATCCAAGATGGGGTGACTTGTGTGGCTCGGACCAGGTTCTGTTACCCAGAATCCTTTGCAAACCTCAAAATTTGGCTAAAAAAACACATGTTCCTAACATTTCTGTGGCAGAAAGTTCTGGAATCTGAGAGGAGCCACGAATTTCCTTCCACCCAGCGTTCCCCCACGTCTCCCGATAAAAATGATACCTCACTTGTGTGGGTAGGCCTAGCGCCCGCGACAGGAAACGCCCCAAAGCGCAACGTGGACACATCCAAATTTGTGAAGGAAAACAGAGGTGTTTTTTGCAAAGTGCCTACCTGTAGATTTTGGCCTGTAGCTCAGCCGCCACCTAGGGAAACCTACCAAACCTGTGCATTTCTGAAAACTAGAGACCTAGGGGAATCCAAGATGGGGTGACTTGTGTGGCTCGGACCAGGTTCTGTTACCCAGAATCCTTTGCAAACCTCAAAATTTGGCTAAAAAAACACATGTTCCTCACATTTCTGTGGCAGAAAGTTCTGGAATCTGAGAGGAGCCACGAATTTCCTTCCACCCAGCGTTCCCCCACGTCTCCCGATAAAAATGATACCTCACTTGTGTGCGTAGGCCCAGCGCCCGTGACAGGAAACGCCCCAAAGCGCAATGTGGACACAGCCAAATTTTTGAAGGAAAACATAGGTGTTTTTTGCAAAGTGCCTACCTGTAGATTTTGGCCTGTAGCTCAGCCGCCACCTAGGGAAACCTACCAAACCTGTGCATTTATGAAAACTAGAGACCTAGGGGAATCCAAGATGGGGTGACTTGTGTGGCTGGGACCAGGTTCTGTTACCCAGAATCCTTTGCAAACCTCAAAATTTGGCTAAAAAAACACATGTTCCTAACATTTCTGTGGCAGAAAGTTCTGGAATCTGAGAGGAGCCACAAATTTCCTTCCACCCAGCGTTCCCTCACGTCTCCCGATAAAAATGATACCTCACTTGTGTGGGTAGGCCTAGCGCCCGCGACAGAAACTGCCCCAAAGCGCAAAGTGGACGCATCCAAATTTGTGAAGGAAAACAGAGGTGTTTTTTGCAAAGTGCCTACCTGTAGATTTTGGCTTGTAGCTCAGCCACCACCCAGGGAAACCTACCAAACCTGTGCATTTCTGAAAACTAGAGACCTAGGGGAATCCACGATGGGGTGACTTGTGTGGCTCGGTCCAGGTTCTGTTACCCAGAATCCTTAGAAAACCTCAAAATTTGGCTAAAAAAACACATGTTCCTCACATTTCTGTGGCAGAAAGTTTTGGAATCTGAGAGGAGCCATGAATTTCCTTCCACCCAGCGTTCCCCCACGTCTCCCGATAAAAATGATACCTCACTTGTGTGGGTAGGCCTAGCGCCCGCGACAGGAAACGCCCCAAAGCGCAACGTGGACACATCCAAATTTGTGAAGGAAAACAGAGGTGTTTTTTGCAAAGTGCCTACCTGTAGATTTTGGCCTGTAGCTCAGCCGCCATCTACTGAAATCTACCAAACCTGTGCATTTCTGAAAACTAGAGACCTAGGGGAATCCAAGATGGGGTGACTTGTGTGGCTCGGACCAGGTTCTGTTACCCAGAATCCTTTGCAAACCTCAAAATTTGGCTAAAAAAACACATGTTCCTCACATTTCTGTGGCAGAAAGTTCTGGAATCTGAGAGGAGCCACGAATTTCCTTCCACCCAACGTTCCCCCACGTCTCCCGATAAAAATGATACCTCACTTGTGTGCGTAGGCCTAGCGCCCGTGACAGGAAACGCCCCAAAGTGCAATGTGGACACAGCCAAATTTTTGAAAGAAAACAGAGGTGTTTTTTGCAAAGTGCCTACCTGTAGATTTTGGCCTGTAGCTCAGCAGCCACCTAGGGAAACCTACCAAACCTGTGCATTTCTGAAAACTAGAGACCTAGGGGAATCCAAGATGGGGTGACTTGTGTGGCTCGGACCAGGTTCTGTTACCCAGAATCCTTTGCAAAACTCAAAATTTGGCTAAAAAAACACATGTTCCTAACATTTCTGTGGCAGAAAGTTCTGGAATCTGAGAGGAGCCACAAATTTCCTTCCACCCAGCGTTCCCCCACGTCTCCCGATAAAAATGATACCTCACATGTGTGGGTAGGCCTAGCGCCCGCGACAGAAAACGCCCCAAAGCGCAAAGTGGACGCATCCAAATTTGTGAAGGAAAACAGAGGTGTTTTTTGCAAAGTGCCTACCTGTAGATTTTGGCTTGTAGCTCAGCCGCCACCTAGGGAAACCTACCAAACCTGTGCATCTCTGAAAACTAGATACCTAGGGGAATCCAAGATGGGGTGACTTGTGTGGCTCGGACCAGGTTCTGTTACCCAGAATCCTTTGCAAACCTCAAAATTTGGCAAAAAAAACACAAGTTCCTCACATTTCTGTGGCAGAAAGTTCTGGAATCTGAGAGGAGCCACGAATTTCCTTCCACCCAGCGTTCCCCCACGTCTCCTGATAAAAATGATACCTCACTTGTGTGCGTAGGCCTAGCGCCCGTGACAGGAAATGCCCCAAAGCGCAACGTGGACACAGCCAAATTTTTGAAGGAAAACAGAGGTGTTTTTTGCAAAGTGCCTACCTGTAGATTTTGGCCTGTAGCTCAGCCGCCACCTAGGGAAACCTACCAAACCTGTGCATTTATGAAAACTAGAGACCTAGGGGAATCCAAGATGGGGTGACTTGTGTGGCTGGGACCAGGTTCTGTTACCCAGAATCCTTTGCAAACCTCAAAATTTGGCTAAAAAAACACATGTTCCTAACATTTCTGTGGCAGAAAGTTCTGGAATCTGAGAGGAGCCACAAATTTCCTTCCACCCAGCGTTCCCCCACGTCTCCCGATAAAAATGATACCTCACTTGTGTGGGTAGGCCTAGCGCCCGCGACAGAAACTGCCCCAAAGCGCAAAGTGGACGCATCCAAATTTGTGAAGGAAAACAGAGGTGTTTTTTGCAAAGTGCCTACCTGTAGATTTTGGCTTGTAGCTCAGCCGCCACCTAGGGAAACCTACCAAACCTGTGCATTTCTGAAAACTAGAGACCTAGGGGAATCCAAGATGGGGTGACTTGTGTGGCTCGGACCAGGTTCTGTTACCCAGAATCCTTTGCAAACCTCAAAATTTGGCTAAAAAAACACATGTTCCTCACATTTCTGTGGCAGAAAGTTCTGGAATCTGAGAGGAGCCACGAATTTCCTTCCACCCAGCGTTCCCCCACGTCTCCCGATAAAAATGATACCTCACTTGTGTGCGTAGGCCTAGTGCCCGAGACAGGAAACGCCCCAAAGCGCAACGTAGACACAGCCAAATTTTTGAAGGAAAACAGAGGTGTTTTTTGCAAAGTGCCTACCTGTAGATTTTGGCCTGTAGCTCAGCCGCCAGCTAGGGAAACCTACCAAACCTGTGCATTTCTGAAAACTAGAGACCTAGGGGAATCCAAGATGGGGTGACTTGTGTGGCTCCGACCAGGTTCTGTTACCCATAATCCTTTGCAAACCTCAAAATTTGGCTAAAAAAACACATGTTCCTAACATTTCTGTGGCAGAAAGTTCTGGAATCTGAGAGGAGCCACAAATTTCCTGCCACCCAGCGTTCCCCCACGTCTCCCGATAAAAATGATACCTCACTTGTGTGGGTAGGCCTAGCGCCCGCGACAGGAAACGCCCCAAAGCGCAACGTGGACACATCCAAATTTGTGAAGGAAAACAGAGGTGTTTTTTGCAAAGTGCCTACCTGCAGATTTTGCCATGTAGCTCAGCCGCCACCTAGGGAAACCTACCAAACCTGTGCATTTCTGAAAACTAGAGACCTAGGGGAATCCAAGATGGGGTGACTTGTGTGGCTCGGACCAGGTTCTGTTACCCAGAATCCTTTGCAAACCTCAAAATTTGGCTAAAAAAACACATGTTCCTAACATTTCTGTGGCAGAAAGTTCTGGAATCTGAGAGGAGCCACGAATTTCCTTCCACCCAGCGTTCCCCCACGTCTCCCGATAAAAATGATACCTCACTTGTGTGGGTAGGCCTAGCGCCTGCGACAGGAAACGCCCCAAAGCGCAATGTGGACACATCCAAATTTGTGAAGGAAAACAGAGGTGTTTTTTGCAAAGTGCCTACCTGTAGATTTTGGCCTGTAGCTCAGCCGCCACCTAGGGAAACCTACCAAACCTGTGCATTTCTGAAAACTAGAGACCTAGGGGAATCCAAGATGGGGTGACTTGTGTGGCTCGGACGAGGTTCTGTTACCCAGAATCCTTTGCAAACCTCAAAATTTGGCTAAAAAAACACAAGTTCCTCACATTTCTGTGGCAGAAAGTTCTGGAATCTGAGAGGAGCCACGAATTTCCTTCCACCCAGCGTTCCCCCACGTCTCCTGATAAAAATGATACCTCACTTGTGTGCGTAGGCCTAGCGCCCGTGACAGGAAATGCCCCAAAGCGCAACGTGGACACAGCCAAATTTTTGAAGGAAAACAGAGGTGTTTTTTGCAAAGTGCCTACCTGTAGATTTTGGCCTGTAGCTCAGCCGCCACCTAGGGAAACCTACCAAACCTGTGCATTTATGAAAACTAGAGACCTAGGGGAATCCAAGATGGGGTGACTTGTGTGGCTGGGACCAGGTTCTGTTACCCAGAATCCTTTGCAAACCTCAAAATTTGGCTAAAAAAACACATGTTCCTAACATTTCTGTGGCAGAAAGTTCTGGAATCTGAGAGGAGCCACAAATTTCCTTCCACCCAGCGTTCCCCCACGTCTCCCGATAAAAATGATACCTCACTTGTGTGGGTAGGCCTAGCGCCCGCGACAGAAACTGCCCCAAAGCGCAAAGTGGACGCATCCAAATTTGTGAAGGAAAACAGAGGTGTTTTTTGCAAAGTGCCTACCTGTAGATTTTGGCTTGTAGCTCAGCCGCCACCTAGGGAAACCTACCAAACCTGTGCATTTCTGAAAACTAGAGACCTAGGGGAATCCAAGATGGGGTGACTTGTGTGGCTCGGACCAGGTTCTGTTACCCAGAATCCTTTGCAAACCTCAAAATTTGGCTAAAAAAACACATGTTCCTCACATTTCTGTGGCAGAAAGTTCTGGAATCTGAGAGGAGCCACGAATTTCCTTCCACCCAGCGTTCCCCCACGTCTCCCGATAAAAATGATACCTCACTTGTGTGCGTAGGCCTAGTGCCCGAGACAGGAAATGCCCCAAAGCGCAATGTGGACACATCCAAATTTGTGAAGGAAAACAGAGGTGTTTTTTGCAAAGTGCCTACCTGCAGATTTTGCCATGTAGCTCAGCCGCCACCTAGGGAAACCTACCAAACCTGTGCATTTCTGAAAACTAGAGACCTAGGGGAATCCAAGATGGGGTGACTTGTGTGGCTCGGACCAGGTTCTGTTACCCAGAATCCTTTGCAAACCTCAAAATTTGGCTAAAAAAACACATGTTCCTAACATTTCTGTGGCAGAAAGTTCTGGAATCTGAGAGGAGCCACGAATTTCCTTCCACCCAGCGTTCCCCCACGTCTCCCGATAAAAATGATACCTCACTTGTGTGGGTAGGCCTAGTGCCCGCGACAGGAAACGCCCCAAAGCGCAACGTGGACACATCCAAATTTGTGAAGGAAAACAGAGGTGTTTTTTGCAAAGTGCCTACCTGTAGATTTTGGCCTGTAGCTCAGCCGCCACCTAGGGAAACCTACCAAACCTGTGCATTTCTGAAAACTAGAGACCTAGGGGAATCCAAGATGGGGTGACTTGTGTGGCTCGGACCAGGTTCTGTTACCCAGAATCCTTTGCAAACCTCAAAATTTGGCTAAAAAAACACATGTTCCTCACATTTCTGTGGCAGAAAGTTCTGGAATCTGAGAGGAGCCACGAATTTCCTTCCACCCAGCGTTCCCCCACGTCTCCCGATAAAAATGATACCTCACTTGTGTGCGTAGGCCCAGCGCCCGTGACAGGAAACGCCCCAAAGCGCAATGTGGACACAGCCAAATTTTTGAAGGAAAACATAGGTGTTTTTTGCAAAGTGCCTACCTATAGATTTTGGCCTGTAGCTCAGCCGCCACCTAGGGAAACCTACCAAACCTGTGCATTTCTGAAAACTAGAGACCTTGGGGAATGCAAGATGGGGTGACTTGTGTGGCTCGGACCAGGTTCTGTTACCCAGAATCCTTTGCAAACCTCAAAATTTGGCTAAAAAAACACATGTTCCTAACATTTCTGTGGCAGAAAGTTCTGGAATCTGAGAGGAGCCACAAATTTCCTTCCACCCAGCGTTCCCCCACGTCTCCCGATAAAAATGATACCTCACTTGTGTGTGTAGGCCTAGCGCCCGAGACAGGAAACGCCCCAAAGCGCAACGTAGACACAGCCAAATTTTTGAAGGAAAACAGAGGTGTTTTTTGCAAAGTGCCTACCTGTAGATTTTGGCCTGTAGCTCAGCCGCCACCTAGGGAAACCTACCAAACCTGTGCATTTCTGAAAACTAGAGACCTAGGGGAATCCAAGATGGGGTGACTTGTGTGGCTCGGACCAGGTTCTGTTACCCATAATCCTTTGCAAACCTCAAAATTTGGCTAAAAAAACACATGTTCCTAACATTTCTGTGGCAGAAAGTTCTGGAATCTGAGAGGAGCCACAAATTTCCTTCCACCCAGCGTTCCCCCACGTCTCCCGATAAAAATGATACCTCACTTGTGTGGGTAGGCCTAGCGCCCGCAACAGGAAACGCCCCAAAGCGCAACGTGGACACATCCAAATTTGTGAAGGAAAACAGAGGTGTTTTTTGCAAAGTGCCTACCTGTAGATTTTGGCCTGTAGCTCAGCCGCCACCTAGGGAAACCTACCAAACCTGTGCATTTCTGAAAACTAGAGACCTAGGGGAATCCAAGATGGGGTGACTTGTGTGGCTCGGACCAGGTTCTGTTACGCAGAATCCTTTGCAAACCTCAAAATTAGGCTAAAAAAACACATGTTCCTCAAATTTCTGTGGCAGAAAGTTCTGGAATCTGAGAGGAGACACGAATTTCCTTCCAACCAGCGTTCCCCCACGTCTCCCGATAAAAATGATACCTCACTTGTGTTGGTAGGCCTAGCGCCCGCGACAGGAAACGCCCCAAAGCTCAACGTGGACACATCCAAATTTGTGAAGGAAAACAGAGGCGTTTTTTGCAAAGTGCCTACCTGTAGATTTTGGCCTGTAGCTCAGCCGCCACCTACGGAAACCTACCAAACCTGTGCATTTCTGAAAACTAGAGACCTAGGGGAATCCATGATGGAGTGACTTGTGTGGCTCGGACCAGGTTCTGTTACCCAGAATCCTTTGCAAACCTCAACATTTGGCTAAAAAAACACATGTTCCTCACATTTCTGTGGCAGAAAGTTCTGGAATCTGAGAGGAGCCACGAATTTCCTTCCACCCAGCATTCCCCCACGTCTCCCGATAAAAATGATACCTCACTTGTGTGGGTAGGCCTAGCGCCCGCGACAGGAAACGCCCCAAAGCGCAACGTGGACACATCCAAATTTGTGAAGGAAAACAGAGGTGTTTTTTGCAAAGTGCCTACCTGTAGATTTTGGCCTGTAGCTCAGCCGCCACCTACTGAAATCTACCAAACCTGTGCATTTCTGAAAACTAGAGACCTAGGGGAATCCAAGATGGGGTGACTTGTGTGGCTCGGACCAGGTTCTGTTACCCAGAATAATTTGCAAACCTCAAAATTTGGCTAAAAAAACACATGTTCCTCACATTTCTGTGGCAGAAAGTTCTGGAATCTGAGAGGAGCCACGAATTTCCTTCCACCCAGCGTTCCCCCACGTCTCCCGATAAAAATGATACCTCACTTGTGTGCGTAGGCCTAGCGCCCGTGACAGGAAACGCCCCAAAGTGCAATGTGGACACAGCCAAATTTTTGAAAGAAAACAGAGGTGTTTTTTGCAAAGTGCCTACCTGTAGATTTTGGCCTGTAGCTCAGCAGCCACCTAGGGAAACCTACCAAACCTGTGCATTTCTGAAAACTAGAGACCTAGGGGAATCCAAGATGGGGTGACTTGTGTGGCTCGGACCAGGTTCTGTTACCCAGAATCCTTTGCAAACCTCAAAATTTGGCTAAAAAAACACATGTTCCTAACATTTCTGTGGCAGAAAGTTCTGGAATCTGAGAGGAGCCACAAATTTCCTTCCACCCAGCGTTCCCCCACGTCTCCCGATAAAAATGATACCTCACTTGTGTGGGTAGGCCTAGCGCCCGCGACAGAAAACGCCCCAAAGCGCAAAGTGGACGCATCCAAATTTGTGAAGGAAAACAGAGGTGTTTTTTGCAAAGTGCCTACCTGTAGATTTTGGCTTGTAGCTCACCTAGGGAAACCTACCAAACCTGTGCATTTCTGAAAACTAGAGACCTAGGGGAATCCAAGATGGGGTGACTTGTGTGGCTCGGTCCAGGTTCTGTTACCCAGAATCCTTTGCAAACCTCAAAATTTGGCTAAAAAAACATATGTTCCTCACATTTCTGTGGCAGAAAGTTCTGGAATCTGAGAGGAGCCATGAATTTCCTTCCACCCAGCGTTCCCCCACGTCTCCCGATAAAAATGATACCTCACTTGTGTGCGTAGGCCTAGCGCGCGTGACAGGAAATGCCCCAAAGCGCAACGTGGACACAGCCAAATTTTTGAAGGAAAACAGAGGTGTTTTTTGCAAAGTGCCTACCTGTAGATTTTGGCCTGTAGCTCAGCCGCCAGCTAGGGAAACCTACCAAACCTGTGCATTTCTGAAAACTAGAGACCTAGGGGAATCCAAGATGGGGTGACTTGTGTGGCTGGGACCAGGTTCTGTTACCCAGAATCCTTTGCAAACCTCAAAATTTGGCTAAAAAAACACATGTTCCTAACATTTCTGTGGCAGAAAGTTCTGGAATCTGAGAGGAGCCACAAATTTCCTTCCACCCAGCGTTCCCCCACGTCTCCCGATAAAAATGATACCTCACTTGTGTGGGTAGGCCTAGCGCCCGCGACAGAAACTGCCCCAAAGCGCAAAGTGGACGCATCCAAATTTGTGAAGGAAAACAGAGGTGTTTTTTGCAAAGTGCCTACCTGTAGATTTTGGCTTGTAGCTCAGCCACCACCCAGGGAAACCTACCAAACCTGTGCAGTTCTGAAAACTAGAGACCTAGGGGAATCCACGATGGGGTGACTTGTGTGGCTCGGTCCAGGTTCTGTTACCCAGAATCCTTTGAAAACCTCAAAATTTGGCTAAAAAAACACATGTTCCTCACATTTCTGTGGCAGAAAGTTCTGGAATCTGAGAGGAGGCACGAATTTCCTTCCACCCAGCGTTCCCCCATGTCTCCCGATAAAAATGATACCTCACTTGTGTGGGTAGGCCTAGCGCCCGCGACAGGAAACGCCCCAAAGCGCAACGTGGACACATCCAAATTTGTGAAGGAAAACAGAGGTGTTTTTTGCAAAGTGCCTACCTGTAGATTTTGGCCTGTAGCTCAGCCGCCACCTACTGAAATCTACCAAACCTGTGCATTTCTGAAAACTAGAGACCTAGGGGAATCCAAGATGGGGTGACTTGTGTGGCTCGGACCAGGTTCTGTTACCCAGAATCCTTTGCAAACCTCAAAATTTGGCTAAAAAAACACATGTTCCTCACATTTCTGTGGCAGAAAGTTCTGGAATCTGAGAGGAGGCACGAATTTCCTTCCACCCAGCGTTCCCCCACGTCTCCCGATAAAAATGATACCTCACTTGTGTGGGTAGGCCTAGCGCCCGCGACAGGAAACGCCCCAAAGCGCAACGTGGACACATCCAAATTTGTGAAGGAAAACAGAGGTGTTTTTTGCAAAGTGCCTACCTGTAGATTTTGGCCTGTAGCTCAGCCGCCACCTACTGAAATCTACCAAACCTGTGCATTTCTGAAAACTAGAGACCTAGGGGAATCCAAGATGGGGTGACTTGTGTGGCTCGGACCAGGTTCTGTTACCCAGAATCCTTTGCAAAACTCAAAATTTGGCTAAAAAAACACATGTTCCTAACATTTCTGTGGCAGAAAGTTCTGGAATCTGAGAGGAGCCACAAATTTCCTTCCACCCAGCGTTCCCCCACGTCTCCCGATAAAAATGATACCTCACTTGTGTGGGTAGGCCTAGCGCCCGCGACAGAAACTGCCCCAAAGCGCAAAGTGGACGCATCCAAATTTGTGAAGGAAAACAGAGGTGTTTTTTGCAAAGTGCCTACCTGTAGATTTTGGCTTGTAGCTCAGCCGCCACCTAGGGAAACGTACCAAACCTGTGCATTTCTGAAAACTAGAGACCTAGGGGAATCCAAGATGGGGTGACTTGTGTGGCTCGGACCAGGTTCTGTTACCCAGAATCCTTTGCAAACCTCAAAATTTGGCTAAAAAAACACATGTTCCTCACATTTCTGTGGCAGAAAGTTCTGGAATCTGAGAGGAGCCACGAATTTCCTTCCACCCAGCGTTCCCCCACGTCTCCCGATAAAAATGATACCTCACTTGTGTGGGTAGGCCTAGCGCCCGCGACAGTAAACGCCCCAAAGCGCAACGTGGACACATCCAAATTTGTGAAGGAAAACAGAGGTGTTTTTTGCAAAGTGCCTACCTGCAGATTTTGCCATGTAGCTCAGCCGCCACCTAGGGAAACCTACCAAACCTGTGCATTTCTGAAAACTAGAGACCTAGGGGAATCCAAGATGGGGTGACTTGTGTGGCTCGGACCAGGTTCTGTTACCCAGAATCCTTTGCAAACCTCAAAATTTGGCTAAAAAAACACATGTTCCTAACATTTCTGTGGCAGAAAGTTCTGGAATCTGAGAGGAGCCACGAATTTCCTTCCACCCAGCGTTCCCCCACGTCTCCCGATAAAAATGATACCTCACTTGTGTGGGTAGGCCTAGCGCCCGCGACAGGAAACGCCCCAAAGCGCAACGTGGACACATCCAAATTTGTGAAGGAAAACAGAGCTGTTTTTTGCAAAGTGCCTACCTGTAGATTTTGGCCTGTAGCTCAGCCGCCACCTAGGGAAACCTACCAAACCTGTGCATTTCTGAAAACTAGAGACCTAGGGGAATCCAAGATGGGGTGACTTGTGTGGCTCGGACCAGGTTCTGTTACCCAGAATCCTTTGCAAAACTCAAAATTTGGCTAAAAAAACACATGTTCCTCACATTTCTGTGGCAGAAAGTTCTGGAATCTGAGAGGAGCCACGAATTTCCTTCCACCCAGCGTTCCCCCACGTCTCCCGATAAAAATGATACCTCACTTGTGTGCGTAGGCCCAGCGCCCGTGACAGGAAACGCCCCAAAGCGCAATGTGGACACAGCCAAATTTTTGAAGGAAAACAGAGGTGTTTTTTGCAAAGTGCCTACCTGTAGATTTTGGCCTGTAGCTCAGCCGCCACCTAGGGAAACCTACCAAACCTGTGCATTTCTGAAAACTAGAGACCTTGGGGAATCCAAGATGGGGTGACTTGTGTGGCTCGGACCAGGTTCTGTTACCCAGAATCCTTTGCAAACCTCAAAATTTGGCTAAAAAAACACATGTTCCTAACATTTCTGTGGTAGAAAGTTCTGGAATCTGAGAGGAGCCACAAATTTCCTTCCACCCAGCGTTCCCCCACGTCTCCCGATAAAAATGATACCTCACTTGTGTGGGTAGGCCTAGCGCCCGCGACAGAAGACGCCCCAAAGCGCAAAGTGGACGCATCCAAATTTGTGAAGGAAAACAGAGGTGTTTTTTGCAAAGTGCCTACCTGTAGATTTTGGCTTGTAGCTCAGCCGCCACCTAGGGAAACCTACCAAACCTGTGCATTTCTGAAAACTAGAGACCTAGGGGAATCCAAGATGGGGTGACTTGTGTGGCTCGGACCAGGTTCTGTTACCCAGAATCCTTTGCAAACCTCAAAATTTGGCTAAAAAAACACATGTTCCTCACATTTCTGTGGCAGAAAGTTCTGGAATCTGAGAGGAGCCACGAATTTCCTTCCACCCAGCGTTCCCCCACGTCTCCCGATAAAAATGATACCTCACTTGTGTGCGTAGGCCTAGCGCCCGTGACAGGAAACGCCCCAAAGCGCAACGTGGACACAGCCAAATTTTTGAAGGAAAACAGAGGTGTTTTTTGCAAAGTGCCTACCTGTAGATTTTGGCCTGTAGCTCAGCCGCCACCTAGGGAAACCTACCAAACCTGTGCATTTCTGAAAACTAGAGACCTAGGGGAATATAAGATGGGGTGACTTGTGTGGATCGGACCAGGTTCTGTTACCCAGAATCCTTTGCAAACCTCAAAATTTGGCTAAAAAAACACATGTTCCTCACATTTCTGTGGCAGAAAGTTCTGGAATCTGAGAGGAGCCACGAATTTCCATCCACCCAGCGTTCCCCCACGTCTCCCGATAAAAATGATACCTCACTTGTGTGGGTAGGCCTAGCGCCCGCGACAGGAAACGCCCCAAAGCGCAACGTGGACACATCCAAATTTGTGAAGGAAAACAGAGGTGTTTTTTGCAAAGTGCCTACCTGTAGATTTTGGCCTGTAGCTCAGCCGCCACCGAGGGAAACCTACCAAACCTGTGCATTTCTGAAAACTAGAGACCTAGGGGAATCCAAGATGGGGTGACTTGTGTGGCTCGGACAAGGTTCTGTTACCCAGAATCCTTTGCAAACCTCAAAATTTGGCTAAAAAAACACATGTTCCTCACATTTCTGTGGCAGAAAGTTCTGGAATCTGAGAGGAGCCACGAATTTCCTTCCACCCAGCGTTCCCCCACGTCTCCCGATAAAAATGATACCTCACTTGTGTGGGTAGGCCTAGCGCCCGTGACAGGAAACGCCCCAAAGCGCAACGTGGACACATCCAAATTTGTGAAGGAAAACAGAGGTGTTTTTTGCAAAGTGCCTACCTGTAGATTTTGGCCTGTAGCTCAGCCGCCACCTAGGTAAACCTACCAAACCTGTGCATTTCTGAAAACTAGAGACCTAGGGGAATCCAAGATGGGGTGACTTGTGTGGCTCGGACCAGGTTCTGTTACCCAGAATCCTTTGCAAACCTCAAAATTTGGCTAAAAAAACACATGTTCCTCACATTTCTGTGGCAGAAAGTTCTGGAATCTGAGAGGAGCCACGAATTTCCTTCCAACCAGCATTCCCCCACGTCTCCCGATAAAAATGATAACTCACTTGTGTGGGTAGGCCTAGCGCCCGCGACAGAAAACGCCCCAAAGCGCAAAGTGGACGCATCCAAATTTGTGAAGGAAAACAGAGGTGTTTTTTGCAAAGTGCCTACCTGTAGATTTTGGCCTGTAGCTCAGCCGCCACCTACTGAAATCTACCAAACCTGTGCATTTCTGAAAACTAGAGACCTAGGGGAATCCAAGATGGGGTGACTTGTGTGGCTCGGACCAGGTTCTGTTACCCAGAATCCTTTGCAAAACTCAAAATTTGGCTAAAAAAACACATGTTCCTAACATTTCTGTGGCAGAAAGTTCTGGAATCTGAGAGGAGCCACAAATTTCCTTCCACCCAGCGTTCCCCCACGTCTCCCGATAAAAATGATACCTCACTTGTGTGGGTAGGCCTAGCGCCCGCGACAGAAACTGCCCCAAAGCGCAAAGTGGACGCATCCAAATTTGTGAAGGAAAACAGAGGTGTTTTTTGCAAAGTGCCTACCTGTAGATTTTGGCTTGTAGCTCAGCCGCCACCTAGGGAAACGTACCAAACCTGTGCATTTCTGAAAACTAGAGACCTAGGGGAATCCAAGATGGGGTGACTTGTGTGGCTCGGACCAGGTTCTGTTACCCAGAATCCTTTGCAAACCTCAAAATTTGGCTAAAAAAACACATGTTCCTCACATTTCTGTGGCAGAAAGTTCTGGAATCTGAGAGGAGCCACGAATTTCCTTCCACCCAGCGTTCCCCCACGTCTCCCGATAAAAATGATACCTCACTTGTGTGGGTAGGCCTAGCGCCCGCGACAGTAAACGCCCCAAAGCGCAACGTGGACACATCCAAATTTGTGAAGGAAAACAGAGGTGTTTTTTGCAAAGTGCCTACCTGCAGATTTTGCCATGTAGCTCAGCCGCCACCTAGGGAAACCTACCAAACCTGTGCATTTCTGAAAACTAGAGACCTAGGGGAATCCAAGATGGGGTGACTTGTCTGGCTCGGACCAGGTTCTGTTACCCAGAATCCTTTGCAAACCTCAAAATTTGGCTAAAAAAACACATGTTCCTAACATTTCTGTGGCAGAAAGTTCTGGAATCTGAGAGGAGCCACGAATTTCCTTCCACCCAGCGTTCCCCCACGTCTCCCGATAAAAATGATACCTCACTTGTGTGGGTAGGCCTAGCGCCCGCGACAGGAAACGCCCCAAAGCGCAACGTGGACACATCCAAATTTGTGAAGGAAAACAGAGCTGTTTTTTGCAAAGTGCCTACCTGTAGATTTTGGCCTGTAGCTCAGCCGCCACCTAGGGAAACCTACCAAACCTGTGCATTTCTGAAAACTAGAGACCTAGGGGAATCCAAGATGGGGTGACTTGTGTGGCTCGGACCAGGTTCTGTTACCCAGAATCCTTTGCAAAACTCAAAATTTGGCTAAAAAAACACATGTTCCTCACATTTCTGTGGCAGAAAGTTCTGGAATCTGAGAGGAGCCACGAATTTCCTTCCACCCAGCGTTCCCCCACGTCTCCCGATAAAAATGATACCTCACTTGTGTGCGTAGGCCCAGCGCCCGTGACAGGAAACGCCCCAAAGCGCAATGTGGACACAGCCAAATTTTTGAAGGAAAACAGAGGTGTTTTTTGCAAAGTGCCTACCTGTAGATTTTGGCCTGTAGCTCAGCCGCCACCTAGGGAAACCTACCAAACCTGTGCATTTCTGAAAACTAGAGACCTTGGGGAATCCAAGATGGGGTGACTTGTGTGGCTCGGACCAGGTTCTGTTACCCAGAATCCTTTGCAAACCTCAAAATTTGGCTAAAAAAACACATGTTCCTAACATTTCTGTGGTAGAAAGTTCTGGAATCTGAGAGGAGCCACAAATTTCCTTCCACCCAGCGTTCCCCCACGTCTCCCGATAAAAATGATACCTCACTTGTGTGGGTAGGCCTAGCGCCCGCGACAGAAGACGCCCCAAAGCGCAAAGTGGACGCATCCAAATTTGTGAAGGAAAACAGAGGTGTTTTTTGCAAAGTGCCTACCTGTAGATTTTGGCTTGTAGCTCAGCCGCCACCTAGGGAAACCTACCAAACCTGTGCATTTCTGAAAACTAGAGACCTAGGGGAATCCAAGATGGGGTGACTTGTGTGGCTCGGACCAGGTTCTGTTACCCAGAATCCTTTGCAAACCTCAAAATTTGGCTAAAAAAACACATGTTCCTCACATTTCTGTGGCAGAAAGTTCTGGAATCTGAGAGGAGCCACGAATTTCCTTCCACCCAGCGTTCCCCCACGTCTCCCGATAAAAATGATACCTCACTTGTGTGCGTAGGCCTAGCGCCCGTGACAGGAAACGCCCCAAAGCGCAACGTGGACACAGCCAAATTTTTGAAGGAAAACAGAGGTGTTTTTTGCAAAGTGCCTACCTGTAGATTTTGGCCTGTAGCTCAGCCGCCACCTAGGGAAACCTACCAAACCTGTGCATTTCTGAAAACTAGAGACCTAGGGGAATATAAGATGGGGTGACTTGTGTGGATCGGACCAGGTTCTGTTACCCAGAATCCTTTGCAAACCTCAAAATTTGGCTAAAAAAACACATGTTCCTCACATTTCTGTGGCAGAAAGTTCTGGAATCTGAGAGGAGCCACGAATTTCCATCCACCCAGCGTTCCCCCACGTCTCCCGATAAAAATGATACCTCACTTGTGTGGGTAGGCCTAGCGCCCGCGACAGGAAACGCCCCAAAGCGCAACGTGGACACATCCAAATTTGTGAAGGAAAACAGAGGTGTTTTTTGCAAAGTGCCTACCTGTAGATTTTGGCCTGTAGCTCAGCCGCCACCTACTGAAATCTACCAAACCTGTGCATTTCTGAAAACTAGAGACCTAGGGGAATCCAAGATGGGGTGACTTGTGTGGCTCGGACCAGGTTCTGTTACCCAGAATCCTTTGCAAACCTCAAAATTTGGCTAAAAAAACACATGTTCCTCACATTTCTGTGGCAGAAAGTTCTGGAATCTGAGAGGAGCCACGAATTTCCTTCCACCCAGCGTTCCCCCACGTCTCCCGATAAAAATGATACCTCACTTGTGTGCGTAGGCCTAGCGCCCGTGACAGGAAACGCCCCAAAGTGCAATGTGGACACAGCCAAATTTTTGAAAGAAAACAGAGGTGTTTTTTGCAAAGTGCCTACCTGTAGATTTTGGCCTGTAGCTCAGCAGCCACCTAGGGAAACCTACCAAACCTGTGCATTTCTGAAAACTAGAGACCTAGGGGAATCCAAGATGGGGTGACTTGTGTGGCTCGGACCAGGTTCTGTTACCCAGAATCCTTTGCAAACCTCAAAATTTGGCTAAAAAAACACATGTTCCTAACATTTCTGTGGCAGAAAGTTCTGGAATCTGAGAGGAGCCACAAATTTCCTTCCACCCAGCGTTCCCCCACGTCTCCCGATAAAAATGATACCTCACTTGTGTGGGTAGGCCTAGCGCCCGCGACAGAAAACGCCCCAAAGCGCAAAGTGGACGCATCCAAATTTGTGAAGGAAAACAGAGGTGTTTTTTGCAAAGTGCCTACCTGTAGATTTTGGCTTGTAGCTCACCTAGGGAAACCTACCAAACCTGTGCATTTCTGAAAACTAGAGACCTAGGGGAATCCAAGATGGGGTGACTTGTGTGGCTCGGTCCAGGTTCTGTTACCCAGAATCCTTTGCAAACCTCAAAATTTGGCTAAAAAAACATATGTTCCTCACATTTCTGTGGCAGAAAGTTCTGGAATCTGAGAGGAGCCATGAATTTCCTTCCACCCAGCGTTCCCCCACGTCTCCCGATAAAAATGATACCTCACTTGTGTGCGTAGGCCTAGCGCGCGTGACAGGAAATGCCCCAAAGCGCAACGTGGACACAGCCAAATTTTTGAAGGAAAACAGAGGTGTTTTTTGCAAAGTGCCTACCTGTAGATTTTGGCCTGTAGCTCAGCCGCCAGCTAGGGAAACCTACCAAACCTGTGCATTTCTGAAAACTAGAGACCTAGGGGAATCCAAGATGGGGTGACTTGTGTGGCTGGGACCAGGTTCTGTTACCCAGAATCCTTTGCAAACCTCAAAATTTGGCTAAAAAAACACATGTTCCTAACATTTCTGTGGCAGAAAGTTCTGGAATCTGAGAGGAGCCACAAATTTCCTTCCACCCAGCGTTCCCCCACGTCTCCCGATAAAAATGATACCTCACTTGTGTGGGTAGGCCTAGCGCCCGCGACAGAAACTGCCCCAAAGCGCAAAGTGGACGCATCCAAATTTGTGAAGGAAAACAGAGGTGTTTTTTGCAAAGTGCCTACCTGTAGATTTTGGCTTGTAGCTCAGCCACCACCCAGGGAAACCTACCAAACCTGTGCAGTTCTGAAAACTAGAGACCTAGGGGAATCCACGATGGGGTGACTTGTGTGGCTCGGTCCAGGTTCTGTTACTCAGAATCCTTTGAAAACCTCAAAATTTGGCTAAAAAAACACATGTTCCTCACATTTCTGTGGCAGAAAGTTCTGGAATCTGAGAGGAGGCACGAATTTCCTTCCACCCAGCGTTCCCCCACGTCTCCCGATAAAAATGATACCTCACTTGTGTGGGTAGGCCTAGCGCCCGCGACAGGAAACGCCCCAAAGCGCAACGTGGACACATCCAAATTTGTGAAGGAAAACAGAGGTGTTTTTTGCAAAGTGCCTACCTGTAGATTTTGGCCTGTAACTCAGCCGCCACCTACTGAAATCTACCAAACCTGTGCATTTCTGAAAACTAGAGACCTTTCGGGAATCCAAGATGGGGTGACTTGTGTGGCTCGGACCAGGTTCTGTTACCCAGAATCCTTTGCAAACCTCAAAATTTTGCTAAAAAAACACATGTTCCTCACATTTCTGTGGCAGAAAGTTCTGGAATCTGAGAGGAGCCACGAATTTCCTTCCACCCAGCGTTCCCCCACGTCTCCCGATAAAAATGATACCTCACTTGTGTGCGTAGGCCTAGCGCCCGTGACATGAAATGCCCCAAAGCGCAACGTGGACACAGCCAAATTTTTGAAGGAAAACAGAGGTGTTTTTTGCAAAGTGCCTACCTGTAGATTTTGGCCTGTAGCTCAGCCGCCACCTAGGGAAACCTACCAAACCTGTGCATTTATGAGAACTAGAGACCTAGGGGAATCCAAGATGGGGTGACTTGTGTGGCTGGGACCAGGTTCTGTTACCCAGAATCCTTTGCAAACCTCAAAATTTGGCTAAAAAAACACATGTTCCTAACATTTCTGTGGCAGAAAGTTCTGGAATCTGAGAGGAGCCACAAATTTCCTTCCACCCAGCGTTCCCCCACGTCTCCCGATAAAAATGATACCTCACTTGTGTGGGTAGGCCTAGCGCCCGCGACAGAAACTGCCCCAAAGCGCAAAGTGGACGCATCCAAATTTGTGAAGGAAAACAGAGGTGTTTTTTGCAAAGTGCCTACCTGTAGATTTTGGCTTGTAGCTCACCTAGGGAAACCTACCAAACCTGTGCATTTCTGAAAACTAGAGACCTAGGGGAATCCAAGATGGGGTGACTTGTGTGGCTCGGTCCAGGTTCTGTTACCCAGAATCCTTTGCAAACCTCAAAATTTGGCTAAAAAAACATATGTTCCTCACATTTCTGTGGCAGAAAGTTCTGGAATCTGAGAGGAGCCATGAATTTCCTTCCACCCAGCGTTCCCCCACGTCTCCCGATAAAAATGATACCTCACTTGTGTGCGTAGGCCTAGCGCGCGTGACAGGAAATGCCCCAAAGCGCAACGTGGACACAGCCAAATTTTTGAAGGAAAACAGAGGTGTTTTTTGCAAAGTGCCTACCTGTAGATTTTGGCCTGTAGCTCAGCCGCCAGCTAGGGAAACCTACCAAACCTGTGCATTTCTGAAAACTAGAGACCTAGGGGAATCCAAGATGGGGTGACTTGTGTGGCTGGGACCAGGTTCTGTTACCCAGAATCCTTTGCAAACCTCAAAATTTGGCTAAAAAAACACATGTTCCTAACATTTCTGTGGCAGAAAGTTCTGGAATCTGAGAGGAGCCACAAATTTCCTTCCACCCAGCGTTCCCCCACGTCTCCCGATAAAAATGATACCTCACTTGTGTGGGTAGGCCTAGCGCCCGCGACAGAAACTGCCCCAAAGCGCAAAGTGGACGCATCCAAATTTGTGAAGGAAAACAGAGGTGTTTTTTGCAAAGTGCCTACCTGTAGATTTTGGCTTGTAGCTCAGCCACCACCCAGGGAAACCTACCAAACCTGTGCAGTTCTGAAAACTAGAGACCTAGGGGAATCCACGATGGGGTGACTTGTGTGGCTCGGTCCAGGTTCTGTTACTCAGAATCCTTTGAAAACCTCAAAATTTGGCTAAAAAAACACATGTTCCTCACATTTCTGTGGCAGAAAGTTCTGGAATCTGAGAGGAGGCACGAATTTCCTTCCACCCAGCGTTCCCCCACGTCTCCCGATAAAAATGATACCTCACTTGTGTGGGTAGGCCTAGCGCCCGCGACAGGAAACGCCCCAAAGCGCAACGTGGACACATCCAAATTTGTGAAGGAAAACAGAGGTGTTTTTTGCAAAGTGCCTACCTGTAGATTTTGGCCTGTAACTCAGCCGCCACCTACTGAAATCTACCAAACCTGTGCATTTCTGAAAACTAGAGACCTTTCGGGAATCCAAGATGGGGTGACTTGTGTGGCTCGGACCAGGTTCTGTTACCCAGAATCCTTTGCAAACCTCAAAATTTTGCTAAAAAAACACATGTTCCTCACATTTCTGTGGCAGAAAGTTCTGGAATCTGAGAGGAGCCACGAATTTCCTTCCACCCAGCGTTCCCCCACGTCTCCCGATAAAAATGATACCTCACTTGTGTGCGTAGGCCTAGCGCCCGTGACATGAAATGCCCCAAAGCGCAACGTGGACACAGCCAAATTTTTGAAGGAAAACAGAGGTGTTTTTTGCAAAGTGCCTACCTGTAGATTTTGGCCTGTAGCTCAGCCGCCACCTAGGGAAACCTACCAAACCTGTGCATTTATGAGAACTAGAGACCTAGGGGAATCCAAGATGGGGTGACTTGTGTGGCTGGGACCAGGTTCTGTTACCCAGAATCCTTTGCAAACCTCAAAATTTGGCTAAAAAAACACATGTTCCTAACATTTCTGTGGCAGAAAGTTCTGGAATCTGAGAGGAGCCACAAATTTCCTTCCACCCAGCGTTCCCCCACGTCTCCCGATAAAAATGATACCTCACTTGTGTGGGTAGGCCTAGCGCCCGCGACAGAAACTGCCCCAAAGCGCAAAGTGGACGCATCCAAATTTGTGAAGGAAAACAGAGGTGTTTTTTGCAAAGTGCCTACCTGTAGATTTTGGCTTGTAGCTTAGCCACCACCCAGGGAAACCTACCAAACCTGTGCATTTCTGAAAACTAGAGACCTAGGGGAATCCACGATGGGGTGACTTGTGTGGCTCGGTCCAGGTTCTGTTACACAGAATCCTTTGAAAACCTCAAAATTTGGCTAAAAAAACACATGTTCCTCACATTTCTGTGGCAGAAAGTTCTGGAATCTGAGAGGAGGCACGAATTTCCTTCCACCCAGCGTTCCCCCATGTCTCCCGATAAAAATGATACCTCACTTGTGTGGGTAGGCCTAGCGCCCGCGACAGGAAACGCCCCAAAGCGCAACGTGGACACATCCAAATTTGTGAAGGAAAACAGAGGTGTTTTTTGCAAAGTGCCTACCTGTAGATTTTGGCCTGTAGCTCAGCCGCCACCTACTGAAATCTACCAAACCTGTGCATTTCTGAAAACTAGAGACCTAGGGGAATCCAAGATGGGGTGACTTGTGTGGCTCGGACCAGGTTCTGTTACCCAGAATCCTTTGCAAACCTCAAAATTTGGCTAAAAAAACACATGTTCCTCACATTTCTGTGGCAGAAAGTTCTGGAATCTGAGAGGAGGCACGAATTTCCTTCCATCCAGCGTTCCCCCACGTCTCCCGATAAAAATGATACCTCACTTGTGTGGGTAGGCCTAGCGCCCGCGACAGGAAACGCCCCAAAGCGCAACGTGGACACATCCAAATTTGTGAAGGAAAACAGAGGTGTTTTTTGCAAAGTGCCTACCTGTAGATTTTGGCCTGTAGCTCAGCCGCCACCTACTGAAATCTACCAAACCTGTGCATTTCTGAAAACTAGAGACCTAGGGGAATCCAAGATGGGGTGACTTGTGTGGCTCGGACCAGGTTCTGTTACCCAGAATCCTTTGCAAAACTCAAAATTTGGCTAAAAAAACACATGTTCCTAACATTTCTGTGGCAGAAAGTTCTGGAATCTGAGAGGAGCCACAAATTTCCTTCCACCCAGCGTTCCCCCACGTCTCCCGATAAAAATGATACCTCACTTGTGTGGGTAGGCCTAGCGCCCGCGACAGAAACTGCCCCAAAGCGCAAAGTGGACGCATCCAAATTTGTGAAGGAAAACAGAGGTGTTTTTTGCAAAGTGCCTACCTGTAGATTTTGGCTTGTAGCTCAGCCGCCACCTAGGGAAACGTACCAAACCTGTGCATTTCTGAAAACTAGAGACCTAGGGGAATCCAAGATGGGGTGACTTGTGTGGCTCGGACCAGGTTCTGTTACCCAGAATCCTTTGCAAAATTTGGCTAAAAAAACACATGTTCCTCACATTTCTGTGGCAGAAAGTTCTGGAATCTGAGAGGAGCCACGAATTTCCTTCCACCCAGCGTTCCCCCACGTCTCCCGATAAAAATGATACCTCACTTGTGTGGGTAGGCCTAGCGCCCGCGACAGTAAACGCCCCAAAGCGCAACGTGGACACATCCAAATTTGTGAAGGAAAACAGAGGTGTTTTTTGCAAAGTGCCTACCTGCAGATTTTGCCATGTAGCTCAGCCGCCACCTAGGGAAACCTACCAAACCTGTGCATTTCTGAAAACTAGAGACCTAGGGGAATCCAAGATGGGGTGACTTGTGTGGCTCGGACCAGGTTCTGTTACCCAGAATCCTTTGCAAACCTCAAAATTTGGCTAAAAAAACACATGTTCCTAACATTTCTGTGGCAGAAAGTTCTGGAATCTGAGAGGAGCCACGAATTTCCTTCCACCCAGCGTTCCCCCACGTCTCCCGATAAAAATGATACCTCACTTGTGTGGGTAGGCCTAGCGCCCGCGACAGGAAACGCCCCAAAGCGCAACGTGGACACATCCAAATTTGTGAAGGAAAACAGAGCTGTTTTTTGCAAAGTGCCTACCTGTAGATTTTGGCCTGTAGCTCAGCCGCCACCTAGGGAAACCTACCAAACCTGTGCATTTCTGAAAACTAGAGACCTAGGGGAATCCAAGATGGGGTGACTTGTGTGGCTCGGACCAGGTTCTGTTACCCAGAATCCTTTGCAAAACTCAAAATTTGGCTAAAAAAACACATGTTCCTCACATTTCTGTGGCAGAAAGTTCTGGAATCTGAGAGGAGCCACGAATTTCCTTCCACCCAGCGTTCCCCCACGTCTCCCGATAAAAATGATACCTCACTTGTGTGCGTAGGCCCAGCGCCCGTGACAGGAAACGCCCCAAAGCGCAATGTGGACACAGCCAAATTTTTGAAGGAAAACAGAGGTGTTTTTTGCAAAGTGCCTACCTGTAGATTTTGGCCTGTAGCTCAGCCGCCACCTAGGGAAACCTACCAAACCTGTGCATTTCTGAAAACTAGAGACCTTGGGGAATCCAAGATGGGGTGACTTGTGTGGCTCGGACCAGGTTCTGTTACCCAGAATCCTTTGCAAACCTCAAAATTTGGCTAAAAAAACACATGTTCCTAACATTTCTGTGGTAGAAAGTTCTGGAATCTGAGAGGAGCCACAAATTTCCTTCCACCCAGCGTTCCCCCACGTCTCCCGATAAAAATGATACCTCACTTGTGTGGGTAGGCCTAGCGCCCGCGACAGAAGACGCCCCAAAGCGCAAAGTGGACGCATCCAAATTTGTGAAGGAAAACAGAGGTGTTTTTTGCAAAGTGCCTACCTGTAGATTTTGGCTTGTAGCTCAGCCGCCACCTAGGGAAACCTACCAAACCTGTGCATTTCTGAAAACTAGAGACCTAGGGGAATCCAAGATGGGGTGACTTGTGTGGCTCGGACCAGGTTCTGTTACCCAGAATCCTTTGCAAACCTCAAAATTTGGCTAAAAAAACACATGTTCCTCACATTTCTGTGGCAGAAAGTTCTGGAATCTGAGAGGAGCCACGAATTTCCTTCCACCCAGCGTTCCCCCACGTCTCCCGATAAAAATGATACCTCACTTGTGTGCGTAGGCCTAGCGCCCGTGACAGGAAACGCCCCAAAGCGCAACGTGGACACAGCCAAATTTTTGAAGGAAAACAGAGGTGTTTTTTGCAAAGTGCCTACCTGTAGATTTTGGCCTGTAGCTCAGCCGCCACCTAGGGAAACCTACCAAACCTGTGCATTTCTGAAAACTAGAGACCTAGGGGAATATAAGATGGGGTGACTTGTGTGGATCGGACCAGGTTCTGTTACCCAGAATCCTTTGCAAACCTCAAAATTTGGCTAAAAAAACACATGTTCCTCACATTTCTGTGGCAGAAAGTTCTGGAATCTGAGAGGAGCCACGAATTTCCATCCACCCAGCGTTCCCCCACGTCTCCCGATAAAAATGATACCTCACTTGTGTGGGTAGGCCTAGCGCCCGCGACAGGAAACGCCCCAAAGCGCAACGTGGACACATCCAAATTTGTGAAGGAAAACAGAGGTGTTTTTTGCAAAGTGCCTACCTGTAGATTTTGGCCTGTAGCTCAGCCGCCACCGAGGGAAACCTACCAAACCTGTGCATTTCTGAAAACTAGAGACCTAGGGGAATCCAAGATGGGGTGACTTGTGTGGCTCGGACAAGGTTCTGTTACCCAGAATCCTTTGCAAACCTCAAAATTTGGCTAAAAAAACACATGTTCCTCACATTTCTGTGGCAGAAAGTTCTGGAATCTGAGAGGAGCCACGAATTTCCTTCCACCCAGCGTTCCCCCACGTCTCCCGATAAAAATGATACCTCACTTGTGTGGGTAGGCCTAGCGCCCGTGACAGGAAACGCCCCAAAGCGCAACGTGGACACATCCAAATTTGTAAAGGAAAACAGAGGTGTTTTTTGCAAAGTGCCTACCTGTAGATTTTGGCCTGTAGCTCAGCCGCCACCTAGGTAAACCTACCAAACCTGTGCATTTCTGAAAACTAGAGACCTAGGGGAATCCAAGATGGGGTGACTTGTGTAGCTCGGACCAGGTTCTGTTACCCAGAATCCTTTGCAAACCTCAAAATTTGGCTAAAAAAACACATGTTCCTCACATTTCTGTGGCAGAAAGTTCTGGAATCTGAGAGGAGCCACGAATTTCCTTCCAACCAGCATTCCCCCACGTCTCCCGATAAAAATGATAACTCACTTGTGTGGGTAGGCCTAGCGCCCGCGACAGAAAACGCCCCAAAGCGCAAAGTGGACGCATCCAAATTTGTGAAGGAAAACAGAGGTGTTTTTTGCAAAGTGCCTACCTGTAGATTTTGGCCTGTAGCTCAGCCGCCACCTACTGAAATCTACCAAACCTGTGCATTTCTGAAAACTAGAGACCTAGGGGAATCCAAGATGGGGTGACTTGTGTGGCTCGGACCAGGTTCTGTTACCCAGAATCCTTTGCAAAACTCAAAATTTGGCTAAAAAAACACATGTTCCTAACATTTCTGTGGCAGAAAGTTCTGGAATCTGAGAGGAGCCACAAATTTCCTTCCACCCAGCGTTCCCCCACGTCTCCCGATAAAAATGATACCTCACTTGTGTGGGTAGGCCTAGCGCCCGCGACAGAAACTGCCCCAAAGCGCAAAGTGGACGCATCCAAATTTGTGAAGGAAAACAGAGGTGTTTTTTGCAAAGTGCCTACCTGTAGATTTTGGCTTGTAGCTCAGCCGCCACCTAGGGAAACGTACCAAACCTGTGCATTTCTGAAAACTAGAGACCTAGGGGAATCCAAGATGGGGTGACTTGTGTGGCTCGGACCAGGTTCTGTTACCCAGAATCCTTTGCAAACCTCAAAATTTGGCTAAAAAAACACATGTTCCTCACATTTCTGTGGCAGAAAGTTCTGGAATCTGAGAGGAGCCACGAATTTCCTTCCACCCAGCGTTCCCCCACGTCTCCCGATAAAAATGATACCTCACTTGTGTGGGTAGGCCTAGCGCCCGCGACAGTAAACGCCCCAAAGCGCAATGTGGACACATCCAAATTTGTGAAGGAAAACAGAGGTGTTTTTTGCAAAGTGCCTACCTGCAGATTTTGCCATGTAGCTCAGCCGCCACCTAGGGAAACCTACCAAACCTGTGCATTTCTGAAAACTAGAGACCTAGGGGAATCCAAGATGGGGTGACTTGTCTGGCTCGGACCAGGTTCTGTTACCCAGAATCCTTTGCAAACCTCAAAATTTGGCTAAAAAAACACATGTTCCTAACATTTCTGTGGCAGAAAGTTCTGGAATCTGAGAGGAGCCACGAATTTCCTTCCACCCAGCGTTCCCCCACGTCTCCCGATAAAAATGATACCTCACTTGTGTGGGTAGGCCTAGCGCCCGCGACAGGAAACGCCCCAAAGCGCAACGTGGACACATCCAAATTTGTGAAGGAAAACAGAGCTGTTTTTTGCAAAGTGCCTACCTGTAGATTTTGGCCTGTAGCTCAGCCGCCACCTAGGGAAACCTACCAAACCTGTGCATTTCTGAAAACTAGAGACCTAGGGGAATCCAAGATGGGGTGACTTGTGTGGCTCGGACCAGGTTCTGTTACCCAGAATCCTTTGCAAAACTCAAAATTTGGCTAAAAAAACACATGTTCCTCACATTTCTGTGGCAGAAAGTTCTGGAATCTGAGAGGAGCCACGAATTTCCTTCCACCCAGCGTTCCCCCACGTCTCCCGATAAAAATGATACCTCACTTGTGTGCGTAGGCCCAGCGCCCGTGACAGGAAACGCCCCAAAGCGCAATGTGGACACAGCCAAATTTTTGAAGGAAAACAGAGGTGTTTTTTGCAAAGTGCCTACCTGTAGATTTTGGCCTGTAGCTCAGCCGCCACCTAGGGAAACCTACCAAACCTGTGCATTTCTGAAAACTAGAGACCTTGGGGAATCCAAGATGGGGTGACTTGTGTGGCTCGGACCAGGTTCTGTTACCCAGAATCCTTTGCAAACCTCAAAATTTGGCTAAAAAAACACATGTTCCTAACATTTCTGTGGTAGAAAGTTCTGGAATCTGAGAGGAGCCACAAATTTCCTTCCACCCAGCGTTCCCCCACGTCTCCCGATAAAAATGATACCTCACTTGTGTGGGTAGGCCTAGCGCCCGCGACAGAAGACGCCCCAAAGCGCAAAGTGGACGCATCCAAATTTGTGAAGGAAAACAGAGGTGTTTTTTGCAAAGTGCCTACCTGTAGATTTTGGCTTGTAGCTCAGCCGCCACCTAGGGAAACCTACCAAACCTGTGCATTTCTGAAAACTAGAGACATAGGGGAATCCAAGATGGGGTGACTTGTGTGGCTCGGACCAGGTTCTGTTACCCAGAATCCTTTGCAAACCTCAAAATTTGGCTAAAAAAACACATGTTCCTCACATTTCTGTGGCAGAAAGTTCTGGAATCTGAGAGGAGCCACGAATTTCCTTCCACCCAGCGTTCCCCCACGTCTCCCGATAAAAATGATACCTCACTTGTGTGCGTAGGCCTAGCGCCCGTGACAGGAAACGCCCCAAAGCGCAACGTGGACACAGCCAAATTTTTGAAGGAAAACAGAGGTGTTTTTTGCAAAGTGCCTACCTGTAGATTTTGGCCTGTAGCTCAGCCGCCACCTAGGGAAACCTACCAAACCTGTGCATTTCTGAAAACTAGAGACCTAGGGGAATATAAGATGGGGTGACTTGTGTGGATCGGACCAGGTTCTGTTACCCAGAATCCTTTGCAAACCTCAAAATTTGGCTAAAAAAACACATGTTCCTCACATTTCTGTGGCAGAAAGTTCTGGAATCTGAGAGGAGCCACGAATTTCCATCCACCCAGCGTTCCCCCACGTCTCCCGATAAAAATGATACCTCACTTGTGTGGGTAGGCCTAGCGCCCGCGACAGGAAACGCCCCAAAGCGCAACGTGGACACATCCAAATTTGTGAAGGAAAACAGAGGTGTTTTTTGCAAAGTGCCTACCTGTAGATTTTGGCCTGTAGCTCAGCCGCCACCGAGGGAAACCTACCAAACCTGTGCATTTCTGAAAACTAGAGACCTAGGGGAATCCAAGATGGGGTGACTTGTGTGGCTCGGACAAGGTTCTGTTACCCAGAATCCTTTGCAAACCTCAAAATTTGGCTAAAAAAACACATGTTCCTCACATTTCTGTGGCAGAAAGTTCTGGAATCTGAGAGGAGCCACGAATTTCCTTCCACCCAGCGTTCCCCCACGTCTCCCGATAAAAATTATACCTCACTTGTGTGGGTATGCCTAGCGCCCGTGACAGGAAACGCCCCAAAGCGCAACGTGGACACATCCAAATTTGTGAAGGAAAACAGAGGTGTTTTTTGCAAAGTGCCTACCTGTAGATTTTGGCCTGTAGCTCAGCCGCCACCTAGGTAAACCTACCAAACCTGTGCATTTCTGAAAACTAGAGACCTAGGGGAATCCAAGATGGGGTGACTTGTGTGGCTCGGACCAGGTTCTGTTACCCAGAATCCTTTGCAAACCTCAAAATTTGGCTAAAAAAACACATGTTCCTCACATTTCTGTGGCAGAAAGTTCTGGAATCTGAGAGGAGCCACGAATTTCCTTCCAACCAGCATTCCCCCACGTCTCCCGATAAAAATGATAACTCACTTGTGTGGGTAGGCCTAGCGCCCGCGACAGAAAACGCCCCAAAGCGCAAAGTGGACGCATCCAAATTTGTGAAGGAAAACAGAGGTGTTTTTTGCAAAGTGCCTACCTGTAGATTTTGGCTTGTAGCTCAGCCGCAACCTAGGGAAACCTACCAAACCTGTGCATTTCTGAAAACTAGAGACCTAGGGGAATCCAAGATGGGGTGACTTGTGTGGCTCGGACCAGGTTCTGTTACCCAGAATCCTTTGCAAACCTCAAAATTTGGCTAAAAAAACACATGTTCCTAACATTTCTGTGGCAGAAAGTTCTGGAATCTGAGAGGAGCCACGAATTTCCTTCCACCCAGCGTTCCCCCACTTCTCCCGATAAAAATGATACCTCACTTGTGTGGGTAGGCCTAGCGCCCGCGACAGGAAACGCCCCAAAGCGCAACGTGGACACATCCAAATTTGTGAAGGAAAACAGAGGTGTTTTTTGCAAAGTGCCTACCTGTAGATTTTGGCCTGTAGCTCAGCTGCCACCTAGGGAAACCTACCAAACCTGTGCATTTCTGAAAACTAGAGACCTAGGGGAATCCAAGATGGGGTGACTTGTGTGGCTCGGACCAGGTTCTGTTACCCAGAATCCTTTGCAAAACTCAAAATTTGGCTAAAAAAACACATGTTCCTCACATTTCTGTGGCAGAAAGTTCTGGAATCTGAGAGGAGCCACGAATTTCCTTCCACCCAGCGTTCCCCCACGTCTCCCGATAAAAATGATACCTCACTTGTGTGCGTAGGCCCAGCGCCCGTGACAGGAAACGCCCCAAAGCGCAATGTGGACACAGCCAAATTTTTGAAGGAAAACAGAGGTGTTTTTTGCAAAGTGCCTACCTGTAGATTTTGGCCTGTAGCTCAGCCGCCACCTAGGGAAACCTACCAAACCTGTGCATTTCTGAAAACTAGACACCTTGGGGAATCCAAGATGGGGTGACTTGTGTGGCTCGGACCAGGTTCTGTTACCCAGAATCCTTTGCAAACCTCAAAATTTGGCTAAAAAAACACATGTTCCTAACATTTCTGTGGCAGAAAGTTCTGGAATCTGAGAGGAGCCACAAATTTCCTTCCACCCAGCGTTCCCCCACGTCTCCCGATAAAAATGATACCTCACTTGTGTGGGTAGGCCTGGCGCCCGCGACAGAAGACGCCCCAAAGCGCAAAGTGGACGCATCCAAATTTGTGAAGGAAAACAGAGGTGTTTTTTGCAAAGTGCCTACCTGTAGATTTTGGCCTGTAGCTCAGCCGCCACCTAGGGAAACCTACCAAACCTGTGCATTTCTGAAAACTAGAGACCTAGGGGAATCCAAGATGGGGTGACTTGTGTGGCTCGGACCAGGTTCTGTTACCCAGAATCCTTTGCAAACCTCAAAATTTGGCTAAAAAAACACATGTTCCTCACATTTCTGTGGCAGAAAGTTCTGGAATCTGAATTTCCTTCCACCCAGCGTTCCCCCACGTCTCCCGATAAAAATGATACCTCACTTGTGTGCGTAGGCCTAGCGCCCGTGACAGGAAACGCCCCAAAGCGCAACGTGGACACAGCCAAATTTTTGAAGGAAAACAGAGGTGTTTTTTGCAAAGTGCCTACCTGTAGATTTTGGCCTGTAGCTCAGCCGCCACCTAGGGAAACCTACCAAACCTGTGCATTTCTGAAAACTAGAGACCTAGGGTAATCCAAGATGGGGTGACTTGTGTGGCCCGGACCAGGTTCTGTTACCCAGAATCCTTTGCAAACCTCAAAATTTGGCTAAAAAAACACATGTTCCTAACATTTCTGTGGCAGAAAGTTCTGGAATCTGAGAGGAGCCACAAATTTCCTTCCACCCAGCGTTCCCCCATGTCTCCCGATAAAAATGATACCTCACTTGTGTGGGTAGGCCTAGCGCCCGCGACAGAAAACGCCCCAAAGCGCAAAGTGGACGCATCCAAATTTGTGAAGGAAAACAGAGGTGTTTTTTGCAAAGTGCCTACCTGTAGATTTTGGCTTGTAGCTCAGCCGCCACCTAGGGAAACCTACCAAACCTGTGCATTTCTGAAAACTAGAGACCTAGGGGAATCCAAGATGGGGTGACTTGTGTGGCTCGGACCAGGTTCTATTACCCAGAATCCTTTGCAAACCTCAAAATTTGGCTAAAAAAACACATGTTCCTAACATTTCTGTGGCAGAAAGTTCTGAATCTGAGAGGAGCCACAAATTTCCTTCCACCCAGCGTTCCCCCACGTCTCCCGATAAAAATGATACCTCACTTGTGTGGGTAGGCCTAGCGCCCGCGACAGAAAACGCCCCAAAGCGCAAAGTGGACGCATCCAAATTTGTGAAGGAAAACAGAGGTGTTTTTTGCAAAGTGCCTACCTGTAGATTTTGGCCTGTAGCTCAGCCGCCACCTAGGGAAACCTACCAAACCTGTGCATTTCTGAAAACTAGAGACCTAGGGGAATATAAGATGGGGTGACTTGTGTGGCTCGGACCAGGTTCTGTTACCCAGAATCCTTTGCAAACCTCAAAATTTGGCTAAAAAAACACATGTTCCTCACATTTCTGTGGCAGAAAGTTCTGGAATCTGAGAGGAGCCACGAATTTCCATCCACCCAGCGTTCCCCCACGTCTCCCGATAAAAATGATACCTCACTTGTGTGGGTAGGCCTAGCGCCCGCGACAGGAAACGCCCCAAAGCGCAACGTGGACACATCCAAATTTGTGAAGGAAAACAGAGGTGTTTTTTGCAAAGTGCCTACCTGTAGATTTTGGCCTGTAGCTCAGCCGCCACCGAGGGAAACCTACCAAACCTGTGCATTTCTGAAAACTAGAGACCTAGGGGAATCCAAGATGGGGTGACTTGTGTGGCTCGGACAAGGTTCTGTTACCCAGAATCCTTTGCAAACCTCAAAATTTGGCTAAAAAAACACATGTTCCTCACATTTCTGTGGCAGAAAGTTCTGGAATCTGAGAGGAGCCACGAATTTCCTTCCATCCAGCGTTCCCCCACGTCTCCCGATAAAAATGATACCTCACTTGTGTGGGTAGGCCTAGCGCCCGCGACAGAAAACGCCCCAAAGCGCAAAGTGGACGCATCCAAATTTGTGAAGGAAAACAGAGGTGTTTTTTGCAAAGTGCCTACCTCTAGATTTTGGCTTGTAGCTCAGCCGCCACCTAGGGAAACCTACCAAACCTGTGCATTTCTGAAAACTAGAGACCTAGGGGAATCCAAGATGGGGTGACTTGTGTGGCTCGGACCAGGTTCTATTACCCAGAATCCTTTGCAAACCTCAAAATTTGGCTAAAAAAACACATGTTCCTAACATTTCTGTGGCAGAAAGTTCTGAATCTGAGAGGAGCCACAAATTTCCTTCCACCCAGCGTTCCCCCACATCTCCCGATAAAAATGATACCTCACTTGTGTGGGTAGGCCTAGCGCCCGCGACAGAAAACGCCCCAAAGCGCAAAGTGGACGCATCCAAATTTGTGAAGGAAAACAGAGGTGTTTTTTGCAAAGTGCCTACCTGTAGATTTTGGCCTGTAGCTCAGCCGCCACCTAGGGAAACCTACCAAACCTGTGCATTTCTGAAAACTAGAGACCTAGGGGAATATAAGATGGGGTGACTTGTGTGGATCGGACCAGGTTCTGTTACCCAGAATCCTTTGCAAACCTCAAAATTTGGCTAAAAAAACACATGTTCCTCACATTTCTGTGGCAGAAAGTTCTGGAATCTGAGAGGAGCCACGAATTTCCATCCACCCAGCGTTCCCCCACGTCTCCCGATAAAAATGATACCTCACTTGTGTGGGTAGGCCTAGCGCCCGCGACAGGAAACGCCCCAAAGCGCAACGTGGACACATCCAAATTTGTGAAGGAAAACAGAGGTGTTTTTTGCAAAGTGCCTACCTGTAGATTTTGGCCTGTAGCTCAGCCGCCACCGAGGGAAACCTACCAAACCTGTGCATTTCTGAAAACTAGAGACCTAGGGGAATCCAAGATGGGGTGACTTGTGTGGCTCGGACAAGGTTCTGTTACCCAGAATCCTTTGCAAACCTCAAAATTTGGCTAAAAAAACACATGTTCCTCACATTTCTGTGGCAGAAAGTTCTGGAATCTGAGAGGAGCCACGAATTTCCTTCCACCCAGCGTTCCCCCACGTCTCCCGATAAAAATGATACCTCACTTGTGTGGGTAGGCCTAGCGCCCACGACAGAAAACGCCCCAAAGCGCAAAGTGGACGCATCCAAATTTGTGAAGGAAAACAGAGGTGTTTTTTGCAAAGTGCCTACCTCTAGATTTTGGCTTGTAGCTCAGCCGCCACCTAGGGAAACCTACCAAACCTGTGCATTTCTGAAAACTAGAGACCTAGGGGAATCCAAGATGGGGTGACTTGTGTGGCTCGGACCAGGTTCTATTACCCAGAATCCTTTGCAAACCTCAAAATTTGGCTAAAAAAACACATGTTCCTAACATTTCTGTGGCAGAAAGTTCTGAATCTGAGAGGAGCCACAAATTTCCTTCCACCCAGCGTTCCCCCACATCTCCCGATAAAAATGATACCTCACTTGTGTGGGTAGGCCTAGCGCCCGCGACAGAAAACGCCCCAAAGCGCAAAGTGGACGCATCCAAATTTGTGAAGGAAAACAGAGGTGTTTTTTGCAAAGTGCCTACCTGTAGATTTTGGCCTGTAGCTCAGCCGCCACCTAGGGAAACCTACCAAACCTGTGCATTTCTGAAAACTAGAGACCTAGGGGAATATAAGATGGGGTGACTTGTGTGGATCGGACCAGGTTCTGTTACCCAGAATCCTTTGCAAACCTCAAAATTTGGCTAAAAAAACACATGTTCCTCACATTTCTGTGGCAGAAAGTTCTGGAATCTGAGAGGAGCCACGAATTTCCATCCACCCAGCGTTCCCCCACGTCTCCCGATAAAAATGATACCTCACTTGTGTGGGTAGGCCTAGCGCCCGCGACAGGAAACGCCCCAAAGCGCAACGTGGACACATCCAAATTTGTGAAGGAAAACAGAGGTGTTTTTTGCAAAGTGCCTACCTGTAGATTTTGGCCTGTAGCTCAGCCGCCACCGAGGGAAACCTACCAAACCTGTGCATTTCTGAAAACTAGAGACCTAGGGGAATCCAAGATGGGGTGACTTGTGTGGCTCGGACAAGGTTCTGTTACCCAGAATCCTTTGCAAACCTCAAAATTTGGCTAAAAAAACACATGTTCCTCACATTTCTGTGGCAGAAAGTTCTGGAATCTGAGAGGAGCCACGAATTTCCATCCACCCAGCGTTCCCCCACGTCTCCCGATAAAAATGATACCTCACTTGTGTGGGTAGGCCTAGCGCCCGCGACAGAAAACGCCCCAAAGCGCAACGTGGACACATCCAAATTTTTGAAGGAAAACAGAGGTGTTTTTTGCAAAGTGCCTACCTGTAGATTTTGGCCTGTAGCTCAGCCGCCACCTAGGGAAACCTACCAAACCTGTGCATTTCTGAAAACTAGAGACCTAGGGGAATCCAAGATGGGGTGACTTGTGTGGCTCGGACCAGGTTCTATTACCCAGAATCCTTTGCAAACCTCAAAATTTGGCTAAAAAAACACATGTTCCTAACATTTCTGTGGTAGAAAGTTCTGAATCTGAGAGGAGCCACAAATTTCCTTCCACCCAGCGTTCCCCCACGTCTCCCGATAAAAATGATACCTCACTTGTGTGGGTAGGCCTAGCGCCCGCGACAGAAAACGCCCCAAAGCGCAAAGTGGACGCATCCAAATTTGTGAAGGAAAACAGAGGTGTTTTTTGCAAAGTGCCTACCTGTAGATTTTGGCCTGTAGCTCAGCCGCCACCTAGGGAAACCTACCAAACCTGTGCATTTCTGAAAACTAGAGACCTAGGGGAATATAAGATGGGGTGACTTGTGTGGATCGGACCAGGTTCTGTTACCCAGAATCCTTTGCAAACCTCAAAATTTGGCTAAAAAAACACATGTTCCTCACATTTCTGTGGCAGAAAGTTCTGGAATCTGAGAGGAGCCACGAATTTCCATCCACCCAGCGTTCCCCCACGTCTCCCGATAAAAATGATACCTCACTTGTGTGGGTAGGCCTAGCGCCCGCGACAGGAAACGCCCCAAAGCGCAACGTGGACACATCCAAATTTGTGAAGTAAAACAGAGGTGTTTTTTGCATAGTGCCTACCTGTAGATTTTGGCCTGTAGCTCAGCCGCCACCGAGGGAAACCTACCAAACCTGTGCATTTCTGAAAACTAGAGACCTAGGGGAATCCAAGATGGGGTGACTTGTGTGGCTCGGACAAGGTTCTGTTACCCAGAATCCTTTGCAAACCTCAAAATTTGGCTAAAAAAACACATGTTCCTCACATTTCTGTGGCAGAAAGTTCTGGAATCTGAGAGGAGCCACGAATTTCCTTCCACCCAGCGTTCCCCCACGTCTCCCGATAAAAATGATACCTCACTTGTGTGGGTAGGCCTAGCGCCCGCGACAGGAAACGCCCCAAAGCGCAACGTGGACACATCCAAATTTGTGAAGGAAAACAGAGGTGTTTTTTGCAAAGTGCCTACCTGTAGATTTTGGCCTGTAGCTCAGCCGCCACCTAGGGAAACCTACCAAACCTGTGCATTTCTGAAAACTAGAGACCTAGGGGAATATAAGATGGGGTGACTTGTGTGGATCGGACCAGGTTCTGTTACCCAGAATCCTTTGCAAACCTCAAAATTTGGCTAAAAAAACACATGTTCCTCACATTTCTGTGGCAGAAAGTTCTGGAATCTGAGAGGAGCCACGAATTTCCATCCACCCAGCGTTCCCCCACGTCTCCCGATAAAAATGATACCTCACTTGTGTGGGTAGGCCTAGCGCCCGCGACAGGAAACGCCCCAAAGCGCAACGTGGACACATCCAAATTTGTGAAGGAAAACAGAGGTGTTTTTTGCAAAGTGCCTACCTGTAGATTTTGGCCTGTAGCTCAGCCGCCACCGAGGGAAACCTACCAAACCTGTGCATTTCTGAAAACTAGAGACCTAGGGGAATCCAAGATGGGGTGACTTGTGTGGCTCGGACAAGGTTCTGTTACCCAGAATCCTTTGCAAACCTCAAAATTTGGCTAAAAAAACACATGTTCCTCACATTTCTGTGGCAGAAAGTTCTGGAATCTGAGAGGAGCCACGAATTTCCTTCCACCCAGCGTTACCCCACGTCTCCCGATAAAAATGATACCTCACTTGTGTGGGTAGGCCTAGCGCCCGCGACAGGAAACGCCCCAAAGCGCAACGTGGACACATCCAAATTTGTGAAGGAAAACAGAGGTGTTTTTTGCAAAGTGCCTACCTGTAGATTTTGGCCTGTAGCTCAGCCGCCACCTAGGTAAACCTACCAAACCTGTGCATTTCTGAAAACTAGAGACCTAATGGAATCCAAGATGGGGTGACTTGTGTGGCTCGGACCAGGTTCTGTTACCCAGAATCCTTTGCAAACCTCAAAATTTGGCTAAAAAAACACATGTTCCTCACATTTCTGTGGCAGAAAGTTCTGGAATCTGAGAGGAGCCACGAATTTCCTTCCAACCAGCATTCCCCCACGTCTCCCGATAAAAATGATAACTCACTTGTGTGGGTAGGCCTAGCGCCCGCGACAGAAAACGCCCCAAAGCGCAAAGTGGACGCATCCAAATTTGTGAAGGAAAACAGAGGTGTTTTTTGCAAAGTGCCTACCTGTAGATTTTGGCTTGTAGCTCAGCCGCAACCTAGGGAAACCTACCAAACCTGTGCATTTCTGAAAACTAGAGACCTAGGGGAATCCAAGATGGGGTGACTTGTGTGGCTCGGACCAGGTTCTGTTACCCAGAATCCTTTGCAAACCTCAAAATTTGGCTAAAAAAACACATGTTCCTAACATTTCTGTGGCAGAAAGTTCTGGAATCTGAGAGGAGCCACGAATTTCCTTCCACCCAGCGTTCCCCCACGTCTCCCGATAAAAATGATACCTCACTTGTGTGGGTAGGCCTAGCGCCCGCGACAGGAAACGCCCCAAAGCGCAACGTGGACACATCCAAATTTGTGAAGGAAAACAGAGGTGTTTTTTGCAAAGTGCCTACCTGTAGATTTTGGCCTGTAGCTCAGCCGCCACCTAGGGAAACCTACCAAACCTGTGCATTTCTGAAAACTAGAGACCTAGGGGAATCCAAGATGGGGTGACTTGTGTGGCTCGGACCAGGTTCTGTTACCCAGAATCCTTTGCAAACCTCAAAATTTGGCTAAAAAAAACACATGTTCCTAACATTTCTGTGGCAGAAAGTTCTGGAATCTGAGAGGAGCCACAAATTTCCTTCCACCCAGCGTTCCCCCACGTCTTCCGATAAAAATGATACCTCACTTGTGTGGGTAGGCCTAGCGCCCGCGACAGAAGACGCCCCAAAGCGCAAAGTGGACGCATCCAAATTTGTGAAGGAAAACAGAGGTGTTTTTTGCAAAGTGCCTACCTGTAGATTTTGGCCTGTAGCTCAGCCGCCACCTAGGGAAACCTACCAAACCTGTGCATTTCTGAAAACTAGAGACCTAGGGGAATCCAAGATGGGGTGACTTGTGTGGCCCGGACCAGGTTCTGTTACCCAGAATCCTTTGCAAACCTCAAAATTTGGCTAAAAAAACACATGTTCCTAACATTTCTGTGGCAGAAAGTTCTGGAATCTGAGAGGAGCCACAAATTTCCTTCCACCCAGCGTTCCCCCACGTCTCCCGATAAAAATGATACCTCACTTGTGTGGGTAGGCCTAGCGCCCGCGACAGAAAACGCCCCAAAGCGCAAAGTGGACGCATCCAAATTTGTGAAGGAAAACAGAGGTGTTTTTTGCAAAGTGCCTACCTGTAGATTTTGGCTTGTAGCTCAGCCGCCACCTAGGGAAACCTACCAAACCTGTGCATTTCTGAAAACTAGAGACCTAGGGGAATCCAAGATGGGGTGACTTGTGTGGCTCGGACCAGGTTCTATTACCCAGAATCATTTGCAAACCTCAAAATTTGGCTAAAAAAACACATGTTCCTAACATTTCTGTGGCAGAAAGTTCTGAATCTGAGAGGAGCCACAAATTTCCTTCCACCCAGCGTTCCCCCACGTCTCCCGATAAAAATGATACCTCACTTGTGTGGGTAGGCCTAGCGCCCGCGACAGAAAACGCCCCAAAGCGCAAAGTGGACGCATCCAAATTTGTGAAGGAAAACAGAGGTGTTTTTTGCAAAGTGCCTACCTGTAGATTTTGGCCTGTAGCTCAGCCGCCACCTAGGGAAACCTACCAAACCTGTGCATTTCTGAAAACTAGAGACCTAGGGGAATATAAGATGGGGTGACTTGTGTGGCTCGGACCAGGTTCTGTTACCCAGAATCCTTTGCAAACCTCAAAATTTGGCTAAAAAAACACATGTTCCTCACATTTCTGTGGCAGAAAGTTCTGGAATCTGAGAGGACCCACGAATTTCCATCCACCCAGCGTTCCCCCACGTCTCCCGATAAAAATGATACCTCACTTGTGTGGGTAGGCCTAGCGCCCGCGACAGGAAACGCCCCAAAGCGCAACGTGGACACATCCAAATTTGTGAAGGAAAACAGAGGTGTTTTTTGCAAAGTGCCTACCTGTAGATTTTGGCCTGTAGCTCAGCCGCCACCGAGGGAAACCTACCAAACCTGTGCATTTCTGAAAACTAGAGACCTAGGGGAATCCAAGATGGGGTGACTTTTGTGGCTCGGACAAGGTTCTGTTACCCAGAATCCTTTGCAAACCTCAAAATTTGGCTAAAAAAACACATGTTCCTCACATTTCTGTGGCAGAAAGTTCTGGAATCTGAGAGGAGCCACGAATTTCCTTCCACCCAGCGTTCCCCCACGTCTCCCGATAAAAATGATACCTCACTTGTGTGGGTAGGCCTAGTGCCCGCGACAGGAAACGCCCCAAAGCGCAACGTGGACACATCCAAATTTGTGAAGGAAAACAGAGGTGTTTTTTGCAAAGTGCCTACCTGTAGATTTTGGCCTGTAGCTCAGCCGCCACCTAGGTAAACCTACCAAACCTGTGCATTTCTGAAAACTAGAGACCTAGGGGAATCCAAGATGGGGTGACTTGTGTGGCTCGGACCAGGTTCTGTTACCCAGAATCCTTTGCAAACCTCAAAATTTGGCTAAAAAAACACATGTTCCTCACATTTCTGTGGCAGAAAGTTCTGGAATCTGAGAGGAGCCACGAATTTCCTTCCAACCAGCATTCCCCCACGTCTCCCGATAAAAATGATACCTCACTTGTGTGGGTAGGCCTAGCGCCCGCGACAGAAAACGCCCCAAAGCGCAAAGTGGACGCATCCAAATTTGTGAAGGAAAACAGAGGTGTTTTTTGCAAAGTGCCTACCTGTAGATTTTGGCTTGTAGCTCAGCCGCCACCTAGGGAAACCTACCAAACCTGTGCATTTCTGAAAACTAGAGACCTAGGGGAATCCAAGATGGGGTGACTTGTGTGGCTCGGACCAGGTTCTGTTACCCAGAATCCTTTGCAAACCTCAAAATTTGGCTAAAAAAACACATGTTCCTCACATTTCTGTGGCAGAAAGTTCTGGAATCTGAGAGGAGCCACGAATTTCCTTCCACCCAGCGTTCCCCCACGTCTCCCGATAAAAATGATACCTCACTTGTGTGCGTAGGCCTAGCGCCCGTGACAGGAAACGCCCCAAAGCGCAACGTGGACACATCCAAATTTTTGAAGGAAAACAGAGGTGTTTTTTGCAAAGTGCCTACCTGTAGATTTTGGACTGTAGCTCAGCCGCCACCTAGGGAAACCTACCAAACCTGTGCATTTCTGAAAACTAGAGACCTAGGGGAATCCAAGATGGGGTGACTTGTGTGGCTCGGACCAGGTTCTGTTACCCATAATCCTTTGCAAACCTCAAAATTTGGCTAAAAAAACACATGTTCCTCACATTTCTGTGGCAGAAAGTTCTGGAATCTGAGAGGAGCCACGAATTTCCTTCCACCCAGCGTTCCCCCACGTCTCCCGATAAAAATGATACCTCACTTGTGTGCGTAGGCCTAGCGCCCGTGACAGGAAACGCCCCAAAGCGCAATGTGGACACAGCCAAATTTTTGAAGGAAAACAGAGGTGTTTTTTGCAAAGTGCCTACCTGTAGATTTTGGCCTGTAGCTCAGCCGCCACCTAGGGAAACCTACCAAACCTGTGCATTTATGAAAACTAGAGACCTTGGGGAATCCAAGATGGGGTGACTTGTGTGGCTCGGACCAGGTTCTGTTACCCAGAATCCTTTGCAAACCTCAAAATTTGGCTAAAAAAACACATGTTCCTAACATTTCTGTGGCAGAAAGTTCTGGAATCTGAGAGGAGCCACAAATTTCCTTCCACCCAGCGTTCCCCCACGTCTCCCGATAAAAATGATACCTCACTTGTGTGGGTAGGCCTAGCGCCCGCGACAGAAAACGCCCGAAAGCGCAAAGTGGACGCATCCAAATTTGTGAAGGAAAACAGAGGTGTTTTTTGGAAAGTGCCTACCTGTAGATTTTGGCTTGTAGCTCAGCCGCCACCTAGGGACACCTACCAAACCTGTGCATTTCTGAAAACTAGAGATCTAGGGGAATCCAAGATGGGGTGACTTGTGTGGCTCGGACCAGGTTCTGTTACCCAGAATCCTTTGCAAACCTCAAAATTTGGCTAAAAAAACACATGTTCCTCACATTTCTGTGGCAGAAAGTTCTGGAATCTGAGAAGAGCCACGAATTTCCTTCCACCCAGCGTTCCCCCACGTCTCCCGATAAAAATGATACCTCACTTGTGTGCGTAGGCCCAGCGCCCGTGACAGGAAACGCCCCAAAGCGCAATGTGGACACAGCCAAATTTTTGAAGGAAAACAGAGGTGTTTTTTGCAAAGTGCCTACCTGTAGATTTTGGCCTGTAGCTCAGCCGCCACCTAGGGAAACCTACCAAACCTGTGCATTTCTGAAAACTAGAGACCTTGGGGAATCCAAGATGGGGTGACTTGTGTGGCTCGGACCAGGTTCTGTTACCCAGAATCCTTTGCAAACCTCAAAATTTGGCTAAAAAAACACATGTTCCTAACATTTCTGTGGCAGAAAGTTCTGGAATCTGAGAGGAGCCACAAATTTCCTTCCACCCAGCGTTCCCCCACGTCTCCCGATAAAAATGATACCTCACTTGTGTGGGTAGGCCTAGCGCCCGCGACAGAAGACGCCCCAAAGCGCAAAGTGGACGCATCCAAATTTGTGAAGGAAAACAGAGGTGTTTTTTGCAAAGTGCCTACCTGTAGATTTTGGCTTGTAGCTCAGCCGCCACCGAGGGAAACCTACCAAACCTGTGCATTTCTGAAAACTAGAGACCTAGGGGAATCCAAGATGGGGTGACTTGTGTGGCTCGGACCAGGTTCTGTTACCCAGAATCCTTTGCAAACCTAAAAATTTGGCAAAAAAAACACATGTTCCTAACATTTCTGTGGCAGAAAGTTCTGGAATCTGAGAGGAGCCACAAATTTCCTTCCACCCAGCGTTCCCCCACGTCTCCCGATAAAAATTATACCTCACTTGTGTGGGTAGGCCTAGCGCCCGCGACAGGAAACGCCCCAAAGCGCAACGTGGACACATCCAAATTTGTGAAGGAAAACAGAGGAGTTTTCTTGCAAAGTGCCTACCTGTAGATTTTGGCCTGTAGCTCAGCCGCCACCTAGGGAAACCTACCAAACCTGTGCATTTCTGAAAACTAGAGACCTAGGGTAATCCAAGATGGGGTGACTTGTGTGGCTCGGACCAGGTTCTGTTACCCAGAATCCTTTGCAAACCTCAAAATTTGGCTAAAAAAACACATGTTCCTCACATTTCTGTGGCAGAAAGTTCTGGAATCTGAGAGGAGCCACGAATTTCCTTCCACCCAGCGTTCCCCCACGTCTCCCGATAAAAATGATACCTCACTTGTGTGCGTAGGCCTAGCGCCCGTGACAGGAAACGCCCCAAAGCGCAACGTGGACACAGCCAAATTTTTGAAGGAAAACAGAGGTGTTTTTTGCAAAGTGCCTACCTGTAGATTTTGGCCTGTAGCTCAGCCGCCACCTAGGGAAACCTACCAAACCTGTGCATTTCTGAAAACTAGAGACCTAGGGTAATCCAAGATGGGGTGACTTGTGTGGCCCGGACCAGGTTCTGTTACCCAGAATCCTTTGCAAACCTCAAAATTTGGCTAAAAAAACACATGTTCCTAACATTTCTGTGGCAGAAAGTTCTGGAATCTGAAAGGAGCCACAAATTTCCTTCCACCCAGCGTTCCCCCACGTCTCCCGATAAAAATTATACCTCACTTGTGTGGGTAGGCCTAGCGCCCGCGACAGGAAACGCCCCAAAGCGCAACGTGGACACATCCAAATTTGTGAAGGAAAACAGAGGTGTTTTTTGCAAAGTGCCTACCTGTAGATTTTGGCCTGTAGCTCAGCCGCCACCTAGGGAAACCTACCAAACCTGTGCATTTCTGAAAACTAGAGACCTAGGGTAATCCAAGATGGGGTGACTTGTGTGGCTCGGACCAGGTTCTGTTACCCAGAATCCTTTGCAAACCTCAAAATTTGGCTAAAAAAACACATGTTCCTAACATTTCTGTGGCAGAAAGTTCTGGAATCTGAGAGGAGCCACAAATGTCCTTCCACCCAGCGTTCCCCCACGTCTCCCGATAAAAATGATACCTCACTTGTGTGGGTAGGCCTAGCGCCCGCGACAGAAAACGCCCCAAAGCGCAAAGTGGACGCATCCAAATTTGTGAAGGAAAACAGAGGTGTTTTTTGGAAAGTGCCTACCTGTAGATTTTGGCTTGTAGCTCAGCCGCCACCTAGGGAAACCTACCAAACCTGTGCATTTCTGAAAACTAGAGACCTAGGGGAATCCAAGATGGGGTGACTTGTGTGGCTCGGACCAGGTTCTATTACCCAGAATCCTTTGCAAACCTCAAAATTTGGCTAAAAAAACACATGTTCCTAACATTTCTGTGGCAGAAAGTTCTGAATCTGAGAGGAGCCACAAATTTCCTTCCACCCAGTGTTCCCCCACATCTCCCGATAAAAATGATACCTCACTTGTGTGGGTAGGCCTAGCGCCCGCGACAGAAAACGCCCCAAAGCGCAAAGTGGACGCATCCAAATTTGTGAAGGAAAACAGAGGTGTTTTTTGCAAAGTGCCTACCTGTAGATTTTGGCCTGTAGCTCAGCCGCCACCTAGGGAAACCTACCAAACCTGTGCATTTCTGAAAACTAGAGACCTAGGGGAATATAAGATGGGGTGACTTGTGTGGATCGGACCAGGTTCTGTTACCCAGAATCCTTTGCAAACCTCAAAATTTGGCTAAAAAAACACATGTTCCTCACATTTCTGTGGCAGAAAGTTCTGGAATCTGAGAGGAGCCACGAATTTCCATCCACCCAGCGTTCCCCCACGTCTCCCGATAAAAATTATACCTCACTTGTGTGGGTAGGCCTAGCGCCCGCGACAGAAAACGCCCCAAAGCGCAAAGTGGACGCATCCAAATTTGTGAAGGAAAACAGAGGTGTTTTTTGCAAAGTGCCTACCTGTAGATTTTGGCTTGTAGCTCAGCCGCAACCTAGGGAAACCTACCAAACCTGTGCATTTCTGAAAACTAGAGACCTAGGGGAATCCAAGATGGGGTGACTTGTGTGGCTCGGACCAGGTTCTGTTACCCAGAATCCTTTGCAAACCTCAAAATTTGGCTAAAAAAACACATGTTCCTAACATTTCTGTGGCAGAAAGTTCTGGAATCTGAGAGGAGCCACGAATTTCCTTCCACCCAGCGTTCCCCCACGTCTCCCGATAAAAATGATACCTCACTTGTGTGGGTAGGCCTAGCGCCCGCGACAGGAAACGCCCCAAAGCGCAACGTGGACACATCCAAATTTGTGAAGGAAAACAGAGGTGTTTTTTGCAAAGTGCCTACCTGTAGATTTTGGCCTGTAGCTCAGCCGCCACCTAGGGAAACCTACCAAACCTGTGCATTTCTGAAAACTAGAGACCTAGGGGAATCCAAGATGGGGTGACTTGTGTGGCTCGGACGAGGTTCTGTTACCCAGAATCCTTTGCAAAACTCAAAATTTGGCTAAAAAAACACATGTTCCTCACATTTCTGTGGCAGAAAGTTCTGGAATCTGAGAGGAGCCACGAATTTCTTTCCACCCAGCGTTCCCCCACGTCTCCCGATAAAAATGATACCTCACTTGTGTGCGTAGGCCCAGCGCCCGTGACAGGAAATGCCCCAAAGCGCAATGTGGACACAGCCAAATTTTTGAAGGAAAACAGAGGTGTTTTTTGCAAAGTGCCTACCTGTAGATTTTGGCCTGTAGCTCAGCCGCCACCTAGGGAAACCTACCAAACCTGTGCATTTCTGAAAACTAGAGACCTAGGGGAATCCAAGATGGGGTGACTTGTGTGGCTCGGACCAGGTTCTATTACCCAGAATCCTTTGCAAACCTCAAAATTTGGCTAAAAAAACACATGTTCCTAACATTTCTGAGGCAGAAAGTTCTGAATCTGAGAGGAGCCACAAATTTCCTTCCACCCAGCGTTCCCCCACGTCTCCCGATAAAAATGATACCTCACTTGTGTGGGTAGGCCTAGCGCCCGCGACAGAAAACGCCCCAAAGCGCAAAGTGGACGCATCCAAATTTGTGAAGGAAAACAGAGGTGTTTTTTGCAAAGTGCCTACCTGTAGATTTTGGCCTGTAGCTCAGCCGCCACCTAGGGAAACCTACCAAACCTGTGCATTTCTGAAAACTAGCGACCTAGGGGAATATAAGATGGGGTGACTTTTGTGGCTCGGACCAGGTTCTGTTACCCAGAATCCTTTGCAAACCTCAAAATTTGGCTAAAAAAACACATGTTCCTCACATTTCTGTGGCAGAAAGTTCTGGAATCTGAGAGGAGCCACGAATTTCCATCCACCCAGCGTTCCCCCACGTCTCCCGATAAAAATGATACCTCACTTGTGTGGGTAGGCCTAGCGCCCGCGACAGGAAACGCCCCAAAGCGCAACGTGGACACATCCAAATTTGTGAAGGAAAACAGAGGTGTTTTTTGCAAAGTGCCTACCTGTCGATTTTGGCCTGTAGCTCTGCTGCCACCGAGGGAAACCTACCAAACCTGTGCATTTCTGAAAACTAGAGACCTAGGGGAATCCAAGATGGGGTGACTTGTGTGGCTCGGACAAGGTTCTGTTACCCAGAATCCTTTGTAAACCTCAAAATTTGGCTAAAAAAACACATGTTCCTCACATTTCTGTGGCAGAAAGTTCTGGAATCTGAGAGGAGCCACGAATTTCCATCCACCCAGCGTTCCCCCACGTCTCCCGATAAAAATGATACCTCACTTGTGTGGGTAGGCCTAGCGCCCGCGACAGGAAACGCCCCAAAGCGCAACGTGGACACATCCAAATTTGTGAAGGAAAACAGAGGTGTTTTTTGCAAAGTGCCTACCTGTAGATTTTGGCCTGTAGCTCAGCCGCCACCGAGGGAAACCTACCAAACCTGTGCATTTCTGAAAACTAGAGACCTAGGGGAATCCAAGATGGGGTGACTTGTGTGGCTCGGACAAGGTTCTGTTACCCAGAATCCTTTGCAAACCTCAAAATTTGGCTAAAAAAACACATGTTCCTCACATTTCTGTGGCAGAAAGTTCTGGAATCTGAGAGGAGCCACGAATTTCCTTCCACCCAGCGTTCCCCCACGTCTCCCGATAAAAATGATACCTCACTTGTGTGGGTAGGCCTAGTGCCCGCGACAGGAAACGCCCCAAAGCACAACGTGGACACATCCAAATTTGTGAAGGAAAACAGAGGTGTTTTTTGCAAAGTGCCTACCTGTAGATTTTGGCCTGTAGCTCAGCCGCCACCTAGGTAAACCTACCAAACCTGTGCATTTCTGAAAACTAGAGACCTAGGGGAATCCAAGATGGGGTGACTTGTGTGGCTCGGACCAGGTTCTGTTACCCAGAATCCTTTGCAAACCTCAAAATTTGGCTAAAAAAACACATGTTCCTCACATTTCTGTGGCAGAAAGTTCTGGAATCTGAGAGGAGCCACGAATTTCCTTCCAACCAGCATTCCCCCACGTCTCCCGATAAAAATGATACCTCACTTGTGTGGGTAGGCCTAGCGCCCGCGACAGAAAACGCCCCAAAGCGCAAAGTGGACGCATCCAAATTTGTGAAGGAAAACAGAGGTGTTTTTTGCAAAGTGCCTACCTGTAGATTTTGGCTTGTAGCTCAGCCGCCACCTAGGGAAACCTACCAAACCTGTGCATTTCTGAAAACTAGAGACCTAGGGGAATCCAAGATGGGGTGACTTGTGTGGCTCGGACCAGGTTCTGTTACCCAGAATCCTTTGCAAACCTCAAAATTTGGCTAAAAAAACACATGTTCCTCACATTTCTGTGGCAGAAAGTTCTGGAATCTGAGAGGAGCCACGAATTTCCTTCCACCCAGCGTTCCCCCACGTCTCCCGATAAAAATGATACCTCACTTGTGTGCGTAGGCCTAGCGCCCGTGACAGGAAACGCCCCAAAGCGCAACGTGGACACATCCAAATTTTTGAAGGAAAACAGAGGTGTTTTTTGCAAAGTGCCTACCTGTAGATTTTGGACTGTAGCTCAGCCGCCACCTAGGGAAACCTACCAAACCTGTGCATTTCTGAAAACTAGAGACCTAGAAGAATCCAAGATGGGGTGACTTGTGTGGCTCGGACCAGGTTCTGTTACCCATAATCCTTTGCAAACCTCAAAATTTGGCTAAAAAAACACATGTTCCTCACATTTCTGTGGCAGAAAGTTCTGGAATCTGAGAGGAGCCACGAATTTCCTTCCACCCAGCGTTCCCCCACGTCTCCCGATAAAAATGATACCTCACTTGTGTGCGTTGGCCTAGCGCCCGTGACAGGAAACGCCCCAAAGCGCAATGTGGACACAGCCAAATTTTTGAAGGAAAACAGAGGTGTTTTTTGCAAAGTGCCTACCTGTAGATTTTGGCCTGTAGCTCAGCCGCCACCTAGGGAAACCTACCAAACCTGTGCATTTATGAAAACTAGAGACCTTGGGGAATCCAAGATGGGGTGACTTGTGTGGCTCGGACCAGGTTCTGTTACCCAGAATCCTTTGCAAACCTCAAAATTTGGCTAAAAAAACACATGTTCCTAACATTTCTGTGGCAGAAAGTTCTGGAATCTGAGAGGAGCCACAAATTTCCTTCCACCCAGCGTTCCCCCACGTCTCCCGATAAAAATGATACCTCACTTGTGTGGGTAGGCCTAGCGCCCGCGACAGAAAACGCCCGAAAGCGCAAAGTGGACGCATCCAAATTTGTGAAGGAAAACAGAGGTGTTTTTTGGAAAGTGCCTACCTGTAGATTTTGGCTTGTAGCTCAGCCGCCACCTAGGGACACCTACCAAACCTCTGCATTTCTGAAAACTAGAGATCTAGGGGAATCCAAGATGGGGTGACTTGTGTGGCTCGGACCAGGTTCTGTTACCCAGAATCCTTTGCAAACCTCAAAATTTGGCTTAAAAAACACATGTTCCTCACATTTCTGTGGCAGAAAGTTCTGGAATCTGAGAAGAGCCACGAATTTCCTTCCACCCAGCGTTCCCCCACGTCTCCCGATAAAAATGATACCTCACTTGTGTGCGTAGGCCCAGCGCCCGTGACAGGAAACGCCCCAAAGCGCAATGTGGACACAGCCAAATTTTTGAAGGAAAACAGAGGTGTTTTTTGCAAAGTGCCTACCTGTAGATTTTGGCCTGTAGCTCAGCCGCCACCTAGGGAAACCTACCAAACCTGTGCATTTCTGAAAACTAGAGACCTTGGGGAATCCAAGATGGGGTGACTTGTGTGGCTCGGACCAGGTTCTGTTACCCAGAATCCTTTGCAAACCTCAAAATTTGGCTAAAAAAACACATGTTCCTAACATTTCTGTGGCAGAAAGTTCTGGAATCTGAGAGGAGCCACAAATTTCCTTCCACCCAGCGTTCCCCCACATCTCCCGATAAAAATGATACCTCACTTGTGTGGGTAGGCCTAGCGCCCGCGACAGAAGACGCCCCAAAGCGCAAAGTGGACGCATCCAAATTTGTGAAGGAAAACAGAGGTGTTTTTTGCAAAGTGCCTACCTGTAGATTTTGGCTTGTAGCTCAGCCGCCACCGAGGGAAACCTACCAAACCTGTGCATTTCTGAAAACTAGAGACCTAGGGGAATCCAAGATGGGGTGACTTGTGTGGCTCGGACCAGGTTCTGTTACCCAGAATCCTTTGCAAACCTAAAAATTTGGCAAAAAAAACACATGTTCCTAACATTTCTGTGGCAGAAAGTTCTGGAATCTGAGAGGAGCCACAAATTTCCTTCCACCCAGCGTTCCCCCACGTCTCCCGATAAAAATTATACCTCACTTGTGTGGGTAAGCCTAGCGCCCGCGACAGGAAACGCCCCAAAGCGCAACGTGGACACATCCAAATTTGTGAAGGAAAACAGAGGAGTTTTCTTGCAAAGTGCCTACCTGTAGATTTTGGCCTGTAGCTCAGCCGCCAACTAGGGAAACCTACCAAACCTGTGCATTTCTGAAAACTAGAGACCTAGGGTAATCCAAGATGGGGTGACTTGTGTGGCTCGGACCAGGTTCTGTTACCCAGAATCCTTTGCAAACCTCAAAATTTGGCTAAAAAAACACATGTTCCTCACATTTCTGTGGCAGAAAGTTCTGGAATCTGAGAGGAGCCACGAATTTCCTTCCACCCAGCGTTCCCCCACGTCTCCCGATAAAAATGATACCTCACTTGTGTGCGTAGGCCTAGCGCCCGTGACAGGAAACGCCCCAAAGCGCAACGTGGACACAGCCAAATTTTTGAAGGAAAACAGAGGTGTTTTTTGCAAAGTGCCTACCTGTAGATTTTGGCCTGTAGCTCAGCCGCCACCTAGGGAAACCTACCAAACCTGTGCATTTCTGAAAACTAGAGACCTAGGGTAATCCAAGATGGGGTGACTTGTGTGGCCCGGACCAGGTTCTGTTACCCAGAATCCTTTGCAAACCTCAAAATTTGGCTAAAAAAACACATGTTCCTAACATTTCTGTGGCAGAAATTTCTGGAATCTGAGAGGAGCCACAAATTTCCTTCCACCCAGCGTTCCCCCACGTCTCCCGATAAAAATTATACCTCACTTGTGTGGGTAGGCCTAGCGCCCGCGACAGGAAACGCCCCAAAGCGCAACGTGGACACATCCAAATTTGTGAAGGAAAACAGAGGTGTTTTTTGCAAAGTGCCTACCTGTAGATTTTGGCCTGTAGCTCAGCCGCCACCTAGGGAAACCTACCAAACCTATGCATTTCTGAAAACTAGAGACCTAGGGTAATCCAAGATGGGGTGACTTGTGTGGCTCGGACCAGGTTCTGTTACCCAGAATCCTTTGCAAACCTCAAAATTTGGCTAAAAAAACACATGTTCCTAACATTTCTGTGGCAGAAAGTTCTGGAATCTGAGAGGAGCCACAAATGTCCTTCCACCCAGCGTTCCCCCACGTCTCCCGATAAAAATGATACCTCACTTGTGTGGGTAGGCCTAGCGCCCGCGACAGAAAACGCCCCAAAGCGCAAAGTGGACGCATCCAAATTTGTGAAGGAAAACAGAGGTGTTTTTTGCAAAGTGCCTACCTCTAGATTTTGGCTTGTAGCTCAGCCGCCACCTAGGGAAACCTACCAAACCTGTGCATTTCTGAAAACTAGAGACCTAGGGGAATCCAAGATGGGGTGACTTGTGTGGCTCGGATCAGGTTCTATTACCCAGAATCCTTTGCAAACCTCAAAATTTGGCTAAAAAAACACATGTTCCTAACATTTCTGTGGCAGAAAGTTCTGAATCTGAGAGGAGCCACAAATTTCCTTCCACCCAGCGTTCCCCCACATCTCCCGATAAAAATGATACCTCACTTGTGTGGGTAGGCCTAGCGCCCGCGACAGAAAACGCCCCAAAGCGCAAAGTGGACGCATCCAAATTTGTGAAGGAAAACAGAGGTGTTTTTTGCAAAGTGCCTACCTGTAGATTTTGGCCTGTAGCTCAGCCGCCACCTAGGGAAAACTACCAAACCTGTGCATTTCTGAAAACTAGAGACCTAGGGGAATATAAGATGGGGTGACTTGTGTGGATCGGACCAGGTTCTGTTACCCAGAATCCTTTGCAAACCTCAAAATTTGGCTAAAAAAACACATGTTCCTCACATTTCTGTGGCAGAAAGTTCTGGAATCTATGAGGAGCCACGAATTTCCTTCCACCCAGCGTTCCCCCACGTCTCCCGATAAAAATGATACCTCACTTGTGTGCGTAGGCCTAGTGCCCGAGACAGGAAACGCCCCAAAGCGCAACGTAGACACAGCCAAATTTTTGAAGGAAAACAGAGGTGTTTTTTGCAAAGTGCCTACCTGTAGATTTTGGCCTGTAGCTCAGCCGCCAGCTAGGGAAACCTACCAAACCTGTGCATTTCTGAAAACTAGAGACCTAGGGGAATCCAAGATGGGGTGATTTGTGTGGCTCCGACCAGGTTCTGTTACCCATAATCCTTTGCAAACCTCAAAATTTGGCTAAAAAAACACATGTTCCTAACATTTCTGTGGCAGAAAGTTCTGGAATCTGAGAGGAGCCACAAATTTCCTTCCACCCAGCGTTCCCCCACGTCTCCCGATAAAAATGATAACTCACTTGTGTGGGTATGCCTAGCGCCCGCGACAGAAAACGCCCGAAAGCGCAAAGTGGACGCATCCAAATTTGTGAAGGAAAACAGAGGTGTTTTTTGGAAAGTGCCTACCTGTAGATTTTGGCTTGTAGCTCAGCCGCCACCTAGGGACACCTACCAAACCTGTGCATTTCTGAAAACTAGAGATCTAGGGGAATCCAAGATGGGGTGACTTGTGTGGCTCGGACCAGGTTCTGTTACCCAGAATCCTTTGCAAACCTCAAAATTTGGCTAAAAAAACACATGTTCCTCACATTTCTGTGGCAGAAAGTTCTGGAATCTGAGAAGAGCCACGAATTTCCTTCCACCCAGCGTTCCCCCACGTCTCCCGATAAAAATGATACCTCACTTGTGTGGGTAGGCCTAGTGCCCGCGACAGAAGACGCCCCAAAGCGCAAAGTGGACGCATCCAAATTTGTGAAGGAAAACAGAGGTGTTTTTTGCAAAGTGCCTACCTGTAGATTTTGGCCTGTAGCTCAGCCGCCACCTAGGGAAACCTACCAAACCTGTGCATTTATGAAAACTAGAGACCTTGGGGAATCCAAGATGGGGTGACTTGTGTGGCTCGGACCAGGTTCTGTTACCCAGAATCCTTTGCAAACCTCAAAATTTGGCTAAAAAAACACATGTTCCTAACATTTCTGTGGCAGAAAGTTCTGGAATCTGAGAGGAGCCACAAATTTCCTTCCACCCAGCGTTCCCCCACGTCTCCCGATAAAAATGATACCTCACTTGTGTGGGTAGGCCTAGCGCCCGCGACAGAAAACGCCCGAAAGCGCAAAGTGGACGCATCCAAATTTGTGAAGGAAAACAGAGGTGTTTTTTGGAAAGTGCCTACCTGTAGATTTTGGCTTGTAGCTCAGCCGCCACCTAGGGACACCTACCAAACCTCTGCATTTCTGAAAACTAGAGATCTAGGGGAATCCAAGATGGGGTGACTTGTGTGGCTCGGACCAGGTTCTGTTACCCAGAATCCTTTGCAAACCTCAAAATTTGGCTAAAAAAACACATGTTCCTCACATTTCTGTGGCAGAAAGTTCTGGAATCTGAGAAGAGCCACGAATTTCCTTCCACCCAGCGTTCCCCCACGTCTCCCGATAAAAATGATACCTCACTTGTGTGCGTAGGCCCAGCGCCCGTGACAGGAAACGCCCCAAAGCGCAATGTGGACACAGCCAAATTTTTGAAGGAAAACAGAGGTGTTTTTTGCAAAGTGCCTACCTGTAGATTTTGGCCTGTAGCTCAGCCGCCACCTAGGGAAACCTACCAAACCTGTGCATTTCTGAAAACTAGAGACCTTGGGGAATCCAAGATGGGGTGACTTGTGTGGCTCGGACCAGGTTCTGTTACCCAGAATCCTTTGCAAACCTCAAAATTTGGCTAAAAAAACACATGTTCCTAACATTTCTGTGGCAGAAAGTTCTGGAATCTGAGAGGAGCCACAAATTTCCTTCCACCCAGCGTTCCCCCACATCTCCCGATAAAAATGATACCTCACTTGTGTGGGTAGGCCTAGCGCCCGCGACAGAAGACGCCCCAAAGCGCAAAGTGGACGCATCCAAATTTGTGAAGGAAAACAGAGGTGTTTTTTGCAAAGTGCCTACCTGTAGATTTTGGCTTGTAGCTCAGCCGCCACCGAGGGAAACCTACCAAACCTGTGCATTTCTGAAAACTAGAGACCTAGGGGAATCCAAGATGGGGTGACTTGTGTGGCTCGGACCAGGTTCTGTTACCCAGAATCCTTTGCAAACCTCAAAATTTGGCTAAAAAAACACATGTTCCTCACATTTCTGTGGCAGAAAGTTCTGGAATCTATGAGGAGCCACGAATTTCCTTCCACCCAGCGTTCCCCCACGTCTCCCGATAAAAATGATACCTCACTTGTGTGCGTAGGCCTAGTGCCCGAGACAGGAAACGCCCCAAAGCGCAACGTAGACACAGCCAAATTTTTGAAGGAAAACAGAGGTGTTTTTTGCAAAGTGCCTACCTGTAGATTTTGGCCTGTAGCTCAGCCGCCAGCTAGGGAAACCTACCAAACCTGTGCATTTCTGAAAACTAGAGACCTAGGGGAATCCAAGATGGGGTGATTTGTGTGGCTCCGACCAGGTTCTGTTACCCATAATCCTTTGCAAACCTCAAAATTTGGCTAAAAAAACACATGTTCCTAACATTTCTGTGGCAGAAAGTTCTGGAATCTGAGAGGAGCCACAAATTTCCTTCCACCCAGCGTTCCCCCACGTCTCCCGATAAAAATGATAACTCACTTGTGTGGGTATGCCTAGCGCCCGCGACAGAAAACGCCCGAAAGCGCAAAGTGGACGCATCCAAATTTGTGAAGGAAAACAGAGGTGTTTTTTGGAAAGTGCCTACCTGTAGATTTTGGCTTGTAGCTCAGCCGCCACCTAGGGACACCTACCAAACCTGTGCATTTCTGAAAACTAGAGATCTAGGGGAATCCAAGATGGGGTGACTTGTGTGGCTCGGACCAGGTTCTGTTACCCAGAATCCTTTGCAAACCTCAAAATTTGGCTAAAAAAACACATGTTCCTCACATTTCTGTGGCAGAAAGTTCTGGAATCTGAGAAGAGCCACGAATTTCCTTCCACCCAGCGTTCCCCCACGTCTCCCGATAAAAATGATACCTCACTTGTGTGGGTAGGCCTAGTGCCCGCGACAGAAGACGCCCCAAAGCGCAAAGTGGACGCATCCAAATTTGTGAAGGAAAACAGAGGTGTTTTTTGCAAAGTGCCTACCTGTAGATTTTGGCCTGTAGCTCAGCCGCCACCTAGGGAAACCTACCAAACCTGTGCATTTATGAAAACTAGAGACCTTGGGGAATCCAAGATGGGGTGACTTGTGTGGCTCGGACCAGGTTCTGTTACCCAGAATCCTTTGCAAACCTCAAAATTTGGCTAAAAAAACACATGTTCCTAACATTTCTGTGGCAGAAAGTTCTGGAATCTGAGAGGAGCCACAAATTTCCTTCCACCCAGCGTTCCCCCACGTCTCCCGATAAAAATGATACCTCACTTGTGTGGGTAGGCCTAGCGCCCGCGACAGAAAACGCCCGAAAGCGCAAAGTGGACGCATCCAAATTTGTGAAGGAAAACAGAGGTGTTTTTTGGAAAGTGCCTACCTGTAGATTTTGGCTTGTAGCTCAGCCGCCACCTAGGGACACCTACCAAACCTCTGCATTTCTGAAAACTAGAGATCTAGGGGAATCCAAGATGGGGTGACTTGTGTGGCTCGGACCAGGTTCTGTTACCCAGAATCCTTTGCAAACCTCAAAATTTGGCTAAAAAAACACATGTTCCTCACATTTCTGTGGCAGAAAGTTCTGGAATCTGAGAAGAGCCACAAATTTCCTTCCACCCAGCGTTCCCCCACATCTCCCGATAAAAATGATACCTCACTTGTGTGGGTAGGCCTAGCGCCCGCGACAGAAGACGCCCCAAAGCGCAAAGTGGACGCATCCAAATTTGTGAAGGAAAACAGAGGTGTTTTTTGCAAAGTGCCTACCTGTAGATTTTGGCTTGTAGCTCAGCCGCCACCGAGGGAAACCTACCAAACCTGTGCATTTCTGAAAACTAGAGACCTAGGGGAATCCAAGATGGGGTGACTTGTGTGGCTCGGACCAGGTTCTGTTACCCAGAATCCTTTGCAAACCTAAAAATTTGGCAAAAAAAACACATGTTCCTAACATTTCTGTGGCAGAAAGTTCTGGAATCTGAGAGGAGCCACAAATTTCCTTCCACCCAGCGTTCCCCCACGTCTCCCGATAAAAATTATACCTCACTTGTGTGGGTAAGCCTAGCGCCCGCGACAGGAAACGCCCCAAAGCGCAACGTGGACACATCCAAATTTGTGAAGGAAAACAGAGGAGTTTTCTTGCAAAGTGCCTACCTGTAGATTTTGGCCTGTAGCTCAGCCGCCAACTAGGGAAACCTACCAAACCTGTGCATTTCTGAAAACTAGAGACCTAGGGTAATCCAAGATGGGGTGACTTGTGTGGCTCGGACCAGGTTCTGTTACCCAGAATCCTTTGCAAACCTCAAAATTTGGCTAAAAAAACACATGTTCCTCACATTTCTGTGGCAGAAAGTTCTGGAATCTGAGAGGAGCCACGAATTTCCTTCCACCCAGCGTTCCCCCACGTCTCCCGATAAAAATGATACCTCACTTGTGTGCGTAGGCCTAGCGCCCGTGACAGGAAACGCCCCAAAGCGCAACGTGGACACAGCCAAATTTTTGAAGGAAAACAGAGGTGTTTTTTGCAAAGTGCCTACCTGTAGATTTTGGCCTGTAGCTCAGCCGCCACCTAGGGAAACCTACCAAACCTGTGCATTTCTGAAAACTAGAGACCTAGGGTAATCCAAGATGGGGTGACTTGTGTGGCCCGGACCAGGTTCTGTTACCCAGAATCCTTTGCAAACCTCAAAATTTGGCTAAAAAAACACATGTTCCTAACATTTCTGTGGCAGAAATTTCTGGAATCTGAGAGGAGCCACAAATTTCCTTCCACCCAGCGTTCCCCCACGTCTCCCGATAAAAATTATACCTCACTTGTGTGGGTAGGCCTAGCGCCCGCGACAGGAAACGCCCCAAAGCGCAACGTGGACACATCCAAATTTGTGAAGGAAAACAGAGGTGTTTTTTGCAAAGTGCCTACCTGTAGATTTTGGCCTGTAGCTCAGCCGCCACCTAGGGAAACCTACCAAACCTATGCATTTCTGAAAACTAGAGACCTAGGGTAATCCAAGATGGGGTGACTTGTGTGGCTCGGACCAGGTTCTGTTACCCAGAATCCTTTGCAAACCTCAAAATTTGGCTAAAAAAACACATGTTCCTAACATTTCTGTGGCAGAAAGTTCTGGAATCTGAGAGGAGCCACAAATGTCCTTCCACCCAGCGTTCCCCCACGTCTCCCGATAAAAATGATACCTCACTTGTGTGGGTAGGCCTAGCGCCCGCGACAGAAAACGCCCCAAAGCGCAAAGTGGACGCATCCAAATTTGTGAAGGAAAACAGAGGTGTTTTTTGCAAAGTGCCTACCTCTAGATTTTGGCTTGTAGCTCAGCCGCCACCTAGGGAAACCTACCAAACCTGTGCATTTCTGAAAACTAGAGACCTAGGGGAATCCAAGATGGGGTGACTTGTGTGGCTCGGATCAGGTTCTATTACCCAGAATCCTTTGCAAACCTCAAAATTTGGCTAAAAAAAACACATGTTCCTAACATTTCTGTGGCAGAAAGTTCTGAATCTGAGAGGAGCCACAAATTTCCTTCCACCCAGCGTTCCCCCACATCTCCCGATAAAAATGATACCTCACTTGTGTGGGTAGGCCTAGCGCCCGCGACAGAAAACGCCCCAAAGCGCAAAGTGGACGCATCCAAATTTGTGAAGGAAAACAGAGGTGTTTTTTGCAAAGTGCCTACCTGTAGATTTTGGCCTGTAGCTCAGCCGCCACCTAGGGAAAACTACCAAACCTGTGCATTTCTGAAAACTAGAGACCTAGGGGAATATAAGATGGGGTGACTTGTGTGGATCGGACCAGGTTCTGTTACCCAGAATCCTTTGCAAACCTCAAAATTTGGCTAAAAAAACACATGTTCCTCACATTTCTGTGGCAGAAAGTTCTGGAATCTATGAGGAGCCACGAATTTCCTTCCACCCAGCGTTCCCCCACGTCTCCCGATAAAAATGATACCTCACTTGTGTGCGTAGGCCTAGTGCCCGAGACAGGAAACGCCCCAAAGCGCAACGTAGACACAGCCAAATTTTTGAAGGAAAACAGAGGTGTTTTTTGCAAAGTGCCTACCTGTAGATTTTGGCCTGTAGCTCAGCCGCCAGCTAGGGAAACCTACCAAACCTGTGCATTTCTGAAAACTAGAGACCTAGGGGAATCCAAGATGGGGTGACTTGTGTGGCTCCGACCAGGTTCTGTTACCCATAATCCTTTGCAAACCTCAAAATTTGGCTAAAAAAACACATGTTCCTAACATTTCTGTGGCAGAAAGTTCTGGAATCTGAGAGGAGCCACAAATTTCCTTCCACCCAGCGTTCCCCCACGTCTCCCGATAAAAATGATAACTCACTTGTGTGGGTATGCCTAGCGCCCGCGACAGAAAACGCCAGAAAGCGCAAAGTGGACGCATCCAAATTTGTGAAGGAAAACAGAGGTGTTTTTTGGAAAGTGCCTACCTGTAGATTTTGGCTTGTAGCTCAGCCGCCACCTAGGGACACCTACCAAACCTGTGCATTTCTGAAAACTAGAGATCTAGGGGAATCCAAGATGGGGTGACTTGTGTGGCTCGGACCAGGTTCTGTTACCCAGAATCCTTTGCAAACCTCAAAATTTGGCTAAAAAAACACATGTTCCTCACATTTCTGTGGCAGAAAGTTCTGGAATCTGAGAAGAGCCACGAATTTCCTTCCACCCAGCGTTCCCCCACGTCTCCCGATAAAAATGATACCTCACTTGTGTGGGTAGGCCTAGTGCCCGCGACAGAAGACGCCCCAAAGCGCAACGTGGACACATCCAAATTTGTGAAGGAAAACAGAGGAGTTTTCTTGCAAAGTGCCTACCTGTAGATTTTGGCCTGTAGCTCAGCCGCCACCTAGGGAAACCTACCAAACCTGTGCATTTCTGAAAACTAGAGACCTAGGGTAATCCAAGATGGGGTGACTTGTGTGGCTCGGACCAAGTTCTGTTACCCAGAATCCTTTGCAAACCTCAAAATTTGGCTAAAAAAACACATGTTCCTCACATTTCTGTGGCAGAAAGTTCTGGAATCTGAGAGGAGCCACGAATTTCCTTCCACCCAGCGTTCCCCCACGTCTCCCGATAAAAATGATACCTCACTTGTGTGCGTAGGCCTAGCGCCCGTGACAGGAAACGCCCCAAAGCGCAACGTGGACACAGCCAAATTTTTGAAGGAAAACAGAGGTGTTTTTTGCAAAGTGCCTACCTGTAGATTTTGGCCTGTAGCTCAGCCGCCACCTAGGGAAACCTACCAAACCTGTGCATTTCTGAAAACTAGAGACCTAGGGTAATCCAAGATGGGGTGACTTGTGTGGCCCGGACCAGGTTCTGTTACCCAGAATCCTTTGCAAACCTCAAAATTTGGCTAAAAAAAACACATGTTCCTAACATTTCTGTGGCAGAAAGTTCTGGAATCTGAGAGGAGCCACAAATTTCCTTCCACCCAGCGTTCCCCCACGTCTCCCGATAAAAATTATACCTCACTTGTGTGGGTAGGCCTAGCGCCCGCGACAGGAAACGCCCCAAAGCGCAACGTGGACACATCCAAATTTGTGAAGGAAAACAGAGGTGTTTTTTGCAAAGTGCCTACCTGTAGATTTTGGCCTGTAGCTCAGCCGCCACCTAGGGAAACCTACCAAACCTGTGCATTTCTGAAAACTAGAGACCTAGGGTAATCCAAGATGGGGTGACTTGTGTGGCTCGGACCAGGTTCTGTTACCCAGAATCCTTTGCAAACCTCAAAATTTGGCTAAAAAAAAAACATGTTCCTAACATTTCTGTGGCAGAAAGTTCTGGAATCTGAGAGGAGCCACAAATGTCCTTCCACCCAGCGTTCCCCCACGTCTCCCGATAAAAATGATACCTCACTTGTGTGGGTAGGCCTAGCGCCCGCGACAGAAAACGCCCCAAAGCGCAAAGTGGACGCATCCAAATTTGTGAAGGAAGCAGAGGTGTTTTTTGCAAAGTGCCTACCTCTAGATTTTGGCTTGTAGCTCAGCCGCCACCTAGGGAAACCTACCAAACCTGTGCATTTCTGAAAACTAGAGACCTAGGGGAATCCAAGATGGGGTGACTTGTGTGGCTCGGACCAGGTTCTATTACCCAGAATCCTTTGCAAACCTCAAAATTTGCCTAAAAAAACACATGTTCCTAACATTTCTGTGGCAGAAAGTTCTGAATCTGAGAGGAGCCACAAATTTCCTTCCACCCAGCGTTCCCCCACATCTCCCGATAAAAATGATACCTCACTTGTGTGGGTAGGCCTAGCGCCCGCGACAGAAAACGCCCCAAAGCGCAAAGTGGACGCATCCAAATTTGTGAAGGAAAACAGAGGTGTTTTTTGCAAAGTGCCTACCTGTAGATTTTGGCCTGTAGCTCAGCCGCCACCTAGGGAAACCTACCAAACCTGTGCATTTCTGAAAACTAGAGACCTAGGGGAATAAAAGATGGGGTGACTTGTGTGGATCGGACCAGGTTCTGTTACCCAGAATCCTTTGCAAACCTCAAAATTTGGCTAAAAAAACACATGTTCCTCATATTTCTGTGGCAGAAAGTTCTGGAATCTGAGAGGAGCCACGAATTTCCATCCACCCAGCGTTCCCCCACGTCTCCCGATAAAAATGATACCTCACTTGTGTGGGTAGGCCTAGCGCCCGCGACAGGAAACGCCCCAAAGCGCAACGTGGACACATCCAAATTTGTGAAGGAAAACAGAGGTGTTTTTTGCAAAGTGCCTACCTGTAGATTTTGGCCTGTAGCTCAGCCGCCACCGAGGGAAACCTACCAAACCTGTGCATTTCTGAAAACTAGAGACCTAGGGGAATCCAAGATGGGGTGACTTGTGTGGCTCGGACAAGGTTCTGTTACCCAGAATCCTTTGCAAACCTCAAAATTTGGCTAAAAAAACACATGTTCCTCACATTTCTGTGGCAGAAAGTTCTGGAATCTGAGAGGAGCCACGAATTTCCTTCCACCCAGCGTTCCCCCACGTCTCCCGATAAAAATGATACCTCACTTGTGTGGGTAGGCCTAGCGCCCGCGACAGGAAACGCCCCAAAGCGCAACGTGGACTCATCCAAATTTGTGAAGGAAAACAGAGGTGTTTTTTGCAAAGTGCCTACCTGTAGATTTTGGCCTGTAGCTCAGCCGCCACCTAGGTAAACCTACCAAACCTGTGCATTTCTGAAAACTAGAGACCTAGGGGAATCCAAGATGGGGTGACTTGTGTGGCTCGGACCAGGTTCTGTTACCCAGAATCCTTTGCAAACCTCAAAATTTGGCTAAAAAAACATATGTTCCTCACATTTCTGTGGCAGAAAGTTCTGGAATCTGAGAGGAGCCACGAATTTCCTTCCAACCAGCATTCCCCCACGTCTCCCGATAAAAATGATAACTCACTTATGTGGGTAGGCCTAGCGCCCGTGACAGAAAACGCCCCAAAGCGCAAAGTGGACGCATCCAAATTTGTGAAGGAAAACAGAGGTGTTTTTTGCAAAGTGCCTACCTGTAGATTTTGGCTTGTAGCTCAGCCGCCACCTAGGGAAACCTACCAAACCTGTGCATTTCTGAAAACTAGAGACCTAGGGGAATCCAAGATGGGGTGACTTGTGTGGCTCGGACCAGGTTCTATTACCCAGAATCCTTTTCAAACCTCAAAATTTGGCTAAAAAAACACATGTTCCTAACATTTCGGTGGCAGAAAGTTCTGAATCTGAGAGGAGCCACAAATTTCCTTCCACCCAGCGTTCCCCCACGTCTCCCGATAAAAATGATACCTCACTTGTGTGGGTAGGCCTAGCGCCCGCGACAGAAAACGCCCCAAAGCGCAAAGTGGACGCATCCAAATTTGTGAAGGAAAACAGAGGTGTTTTTTGCAAAGTGCCTACCTGTAGATTTTGGCCTGTAGCTCAGCCGCCACCTAGGGAAACCTACCAAACCTGTGCATTTCTGAAAACTAGAGACCTAGGGGAATATAAGATGGGGTGACTTGTGTGGCTCGGACCAGGTTCTGTTACCCAGAATCCTTTGCAAACCTCAAAATTTGGCTAAAAAAACACATGTTCCTCACATTTCTGTGGCAGAAAGTTCTGGAATCTGAGAGGAGCCACGAATTTCCATCCACCCAGCGTTCCCCCACGTTTCCCGATAAAAATGATACCTCACTTGTGTGGGTAGGCCTAGCGCCCGCGACAGGAAACGCCCCAAAGCGCAACGTGGACACGTCCAAATTTGTGAAGGAAAACAGAGGTGTTTTTTGCAAAGTGCCTACCTGTAGATTTTGGCCTGTAGCTCAGCCGCCACCGAGGGAAACCTACCAAACCTGTGCATTTCTGAAAACTAGAGACCTTGGGGAATCCAAGATGGGGTGACTTGTGTGGCTCGGACAAGGTTCTGTTACCCAGAATCCTTTGCAAACCTCAAAATTTGGCTAAAAAAACACATGTTCCTCACATTTCTGTGGCAGAAAGTTCTGGAATCTGAGAGGAGCCACGAATTTCCTTCCACCCAGCGTTCCCCCACGTCTCCCGATAAAAATGATACCTCACTTGTGTGGGTAGGCCTAGTGCCCGCGACAGGAAACGCCCCAAAGCGCAACGTGGACACATCCAAATTTGTGAAGGAAAACAGAGGTGTTTTTTGCAAAGTGCCTACCTGTAGATTTTGGCCTGTAGCTCAGCCGCCACCTAGGTAAACCTACCAAACCTGTGCATTTCTGAAAACTAGAGACCTAGGGGAATCCAAGATGGGGTGACTTGTGTGGCTCGGACCAGGTTCTGTTACCCAGAATCCTTTGCAAACCTCAAAATTTGGCTAAAAAAACACATGTTCCTCACATTTCTGTGGCAGAAAGTTCTGGAATCTGAGAGGAGCCACGAATTTCCTTCCAACCAGCATTCCCCCACGTCTCCCGATAAAAATGATAACTCACTTGTGTGGGTAGGCCTAGCGCCCGCGACAGAAAACGCCCCAAAGCGCAAAGTGGACGCATCCAAATTTGTGAAGGAAAACAGAGGTGTTTTTTGCAAAGTGCCTACCTGTAGATTTTGGCTTGTAGCTCAGCCGCAACCTAGGGAAACCTACCAAACCTGTGCATTTCTGAAAACTAGAGACCTAGGGGAATCCAAGATGGGGTGACTTGTGTGGCTCGGACCAGGTTCTGTTACCCAGAATCCTTTGCAAACCTCAAAATTTGGCTAAAAAAACACATGTTCCTCACATTTCTGTGGCAGAAAGTTCTGGAATCTGAGAGGAGCCACGAATTTCCTTCCACCCAGCGTTCCCCCACGTCTCCCGATAAAAATGATACCTCACTTGTGTGCGTAGGCCCAGCGCCCGTGACAGGAAACGCCCCAAAGCGCAATGTGGACACAGCCAAATTTTTGAAGGAAAACAGAGGTGTTTTTTGCAAAGTGCCTACCTGTAGATTTTGGCCTGTAGCTCAGCCGCCACCTAGGGAAACCTACCAAACCTGTGCATTTCTGAAAACTAGAGACCTTGGGGAATCCAAGATGGGGTGACTTGTGTGGCTCGGACCAGGTTCTGTTACCCAGAATCCTTTGCAAACCTCAAAATTTGGCTAAAAAAACACATGTTCCTAACATTTCTGTGGCAGAAAGTTCTGGAATCTGAGAGGAGCCACAAATTTCCTTCCACCCAGCGTTCCCCCACGTCTCCCGATAAAAATGATACCTCACTTGTGTGGGTAGGCCTAGCGCCCGCGACAGAAGACGCCCCAAAGCGCAAAGTGGACGCATCCAAATTTGTGAAGGAAAACAGAGGTGTTTTTTGCAAAGTGCCTACCTGTAGATTTTGGCCTGTAGCTCAGCCGCCACCTAGGGAAACCTACCAAACCTGTGCATTTCTGAAAACTAGAGACCTAGGGGAATCCAAGATGGGGTGACTTGTGTGGCTCGGACCAGGTTCTGTTACCCAGAATCCTTTGCAAACCTCAAAATTTGGCTAAAAAAACACATGTTCCTCACATTTCTGTGGCAGAAAGTTCTGGAATCTGAGAGGAGCCACGAATTTCCTTCCACCCAGCGTTCCCCCACGTCTCCCGATAAAAATGATACCTCACTTGTGTGCGTAGGCCCAGCGCCCGTGACAGGAAACGCCCCAAAGCGCAATGTGGACGCATCCAAATTTGTGAAGGAAAACAGAGGTGTTTTTTGCAAAGTGCCTACCTGTAGATTTTGGCCTGTAGCTCAGCCGCCACCTAGGGAAACCTATCAAACCTGTGCATTTCTGAAAACTAGAGACCTAGGGGAATCCAAGATGGGGTGACTTGTGTGGCTCGGACCAGGTTCTGTTACCCAGAATCCTTTGCAAACCTCAAAATTTGGCTAAAAAAACACATGTTCCTCACATTTCTGTGGCAGAAAGTTCTGGAATCTGAGAGGAGCCACGAATTTCCTTCCACCCAGCGTTCCCCCACGTCTCCCGATAAAAATGATACCTCACTTGTGTGCGTAGGCCCAGCGCCCGTGACAGGAAACGCCCCAAAGCGCAATGTGGACACAGCCAAATTTTTGAAGGAAAACAGAGGTGTTTTTTGCAAAGTGCCTACCTGTAGATTTTGGCCTGTAGCTCAGCCGCCACCTAGGGAAACCTACCAAACCTGTGCATTTCTGAAAACTAGAGACCTAGGGTAATCCAAGATGGGGTGACTTGTGTGGCCCGGACCAGGTTCTGTTACCCAGAATCCTTTGCAAACCTCAAAATTTGGCTAAAAAAACACATGTTCCTAACATTTCTGTGGCAGAAAGTTCTGGAATCTGAGAGGAGCCACAAATTTCCTTCCACCCAGCGTTCCCCCACGTCTCCCGATAAAAATGATACCTCACTTGTGTGGGTAGGCCTAGCGCCCGCGACAGAAAACGCCCCAAAGCGCAAAGTGGACGCATCCAAATTTGTGAAGGAAAACAGAGGTGTTTTTTGCAAAGTGCCTACCTGTAGATTTTGGCTTGTAGCTCAGCCGCCACCTAGGGAAACCTACCAAACCTTTGCATTTCTGAAAACTAGAGACCTAGGGGAATCCAAGATGGGGTGACTTGTGTGGCTCGGACCAGGTTCTATTACCCAGAATCCTTTGCAAACCTCAAAATTTGGCTAAAAAAACACATGTTCCTAACATTTCTGTGGCAGAAAGTTCTGAATCTGAGAGGAGCCACAAATTTCCTTCCACCCAGCGTTCCCCCACGTCTCCCGATAAAAATGATACCTCACTTGTGTGGGTAGGCCTAGCGCCCGCGACAGAAAACGCCCCAAAGCGCAAAGTGGACGCATCCAAATTTGTGAAGGAAAACAGAGGTGTTTTTTGCAAAGTGCCTACCTGTAGATTTTGGCCTGTAGCTCAGCCGCCACCTAGGGAAACCTACCAAACCTGTGCATTTCTGAAAACTAGAGACCTAGGGGAATATAAGATGGGGTGACTTGTGTGGCTCGGACCAGGTTCTGTTACCCAGAATCCTTTGCAAACCTCAAAATTTGGCTTAAAAAACACATGTTCCTCACATTTCTGTGGCAGAAAGTTCTGGAATCTGAGAGGAGCCACGAATTTCCATCCACCCAGCGTTCCCCCACGTCTCCCGATAAAAATGATACCTCACTTGTGTGGGTAGGCCTAGCGCCCGCGACAGGAAACGCCCCAAAGCGCAACGTGGACACATCCAAATTTGTGAAGGAAAACAGAGGTGTTTTTTGCAAAGTGCCTACCTGTAGATTTTGGCCTGTAGCTCAGCCGCCACCGAGGGAAACCTACCAAACCTGTGCATTTCTGAAAACTAGAGACCTAGGGGAATCCAAGATGGGGTGACTTGTGTGGCTCGGACAAGGTTCTGTTACCCAGAATCCTTTGCAAACCTCAAAATTTGGCTAAAAAAACACATGTTCCTCACATTTCTGTGGCAGAAAGTTCTGGAATCTGAGAGGAGCCACGAATTTCCTTCCACCCAGCGTTCCCCCACGTCTCCCGATAAAAATGATACCTCACTTGTGTGGGTAGGCCTAGTGCCCGCGACAGGAAACGCCCCAAAGCGCAACGTGGACACATCCAAATTTGTGAAGGAAAACAGAGGTGTTTTTTGCAAAGTGCCTACCTGTAGATTTTGGCCTGTAGCTGAGCCGCCACCTAGGTAAACCTACCAAACCTGTGCATTTCTGAAAACTAGAGACCTAGGGGAATCCAAGATGGGGTGACTTGTGTGGCTCGGACCAGGTTCTGTTACCCAGAATCCTTTGCAAACCTCAAAATTTGGCTAAAAAAACACATGTTCCTCACATTTCTGTGGCAGAAAGTTCTGGAATCTGAGAGGAGCCACGAATTTCCTTCCACCCAGCGTTCCCCCACGTCTCCCGATAAAAATGATACCTCACTTGTGTGCGTAGGCCTAGCGCCCGTGACAGGAAACGCCCCAAAGCGCAACGTGGACACATCCAAATTTTTGAAGGAAAACAGAGGTGTTTTTTGCAAAGTGCCTACCTGTAGATTTTGGCCTGTAGCTCAGCCGCCACCTAGGGAAACCTACCAAACCTGTGCATTTCTGAAAACTAGAGACCTAGGGGAATCCAAGATGGGGTGACTTGTGTGGCTCGGACCAGGTTCTGTTACCCATAATCCTTTGCAAACCTCAAAATTTGGCTAAAAAAACACATGTTCCTCACATTTCTGTGGCAGAAAGTTCTGGAATCTGAGAGGAGCCACGAATTTCCTTCCACCCAGCGTTCCCCCACGTCTCCCGATAAAAATGATACCTCACTTGTGTGCGTAGGCCTAGCGCCCGTGACAGGAAACGCCCCAAAGCGCAATGTGGACACAGCCAAATTTTTGAAGGAAAACAGAGGTGTTTTTTGCAAAGTGCCTACCTGTAGATTTTGGCCTGTAGCTCAGCCGCCACCTAGGGAAACCTACCAAACCTGTGCATTTATGAAAACTAGAGACCTTGGGGAATCCAAGATGGGGTGACTTGTGTGGCTCGGACCAGGTTCTGTTACCCAGAATCCTTTGCAAACCTCAAAATTTGGCTAAAAAAACACATGTTCCTAACATTTCTGTGGCAGAAAGTTCTGGAATCTGAGAGGAGCCACAAATTTCCTTCCACCCAGCGTTCCCCCACGTCTCCCGATAAAAATGATACCTCACTTGTGTGGGTAGGCCTAGCGCCCGCGACAGAAAACGCCCGAAAGCGCAAAGTGGACGCATCCAAATTTGTGAAGGAAAACAGAGGTGTTTTTTGGAAAGTGCCTACCTGTAGATTTTGGCTTGTAGCTCAGCCGCCACCTAGGGACACCTACCAAACCTGTGCATTTCTGAAAACTAGAGATCTAGGGGAATCCAAGATGGGGTGACTTGTGTGGCTCGGACCAGGTTCTGTTACCCAGAATCCTTTGCAAACCTCAAAATTTGGCTAAAAAAACACATGTTCCTCACATTTCTGTGGCAGAAAGTTCTGGAATCTGAGAAGAGCCACGAATTTCCTTCCACCCAGCGTTCCCCCACGTCTCCCGATAAAAATGATACCTCACTTGTGTGGGTAGGCCTAGCGCCCGCGACAGAAGACGCCCCAAAGCGCAAAGTGGACGCATCCAAATTTGTGAAGGAAAACAGAGGTGTTTTTTGCAAAGTGCCTACCTGTAGATTTTGGCTTGTAGCTCAGCCGCCACCTAGGGAAACCTACCAAACCTGTGCATTTCTGAAAACTAGAGACCTAGGGGAATCCAAGATGGGGTGACTTGTGTGGCTCGGACCAGGTTCTGTTACCCAGAATCCTTTGCAAACCTCAAAATTTGGCTAAAAAAACACATGTTCCTCACATTTCTGTGGCAGAAAGTTCTGGAATCTGAGAGGAGCAACGAATTTCCTTCCACCCAGCGTTCCCCCACGTCTCCCGATAAAAATGATACCTCACTTGTGTGCGTAGGCCTAGCGCCCGTGACAGGAAACGCCCCAAAGCGCAACGTGGACACAGCCAAATTTTTTAAGGAAAACAGAGGTGTTTTTTGCAAAGTGCCTACCTGTAGATTTTGGCCTGTAGCTCAGCCAGCACCTAGGGAAACCTACCAAACCTGTGCATTTCTGAAAACTAGAGACCTAGGGTAATCCAAGATGGGGTGACTTGTGTGGCCCGGACCAGGTTCTGTTACCCAGAATCCTTTGCAAACCTCAAAATTTGGCTAAAAAAACACATGTTCCTAACATTTCTGTGGCAGAAAGTTCTGGAATCTGAGAGGAGCCACAAATTTCCTTCCACCCAGCGTTCCCCCATGTCTCCCGATAAAAATTATACCTCACTTGTGTGGGTAGGCCTAGCGCCCGCGACAGGAAACGCCCCAAAGCGCAACGTGGACACATCCAAATTTGTGAAGGAAAACAGAGGTGTTTTTTGCAAAGTGCCTACCTGTAGATTTTGGCCTGTAGCTCAGCCGCCACCTAGGGAAACCTACCAAACCTGTGCATTTCTGAAAACTAGAGACCTAGGGTAATCCAAGATGGGGTGACTTGTGTGGCTCGGACCAGGTTCTGTTACCCAGAATCCTTTGCAAACCTCAAAATTTGGCTAAAAAAACACATGTTCCTAACATTTCTGTGGCAGAAAGTTCTGGAATCTGAGAGGAGCCACAAATGTCCTTCCACCCAGCGTTCCCCCACGTCTCCCGATAAAAATGATACCTCACTTGTGTGGGTAGGCCTAGCGCCCGCGACAGAAAACGCCCCAAAGCGCAAAGTGGACGCATCCAAATTTGTGAAGGAAAACAGAGGTGTTTTTTGCAAAGTGCCTACCTGTAGATTTTGGCTTGTAGCTCAGCCGCCACCTAGGGAAACCTACCAAACCTGTGCATTTCTGAAAACTAGAGACCTAGGGGAATCCAAGATGGGGTGACTTGTGTGGCTCGGACCAGGTTCTATTACCCAGAATCCTTTGCAAACCTCAAAATTTGGCTAAAAAAACACATGTTCCTAACATTTCTGTGGCAGAAAGTTCTGAATCTGAGAGGAGCCACAAATTTCCTTCCACCCAGCGTTCCCCCACGTCTCCCGATAAAAATGATACCTCACTTGTGTGGGTAGGCCTAGCGCCCGCGACAGAAAACGCCCCAAAGCGCAAAGTGGACGCATCCAAATTTGTAAAGGAAAACAGAGGTGTTTTTTGCAAAGTGCCTACCTGTAGATTTTGGCCTGTAGCTCAGCCGCCACCTAGGGAAACCTACCAAACCTGTGCATTTCTGAAAACTAGAGACCTAGGGGAATATAAGATGGGGTGACTTGTGTGGCTCGGACCAGGTTCTGTTACCCAGAATCCTTTGCAAACCTCAAAATTTGGCTAAAAAAACACATGTTCCTCACATTTCTGTGGCAGAAAGTTCTGGAATCTGAGAGGAGCCACGAATTTCCATCCACCCAGCGTTCCCCCACGTCTCCCGATAAAAATGATACCTCACTTGTGTGGGTAGGCCTAGCGCCCGCGACAGGAAACGCCCCAAAGCGCAACGTGGACACATCCAAATTTGTGAAGGAAAACAGAGGTGTTTTTTGCAAAGTGCCTACCTGTAGATTTTGGCCTGTAGCTCAGCCGCCACCGAGGGAAACCTACCAAACCTGTGCATTTCTGAAAACTAGAGACCTAGGGGAATCCAAGATGGGGTGACTTGTGTGGCTCGGACAAGGTTCTGTTACCCAGAATCCTTTGCAAACCTCAAAATTTGGCTAAAAAAACACATGTTCCTCACATTTCTGTGGCAGAAAGTTCTGGAATCTGAGAGGAGCCACGAATTTCCTTCCACCCAGCGTTCCCCCACGTCTCCCGATAAAAATGATACCTCACTTGTGTGGGTAGGCCTAGCGCCCGCGACAGGAAACGCCCCAAAGCGCAACGTGGACACATCCAAATTTGTGAAGGAAAACAGAGGTGTTTTTTGCAAAGTGCCTACCTGTAGATTTTGGCCTGTAGCTCAGCCGCCACCTAGGTAAACCTACCAAACCTGTGCATTTCTGAAAACTAGAGACCTAGGGGAATCCAAGATGGGGTGACTTGTGTGGCTCGGACCAGGTTCTGTTACCCAGAATCCTTTGCAAACCTCAAAATTTGGCTAAAAAAACACATGTTCCTCACATTTCTGTGGCAGAAAGTTCTGGAATCTGAGAGGAGCCACGAATTTCCTTCCAACCAGCATTCCCCCACGTCTCCCGATAAAAATGATACCTCACTTGTGTGGGTAGGCCTAGCGCCCGCGACAGAAAACGCCCCAAAGCGCAAAGTGGACGCATCCAAATTTGTGAAGGAAAACAGAGGTGTTTTTTGCAAAGTGCCTACCTGTAGATTTTGGCTTGTAGCTCAGCCGCCACCTAGGGACACCTACCAAACCTGTGCATTTCTGAAAACTAGAGATCTAGGGGAATCCAACATGGGGTGACTTGTGTGGCTCGGACCAGGTTCTGTTACCCAGAATCCTTTGCAAACCTCAAAATTTGGCTAAAAAAACACATGTTCCTCACATTTCTGTGGCAGAAAGTTCTGGAATCTGAGAGGAGCCACAAATTTCCTTCCACCCAGCGTTCCCCCACGTCTCCCGATAAAAATGATACCTCACTTGTGTGGGTAGGCCTAGCGCCCGCGACAGAAAACGCCCGAAAGAGCAAAGTGGACGCATCCAAATTTGTGAAGGAAAACAGAGGTGTTTTTTGCAAAGTGCCTACCTGTAGATTTTGGCTTGTAGCTCAGCCGCCACCTAGGGACACCTACCAAACCTGTGCATTTCTGAAAACTAGAGATCTAGGGGAATCCAAGATGGGGTGACTTGTGTGGCTCGGACCAGGTTCTGTTACCCAGAATCCTTTGCAAACCTCAAAATTTGGCTAAAAAAACACATGTTCCTCACATTTCTGTGGCAGAAAGTTCTGGAATCTGAGAAGAGCCACGAATTTCCTTCCACCCAGCGTTCCCCCACGTCTCCCGATAAAAATGATACCTCACTTGTGTGCGTAGGTCTAGCGCCCGTGACAGGAAACGCCCCAAAGCGCAACGTGGACACAGCCAAATTTTTGAAGGAAAACCGAGGTGTTTTTTGCAAAGTGCCTACCTGTAGATTTTGGCTTGTAGCTCAGCTACCACCTAGGGAAACCTACCAAACCTGTGCATTTCTGAAAACTAGAGACCTAGGGGAATCCAAGATGGGGTGACTTGTGTGGCTCGGACCAGGTTCTGTTACCCAGAATCCTTTGCAAACCTCAAAATTTGGCTAAAAAAACACATGTTCCTCACATTTCTGTGGCAGAAAGTTCTGGAATCTGAGAGGAGCCACGAATTTCCTTCCAACCAGCATTCCCCCACGTCTCCCGATAAAAATGATACCTCACTTGTGTGGGTAGGCCTAGCGCCCGCGACAGAAAACGCCCCAAAGCGCAAAGTGGACGCATCCAAATTTGTGAAGGAAAACAGAGGTGTTTTTTGCAAAGTGCCTACCTGTAGATTTGGCTTGTAGCTCAGCCGCCACCTACGGAAACCTACCAAACCTGTGCATTTCTGAAAACTAGAGACCTAGGGGAATCCAAGATGGGGTGACTTGTGTGGCTCGGACCAGGTTCTGTTACCCAGAATCCTTTGCAAACCTCAAAATTTGGCTAAAAAAACACATGTTCCTCACATTTCTGTGGCAGAAAGTTCTGGAATCTGAGAGGAGCCACGAATTTCCTTCCACCCAGCGTTCCCCCACGTCTCCCGATAAAAATGATACCTCACTTGTGTGCGTAGGCCCAGCGCCCGTGACAGGAAACGCCCCAAAGCGCAATGTGGACACAGCCAAATTTTTGAAGGAAAACAGAGGTGTTTTTTGCAAAGTGCCTACCTGTAGATTTTGGCCTGTAGCTCAGCCGCCACCTAGGGAAACCTACCAAACCTGTGCATTTCTGAAAACTAGAGACCTTGGGGAATCCAAGATGGGGTGACTTGTGTGGCTCGGACCAGGTTCTGTTACCCAGAATCCTTTGCAAACCTCAAAATTTGGCTAAAAAAACACATGTTCCTAACATTTCTGTGGCAGAAAGTTCTGGAATCTGAGAGGAGCCACGAATTTCCTTCCACCCAGCGTTCCCCCACGTCTCCCGATAAAAATGATACCTCACTTGTGTGCGTAGGCCTAGCGCCCGTGACAGAAAACGCCCCAAAGCGCAATGTGGACACAGCCAAATTTTTGAAGGAAAACAGAGGTGTTTTTTGCAAAGTGCCTACCTGTAGATTTTGGCCTGTAGCTCAGCCGCCACCTAGGGAAACCTACCAAACCTGTGCATTTCTGAAAACTAGAGACCTTGGGGAATCCAAGATGGGGTGACTTGTGTGGCTCGGACCAGGTTCTGTTACCCAGAATCCTTTGCAAACCTCAAAATTTGGCTAAAAAAACACATGTTCCTAACATTTCTGTGGCAGAAAGTTCTGGAATCTGAGAGGAGCCACAAATTTCCTTCCACCCAGCGTTCCCCCACGTCTCCCGATAAAAATGATACCTCACTTGTGTGGGTAGGCCTAGCGCCCACGACAGAAAACGCCCGAAAGAGCAAAGTGGACGCATCCAAATTTGTGAAGGAAAACAGAGGTGTTTTTTGCAAAGTGTCTACCTGTAGATTTTGGCTTGTAGCTCAGCCACCACCTAGGGACACCTACCAAACCTGTGCATTTCTGAAAACTAGAGATCTAGGGGAATCCAAGATGGGGTGACTTGTGTGGCTCGGACCAGGTTCTGTTACCCAGAATCCTTTGCAAACCTCAAAATTTGGCTAAAAAAACACATGTTCCTCACATTTCTGTGGCAGAAAGTTCTGGAATCTGAGAGGAGCCACAAATTTCCTTCCACCCAGCGTTCCCCCACGTCTCCCGATAAAAATGATACCTCACTTGTGTGGGTAGGCCTAGCGCCCGCGACAGAAAACGCCCGAAAGAGCAAAGTGGACGCATCGAAATTTGTGAAGGAAAACAGAGGTGTTTTTTGCAAAGTGCCTACCTGTAGATTTTGGCTTGTAGCTCAGCCGCCACCTAGGGACACCTACCAAACCTGTGCATTTCTGAAAACTAGAGATCTAGGGGAATCCAAGATGGGGTGACTTGTGTGGCTCGGACCAGGTTCTGTTACCCAGAATCCTTTGCAAACCTCAAAATTTGGCTAAAAAAACACATGTTCTTCACATTTCTGTGGCAGAAAGTTCTGGAATCTGAGAAGAGCCACGAATTTCCTTCCACCCAGCGTTCCCCCACGTCTCCCGATAAAAATGATACCTCACTTGTGTGCGTAGGCCTAGCGCCCGTGACAGGAAACGCCCCAAAGCGCAACGTGGACACAGCCACATTTTTTAAGGAAAACCGAGGTGTTTTTTGCAAAGTGCCTACCTGTAGATTTTGGCTTGTAGCTCAGCTACCACCTAGTGAAACCTACCAAACCTGTGCATTTCTGAAAACTAGAGACCTAGGGGAATCCAAGATGGGGTGACTTGTGTGGCTCGGTCCAGGTTCTGTTACCCAGAATCCTTTGCAAACCTCAAAATTTGGCTAAAAAAACACATGTTCCTCACATTTCTGTGGCGGAAAGTTCTGGAATCTGAGAGGAGCCACGAATTTCCTTCCACCCAGCGTTCCCCCACGTCTCCCGATAAAAATGATACCTCACTTGTGTGCGTAGGCCTAGCGCCCGTGACAGGAAACGCCCCAAAGCGCAACGTGGACACAGCCAAATTTTTGAAGGAAAACAGAGGTGTTTTTTGCAAAGTGCCTACCTGTAGATTTTGGCCTGTAGCTCAGCCGCCACCTAGGGAAACCTACCAAACCTGTGCATTTCTGAAAACTAGAGACCTAGGGTAATCCAAGATGGGGTGACTTGTGTGGCTCGGACCAGGTTCTGTTACCCAGAATCCTTTGCAAACCTCAAAATTTGGCTAAAAAAACACATGTTCCTAACATTTCTGTGGCAGAAAGTTCTGGAATCTGAGAGGAGCCACAAATGTCCTTCCAGCCAGCGTTCCCCCACGTCTCCCGATAAAAATGATACCTCACTTGTGTGGGTAGGCCTAGCGCCCGCGACAGAAAACGCCCCAAAGCGCAAAGTGGACGCATCCAAATTTGTGAAGGAAAACAGAGGTGTTTTTTGCAAAGTGCCTACCTGTAGATTTTGGCCTGTAGCTCAGCCGCCACCTAGGGAAACCTACCAAACCTGTGCAATTTTGAAAACTAGAGACCTAGGGGAATATAAGATGGGGTGACTTGTGTGGCTCGGACCAGGTTCTGTTACCCAGAATCCTTTGCAAACCTCAAACTTTTGGCTAAAAAAACACATGTTCCTCACATTTCTGTGGCAGAAAGTTCTGGAATCTGAGAGGAGCCACGAATTTCCTTCCACCCAGCGTTCCCCCACGTCTCCCGATAAAAATGATACCTCACTTGTGTGCGTAGGCCTAGCGCCCGTGACAGGAAACGCCCCAAAGCGCAACGTGGACACAGCCAAATTTTTGAAGGAAAACAGAGGTGTTTTTTGCAAAGTGCCTACCTGTAGATTTTGGCCTGTAGCTCAGCCGCCACCTAGGGAAACCTACCAAACCTGTGCATTTCTGAAAACTAGAGACCTTGGGGAATCCAAGATGGGGTGACTTGTGTGGCTCGGACCAGGTTCTGTTACCCAGAATCCTTTGCAAACCTCATAATTTGGCTAAAAAAACACATGTTCCTCACATTTCTGTGGCAGAAAGTTCTGGAATCTGAGAGGAGCCACGAATTTCCTTCCAACCAGCATTCCCCCACGTCTCCCGATAAAAATGATACCTCACTTGTGTGGGTAGGCCTAGCGCCCGCGACAGAAAACGCCCCAAAGCGCAAAGTGGACGCATCCAAATTTGTGAAGGAAAACAGAGGTGTTTTTTGCAAAGTGCCTACCTGTAGATTTTGGCTTGTAGCTCAGCCGCCACCTAGGGAAACCTACCAAACCTGTGCATTTCTGAAAACTAGAGACCTAGGGGAATCCAAGATGGGGTGACTTGTGTGGCTCGGACCAGGTTCTGTTACCCAGAATCCTTTGCAAACCTCAAAATTTGGCTAAAAAAACACATGTTCCTCACATTTCTGTGGCAGAAAGTTCTGGAATCTGAGAGGAGCCACGAATTTCCTTCCACCCAGCGTTCCCCCACGTCTCCCGATAAAAATTATACCTCACTTGTGTGCGTAGGCCTAGCGCCCGTGACAGGAAACGCCCCAAAGCGCAACGTGGACACATCCAAATTTTTGAAGGAAAACAGAGGTGTTTTTTGCAAAGTGCCTACCTGTAGATTTTGGACTGTAGCTCAGCCGCCACCTAGGGAAACCTACCAAACCTGTGCATTTCTGAAAACTAGAGACCTAGGGGAATCCAAGATGGGGTGACTTGTGTGGCTCGGACCAGGTTCTGTTACCCATAATCCTTTGCAAACCTCAATATTTGGCTAAAAAAACACATGTTCCTCACATTTCTGTGGCAGAAAGTTCTGGAATCTGAGAGGAGCCACGAATTTCCTTCCACCCAGCGTTTCCCCACGTCTCCCGATAAAAATGATACCTCACTTGTGTGCGTAGGCCTAGCGCCCGTGACAGGAAACGCCCCAAAGCGCAATGTGGACTCAGCCAAATTTTTAAAGGAAAACAGAGGTGTTTTTTGCAAAGTGCCTACCTGTAGATTTTGGCCTGTAGCTCAGCCGCCACCTAGGGAAACCTACCAAACCTGTGCATTTCTGAAAACTAGAGACCTTGGGGAATCCAAGATGGGGTGACTTGTGTGGCTCGGACCAGGTTCTGTTACCCAGAATCCTTTGCAAACCTCAAAATTTGGCTAAAAAAACACATGTTCCTAACATTTCTGTGGCAGAAAGTTCTGGAATCTGTGAGGAGCCACAAATTTCCTTCCACCCAGCGTTCCCCCACGTCTCCCGATAAAAATGATACCTCACTTGTGTGGGTAAGCCTAGCGCCCGCGACAGAAAACGCCCGAAAGCGCAAAGTGGACGCATCCAAATTTGTGAAGGAAAACAGAGGTGTTTTTTGCAAAGTGCCTACCTGTAGATTTTGGCTTGTAGCTCAGCCGCCACCTAGGGACACCTACCAAACCTGTGCATTTCTGAAAACTAGAGATCTAGGGGAATCCAAGATGGGGTGACTTGTGTGGCTCGGACCAGGTTCTGTTACCCAGAATCCTTTGCAAACCTCAAAATTTGGCTAAAAAAACACATGTTCCTCACATTTCTGTGGCAGAAAGTTCTGGAATCTGAGAAGAGCCACGGATTTCCTTCCACCCAGCGTTCCCCCACGTCTCCCGATAAAAATGATACCTCACTTGTGTGCGTAGGCCTAGCGCCCGTGACAGGAAACGCCCCAAAGCGCAACGTGGACACAGCCAAATTTTTGAAGGAAAACCGAGGTGTTTTTTGCAAAGTGCCTACCTGTAGATTTTGGCTTGTAGCTCAGCTACCACCTAGGGAAACCTACCAAACCTGTGCATTTCTGAAAACTAGAGACCTAGGGGAATCCAAGATGGGGTGACTTGTGTGGCTCGGTCCAGGTTCTGTTACCCAGAATCCTTTGCAAACCTCAAAATTTGGCTAAAAAAACACATGTTCCTCACATTTCTGTGGCGGAAAGTTCTGGAATCTGAGAGGAGCCACGAATTTCCTTCCACCCAGCGTTCCCCCACGTCTCCCGATAAAAATGATACCTCACTTGTGAGCGTAGGCCTAGCGCCCGTGACAGGAAACGCCCCAAAGCGCAACGTGGACACAGCCAAATTTTTGAAGGAAAACAGAGGTGTTTTTTGCAAAGTGCCTACCTGTAGATTTTGGCCTGTAGCTCAGCCGCCACCTAGGGAAACCTACCAAACCTGTGCATTTCTGAAAACTAGAGACCTAGGGTAATCCAAGATGGGGTGACTTGTGTGGCTCGGACCAGGTTCTGTTACCCAGAATCCTTTGCAAACCTCAAAATTTGGCTAAAAAAACACATGTTCCTAACATTTCTGTGGCAGAAAGTTCTGGAATCTGAGAGGAGCCACAAATGTCCTTCCACCCAGCGTTCCCCCACGTCTCCCGATAAAAATGATACCTCACTTGTGTGGGTAGGCCTAGCGCCCGCGACAGGAAACGCCCCAAAGCGCAAAGTGGACGCATCCAAATTTGTGAAGGAAAACAGAGGTGTTTTTTGCAAAGTGCCTACCTGTAGATTTTGGCCTGTAGCTCAGCCGCCACCTAGGGAAACCTACCAAACCTGTGCATTTCTGAAAACTAGAGACCTAGGGGAATATAAGATGGGGTGACTTGTGTGGCTCGGACCAGGTTCTGTTACCCAGAATCCTTTGCAAACCTCAAAATGTGGCTAAAAAAACACATGTTCCTCACATTTCTGTGGCAGAAAGTTCTGGAATCTGAGAGGAGCCACGAATTTCCTTCCACCCAGCGTTCCCCCACGTCTCCCGATAAAAATGATACCTCACTTGTGTGGGTAGGCCTAGCGCCCGCGACAGGAAACGCCCCAAAGCGCAACGTGGACACATCCAAATTTGTGAAGGAAAACAGAGGTGTTTTTTGCAAAGTGCCTACCTGTAGATTTTGGCCTGTAGCTCAGCCGCCACCTAGGGAAACCTACCAAACCTGTGCATTTCTGAAAACTAGAGACCTAGGGGAATCCAAGATGGGGTGACTTGTGTGGCTCGGACCAGGTTCTGTTACCCAGAATCCTTTGCAAACCTCAAAATTTGGCTAAAAAAACACATGTTCCTCACATTTCTGTGGCAGAAAGTTCTGGAATCTGAGAGGAGCCACGAATTTCCTTCCAACCAGCATTCCCCCACGTCTCCCGATAAAAATTATACCTCACTTGTGTGGGTAGGCCTAGCGCCCGCGACAGAAAACGCCCCAAAGCGCAAAGTGGACGCATCCAAATTTGTGAAGGAAAACAGAGGTGTTTTTTGCAAAGTGCCTACCTGTAGATTTTGGCTTGTAGCTCAGCCGACACCTAGGGAAACCTACCAAACCTGTGCATTTCTGAAAACTAGAGACCTAGGGGAATCCAAGATGGTGTGACTTGTGTGGCTCGGACCAGGTTCTGTTACCCAGAATCCTTTGCAAACCTCAAAATTTGGCTAAAAAAACACATGTTCCTCACATTTCTGTGGCAGAAAGTTCTGGAATCTGAGAGGAGCCACGAATTTCCTTCCACCCAGCGTTCCCCCACGTCTCCTGATAAAAATGATACCTCACTTGTGTGCGTAGGCCTAGCGCCCGTGACAGGAAACGCCCCAAAGCGCAACGTGGACACATCCAAATTTTTGAAGGAAAACAGAGGTGTTTTTTGCAAAGTGCCTACCTGTAGATTTTGGACTGTAGCTCAGCCGCCACCTAGAGAAACCTACCAAACCTGTGCATTTCTGAAAACTAGAGACCTAGGGGAATGCAAGATGGGGTGACTTGTGTGGCTCGGACCAGGTTCTGTTACCCATAATCCTTTGCAAACCTCAATATTTGGCTAAAAAAACACATGTTCCTCACATTTCTGTGGCAGAAAGTTCTGGAATCTGAGAGGAGCCACGAATTTCCTTCCACCCAGCGTTCCCCCACGTCTCCCGATAAAAATGATACCTCACTTGTGTGCGTAGGCCTAGCGCCCGTGACAGGAAACGCCCCAAAGCGCAATGTGGACACAGCCAAATTTTTGAAGGAAAACAGAGGTGTTTTTTGCAAAGTGCCTACCTGTAGATTTTGGCCTGTAGCTCAGCCGGCACCTAGGGAAACCTACCAAACCTGTGCATTTCTGAAAACTAGAGACCTTGGGGAATCTAAGATGGGGTGACTTGTGTGGCTCGGACCAGGTTCTGTTACCCAGAATCCTTTGCAAACCTCAAAATTTGGCTAAAAAAACACATGTTCCTAACATTTCTGTGGCAGAAAGTTCTGGAATCTGAGAGGAGCCACAAATTTCCTTCCACCCAGCGTTCCCCCACGTCTCCCGATAAAAATGATACCTCACTTGTGTGGGTAGGCCTAGCGCCCGCGACCGAAAACGCCCGAAAGCGCAAAGTGGACACATCCAAATTTGTGAAGGAAAACAGAGGTGTTTTTTGCAAAGTGCCAACCTGTAGATTTTGGCTTGTAGCTAAGCCGCCACCTAGGGACACCTACCAAACCTGTGCATTTATGAAAACTAGAGATCTAGGGGAATCCAAGATGGGGTGACTTGTGTGGCTCGGACCAGGTTCTGTTACCCAGAATCCTTTGCAAACCTCAAAATTTGGCTAAAAAAACACATGTTCCTCACATTTCTGTGGCAGAAAGTTCTGGAATCTGAGAAGAGCCACGAATTTCCTTCCACCCAGCGTTCCCCCACGTCTCCCGATAAAAATGATACCTCACTTGTGTGCGTAGGCCTAGCGCCCGTGACAGGAAACGCCCCAAAGCGCAACGTGGACACAGCCAAATTTTTGAAGGAAAACCGAGGTGTTTTTTGCAAAGTGCCTACCTGTAGATTTTGGCTTGTAGCTCAGCTACCACCTAGGGAAACCTACCAAACCTGTGCATTTCAGAAAAATAGAGACCTAGGGGAATCCAAGATGGGGTGACTTGTGTGGCTCGGTCCAGGTTCTGTTACCCAGAATCCTTTGCAAACCTCAAAATTTGGCTAAAAAAACACATGTTCCTCACATTTCTGTGGCGGAAAGTTCTGGAATCTGAGAGGAGCCACGAATTTCCTTCCACCCAGCGTTCCCCCACGTCTCCCGATAAAAATGATACCTCACTTGTGTGCGTAGGCCTAGCGCCCGTGACAGGAAACGCCCCAAAGCGCAAAGTGGACACAGCCAAATTTTTGAAGGAAAACAGAGGTGTTTTTTGCAAAGTGCCTACCTGTAGATTTTGGCCTGTAGCTCAGCCGCCACCTAGGGAAACCTACCAAACCTGTGCATTTCTGAAAACTAGAGACCTAGGGTAATCCAAGATGGGGTGACTTGTGTGGCTCGGACCAGGTTCTGTTACCCAGAATCCTTTGCAAACCTCAAAATTTGGCTAAAAAAACACATGTTCCTAACATTTCTGTGGCAGAAAGTTCTGGAATCTGAGAGGAGCCACAAATTTCCTTCCACCCAGCGTTCCCCCACGTCTCCCGATAAAAATTATACCTCACTTGTGTGGGTAGGCCTAGCGCCCGCGACAGGAAACGCCCCAAAGCGCAACGTGGACACATCCAAATTTGTGAAGGAAAACAGAGGTGTTTTTTGCAAAGTGCCTACCTGTAGATTTTGGCCTGTAGCTCAGCCGCCACCTAGGGAAACCTACCAAACCTGTGCATTTCTGAAAACTAGAGACCTAGGGGAATCAAAGATGGGGTGACTTGTGTGGCTCTGACCAGGTTCTGTTACCCAGAATCCTTTGCAAACCTCAAAATTTGGCTAAAAAAACACATGTTCCTCACATTTCTGTGGCAGAAAGTTCTGGAATCTGAGAGGAGCCACGAATTTCCTTCCAACCAGCGTTCCCCCACGTCTCCCGATAAAAATGATACCTCACTTGTGTGGGTAGGCCTAGCGCCCGCGACAGAAAACGCCCCAAAGCGCAAAGTGGACGCATCCAAATTTGTGAAGGAAAACAGAGGTGTTTTTTGCAAAGTGCCTACCTGTAGATTTTGGCTTGTAGCTCAGCCGCCACCTAGGGAAACCTACCAAACCTGTGCATTTCTGAAAACTAGAGACCTAGGGGAATCCAAGATGGGGTGACTTGTGTGGCTCGGACCAGGTTCTGTTACCCAGAATCCTTTGCAAACCTCAAAATTTGGCTAAAAAAACACATGTTCCTCACATTTCTGTGGCAGAAAGTTCTGGAATCTGAGAGGAGCCACGAATTTCCTTCCACCCAGCGTTCCCCCACGTCTCCCGATAAAAATGATACCTCACTTGTGTGCGTAGGCCTAGCGCCCGTGACAGGAAACGCCCCAAAGCGCAACGTGGACACAGCCAAATTTTTGAAGGAAAACAGAGGTGTTTTTTGCAAAGTGCCTACCTGTAGATTTTGGCCTGTAGCTCAGCCGCCACCTAGGGAAACCTACCAAACCTGTGCATTTCTGAAAACTAGAGACCTAGGGTAATCCAAGATGGGGTGACTTGTGTGGCTCGGACCAGGTTCTGTTACCCAGAATCCTTTGCAAACCTCAAAATTTGGCTAAAAAAACACATGTTCCTAACATTTTTGTGGCAGAAAGTTCTGGAATCTGAGAGGAGCCACAAATGTCCTTCCACCCAGCGTTCCCCCACGTCTCCCGATAAAAATGATACCTCACTTGTGTGGGTAGGCCTAGCGCCCGCGACAGGAAACGCCCCAAAGCGCAAAGTGGACGCATCCAAATTTGTGAAGGAAAACAGAGGTGTTTTTTGCAAAGTGCCTACCTGTAGATTTTGGCTTGTAGCTCAGCCACCACCTAGTGAAACCTACTAAACCTGTGCATTTCTGAAAACTAGAGACCTAGGGGAATCCAAGATGGGGTGACTTGTGTGGCTCGGACCAGGTTCTATTACCCAGAATCCTTTGCAAACCTCAAAATTTGGCTAAAAAAACACATGTTCCTAACATTTCTGTGGCAGAAAGTTCTGAATCTGAGAGGAGCCACAAACGTCCTTCCACCCAGCGTTCCCCCACGTCTCCCGATAAAAATGATACCTCACTTGTGTGGGTAGGCCTAGCGCCCGCGACAGGAAACGCCCCAAAGCGCAAAGTGGACGCATCCAAATTTGTGAAGGAAAACAGAGGTGTTTTTTGCAAAGTGCCTACCTGTAGATTTTGGCTTGTAGCTCAGCCGCCACCTAGGGAAACCTACTAAACCGGTGCATTTCTGAAAACTAGAGACCTAGGGGAATCCAAGATGGGGTGACTTGTGTGGCTCGGACCAGGTTCTATTACCCAGAATCCTTTGCAAACCTCAAAATTTGGCTAAAAAAACACATGTTCCTAACATTTCTGTGGCAGAAAGTTCTGAATCTGAGAGGAGCCACAAATTTCCTTCCACCCAGCGTTCCCCCACGTCTCCCGATAAAAATTATACCTCACTTGTGTGGGTAGGCCTAGCGCCCGCGACAGAAAACGCCCCAAAGCGCAAAGTGGACGCATCCAAATTTGTGAAGGAAAACAGAGGTGTTTTTTGCAAAGTGCCTACCTGTAGATTTTGGCCTGTAGCTCAGCCGCCACCTAGGGAAACCTACCAAACCTGTGCATTTCTGAAAACTAGAGACCTAGGGGAATCAAAGATGGGGTGACTTGTGTGGCTCTGACCAGGTTCTGTTACCCAGAATCCTTTGCAAACCTCAAAATTTGGCTAAAAAAACACATGTTCCTCACATTTCTGTGGCAGAAAGTTCTGGAATCTGAGAGGAGCCACGAATTTCCTTCCAACCAGCGTTCCCCCACGTCTCCCGATAAAAATGATACCTCACTTGTGTGGGTAGGCCTAGCGCCCGCGACAGAAAACGCCCCAAAGCGCAAAGTGGACGCATCCAAATTTGTGAAGGAAAACAGAGGTGTTTTTTGCAAAGTGCCTTCCTGTAGATTTTGGCTTGTAGCTCAGCCGCCACCTAGGGAAACCTACCAAACCTGTGCATTTCTGAAAACTAGAGACCTAGGGGAATCCAAGATGGGGTGACTTGTGTGGCTCGGACCAGGTTCTGTTACCCAGAATCCTTTGCAAACCTCAAAATTTGGCTAAAAAAACACATGTTCCTCACATTTCTGTGGCAGAAAGTTCTGGAATCTGAGAGGAGCCACGAATTTCCTTCCACCCAGCGTTCCCCCACGTCTCCCGATAAAAATGATACCTCACTTGTGTGCGTAGGCCTAGCGCCCGTGACAGGAAACGCCCCAAAGCGCAACGTGGACACATCCAAATTTGTGAAGGAAAACAGAGGTGTTTTTTGCAAAGTGCCTACCTGTAGATTTTGGCCTGTAGCTCAGCCGCCACCTAGGGAAACCTACCAAACCTGTGCATTTCTGAAAACTAGAGACCTAGGGGAATCAAAGATGGGGTGACTTGTGTGGCTCTGACCAGGTTCTGTTACCCAGAATCCTTTGCAAACCTCAAAATTTGGCTAAAAAAACACATGTTCCTCACATTTCTGTGGCAGAAAGTTCTGGAATCTGAGAGGAGCCACGAATTTCCTTCCAACCAGCGTTCCCCCACGTCTCCCGATAAAAATGATACCTCACTTGTGTGGGTAGGCCTAGCGCCCGCGACAGAAAACGCCCCAAAGCGCAAAGTGGACGCATCCAAATTTGTGAAGGAAAACAGAGGTGTTTTTTGCAAAGTGCCTACCTGTAGATTTTGGCTTGTAGCTCAGCCGCCACCTAGGGAAACCTACCAAACCTGTGCATTTCTGAAAACTAGAGACCTAGGGGAATCCAAGATGGGGTGACTTGTGTGGCTCGGACCAGGTTCTGTTACCCAGAATCCTTTGCAAACCTCAAAATTTGGCTAAAAAAACACATGTTCCTCACATTTCTGTGGCAGAAAGTTCTGGAATCTGAGAGGAGCCACGAATTTCCTTCCACCCAGCGTTCCCCCACGTCTCCCGATAAAAATGATACCTCACTTGTGTGCGTAGGCCTAGCGCCCGTGACAGGAAACGCCCCAAAGCGCAACGTGGACACAGCCAAATTTTTGAAGGAAAACAGAGGTGTTTTTTGCAAAGTGCCTACCTGTAGATTTTGGCCTGTAGCTCAGCCGCCACCTAGGGAAACCTACCAAACCTGTGCATTTCTGAAAACTAGAGACCTAGGGTAATCCAAGATGGGGTGACTTGTGTGGCTCGGACCAGGTTCTGTTACCCAGAATCCTTTGCAAACCTCAAAATTTGGCTAAAAAAACACATGTTCCTAACATTTCTGTGGCAGAAAGTTCTGGAATCTGAGAGGAGCCACAAATGTCCTTCCACCCAGCGTTCCCCCACGTCTCCCGATAAAAATGATACCTCACTTGTGTGGGTAGGCCTAGCGCCCGCGACAGGAAACGCCCCAAAGCGCAAAGTGGACGCATCCAAATTTGTGAAGGAAAACAGAGGTGTTTTTTGCAAAGTGCCTACCTGTAGATTTTGGCTTGTAGCTCAGCCACCACCTAGTGAAACCTACTAAACCTGTGCATTTCTGAAAACTAGAGACCTAGGGGAATCCAAGATGGGGTGACTTGTGTGGCTCGGACCAGGTTCTATTACCCAGAATCCTTTGCAAACCTCAAAATTTGGCTAAAAAAACACATGTTCCTAACATTTCTGTGGCAGAAAGTTCTGAATCTGAGAGGAGCCACAAACGTCCTTCCACCCAGCGTTCCCCCACGTCTCCCGATAAAAATGATACCTCACTTGTGTGGGTAGGCCTAGCGCCCGCGACAGGAAACGCCCCAAAGCGCAAAGTGGACGCATCCAAATTTGTGAAGGAAAACAGAGGTGTTTTTTGCAAAGTGCCTACCTGTAGATTTTGGCTTGTAGCTCAGCCGCCACCTAGGGAAACCTACTAAACCGGTGCATTTCTGAAAACTAGAGACCTAGGGGAATCCAAGATGGGGTGACTTGTGTGGCTCGGACCAGGTTCTATTACCCAGAATCCTTTGCAAACCTCAAAATTTGGCTAAAAAAACACATGTTCCTAACATTTCTGTGGCAGAAAGTTCTGAATCTGAGAGGAGCCACAAATTTCCTTCCACCCAGCGTTCCCCCACGTCTCCCGATAAAAATTATACCTCACTTGTGTGGGTAGGCCTAGCGCCCGCGACAGAAAACGCCCCAAAGCGCAAAGTGGACGCATCCAAATTTGTGAAGGAAAACAGAGGTGTTTTTTGCAAAGTGCCTACCTGTAGATTTTGGCCTGTAGCTCAGCCGCCACCTAGGGAAACCTACCAAACCTGTGCATTTCTGAAAACTAGAGACCTAGGGGAATCAAAGATGGGGTGACTTGTGTGGCTCTGACCAGGTTCTGTTACCCAGAATCCTTTGCAAACCTCAAAATTTGGCTAAAAAAACACATGTTCCTCACATTTCTGTGGCAGAAAGTTCTGGAATCTGAGAGGAGCCACGAATTTCCTTCCAACCAGCGTTCCCCCACGTCTCCCGATAAAAATGATACCTCACTTGTGTGGGTAGGCCTAGCGCCCGCGACAGAAAACGCCCCAAAGCGCAAAGTGGACGCATCCAAATTTGTGAAGGAAAACAGAGGTGTTTTTTGCAAAGTGCCTTCCTGTAGATTTTGGCTTGTAGCTCAGCCGCCACCTAGGGAAACCTACCAAACCTGTGCATTTCTGAAAACTAGAGACCTAGGGGAATCCAAGATGGGGTGACTTGTGTGGCTCGGACCAGGTTCTGTTACCCAGAATCCTTTGCAAACCTCAAAATTTGGCTAAAAAAACACATGTTCCTCACATTTCTGTGGCAGAAAGTTCTGGAATCTGAGAGGAGCCACGAATTTCCTTCCACCCAGCGTTCCCCCACGTCTCCCGATAAAAATGATACCTCACTTGTGTGCGTAGGCCTAGCGCCCGTGACAGGAAACGCCCCAAAGCGCAACGTGGACACAGCCAAATTTTTGAAGGAAAACAGAGGTGTTTTTTGCAAAGTGCCTACCTGTAGATTTTGGCCTGTAGCTCAGCCGCCACCTAGGGAAACCTACCAAACCTGTGCATTTCTGAAAACTAGAGACCTAGGGTAATCCAAGATGGGGTGACTTGTGTGGCTCGGACCAGGTTCTGTTACCCAGAATCCTTTGCAAACCTCAAAATTTGGCTAAAAAAACACATGTTCCTAACATTTCTGTGGCAGAAAGTTCTGGAATCTGAGAGGAGCCACAAATGTCCTTCCACCCAGCGTTCCCCCACGTCTCCCGATAAAAATGATACCTCACTTGTGTGGGTAGGCCTAGCGCCCGCGACAGGAAACGCCCCAAAGCGCAAAGTGGACGCATCCAAATTTGTGAAGGAAAACAGAGGTGTTTTTTGCAAAGTGCCTACCTGTAGATTTTGGCTTGTAGCTCAGCCACCACCTAGTGAAACCTACTAAACCTGTGCATTTCTGAAAACTAGAGACCTAGGGGAATCCAAGATGGGGTGACTTGTGTGGCTCGGACCAGGTTCTATTACCCAGAATCCTTTGCAAACCTCAAAATTTGGCTAAAAAAACACATGTTCCTAACATTTCTGTGGCAGAAAGTTCTGAATCTGAGAGGAGCCACAAATGTCCTTCCACCCAGCGTTCCCCCACGTCTCCCGATAAAAATGATACCTCACTTGTGTGGGTAGGCCTAGCGCCCGCGACAGGAAACGCCCCAAAGCGCAAAGTGGACGCATCCAAATTTGTGAAGGAAAACAGAGGTGTTTTTTGCAAAGTGCCTACCTGTAGATTTTGGCTTGTAGCTCAGCCGCCACCTAGGGAAACCTACTAAACCGGTGCATTTCTGAAAACTAGAGACCTAGGGGAATCCAAGATGGGGTGACTTGTGTGGCTCGGACCAGGTTCTATTACCCAGAATCCTTTGCAAACCTCAAAATTTGGCTAAAAAAACACATGTTCCTAACATTTCTGTGGCAGAAAGTTCTGAATCTGAGAGGAGCCACAAATTTCCTTCCACCCAGCGTTCCCCCACGTCTCCCGATAAAAATTATACCTCACTTGTGTGGGTAGGCCTAGCGCCCGCGACAGAAAACGCCCCAAAGCGCAAAGTGGACGCATCCAAATTTGTGAAGGAAAACAGAGGTGTTTTTTGCAAAGTGCCTACCTGTAGATTTTGGCCTGTAGCTCAGCCGCCACCTAGGGAAACCTACCAAACCTGTGCATTTCTGAAAACTAGAGACCTAGGGGAATCAAAGATGGGGTGACTTGTGTGGCTCTGACCAGGTTCTGTTACCCAGAATCCTTTGCAAACCTCAAAATTTGGCTAAAAAAACACATGTTCCTCACATTTCTGTGGCAGAAAGTTCTGGAATCTGAGAGGAGCCACGAATTTCCTTCCAACCAGCGTTCCCCCACGTCTCCCGATAAAAATGATACCTCACTTGTGTGGGTAGGCCTAGCGCCCGCGACAGAAAACGCCCCAAAGCGCAAAGTGGACGCATCCAAATTTGTGAAGGAAAACAGAGGTGTTTTTTGCAAAGTGCCTACCTGTAGATTTTGGCTTGTAGCTCAGCCGCCACCTAGGGAAACCTACCAAACCTGTGCATTTCTGAAAACTAGAGACCTAGGGGAATCCAAGATGGGGTGACTTGTGTGGCTCGGACCAGGTTCTGTTACCCAGAATCCTTTGCAAACCTCAAAATTTGGCTAAAAAAACACATGTTCCTCACATTTCTGTGGCAGAAAGTTCTGGAATCTGAGAGGAGCCACGAATTTCCTTCCACCCAGCGTTCCCCCACGTCTCCCGATAAAAATGATACCTCACTTGTGTGCGTAGGCCTAGCGCCCGTGACAGGAAACGCCCCAAAGCGCAACGTGGACACAGCCAAATTTTTGAAGGAAAACAGAGGTGTTTTTTGCAAAGTGCCTACCTGTAGATTTTGGCCTGTAGCTCAGCCGCCACCTAGGGAAACCTACCAAACCTGTGCATTTCTGAAAACTAGAGACCTAGGGTAATCCAAGATGGGGTGACTTGTGTGGCTCGGACCAGGTTCTGTTACCCAGAATCCTTTGCAAACCTCAAAATTTGGCTAAAAAAACACATGTTCCTAACATTTCTGTGGCAGAAAGTTCTGGAATCTGAGAGGAGCCACAAATGTCCTTCCACCCAGCGTTCCCCCACGTCTCCCGATAAAAATGATACCTCACTTGTGTGGGTAGGCCTAGCGCCCGCGACAGGAAACGCCCCAAAGCGCAAAGTGGACGCATCCAAATTTGTGAAGGAAAACAGAGGTGTTTTTTGCAAAGTGCCTACCTGTAGATTTTGGCTTGTAGCTCAGCCACCACCTAGTGAAACCTACTAAACCTGTGCATTTCTGAAAACTAGAGACCTAGGGGAATCCAAGATGGGGTGACTTGTGTGGCTCGGACCAGGTTCTATTACCCAGAATCCTTTGCAAACCTCAAAATTTGGCTAAAAAAACACATGTTCCTAACATTTCTGTGGCAGAAAGTTCTGAATCTGAGAGGAGCCACAAATGTCCTTCCACCCAGCGTTCCCCCACGTCTCCCGATAAAAATGATACCTCACTTGTGTGGGTAGGCCTAGCGCCCGCGACAGGAAACGCCCCAAAGCGCAAAGTGGACGCATCCAAATTTGTGAAGGAAAACAGAGGTGTTTTTTGCAAAGTGCCTACCTGTAGATTTTGGCTTGTAGCTCAGCCGCCACCTAGGGAAACCTACTAAACCGGTGCATTTCTGAAAACTAGAGACCTAGGGGAATCCAAGATGGGGTGACTTGTGTGGCTCGGACCAGGTTCTATTACCCAGAATCCTTTGCAAACCTCAAAATTTGGCTAAAAAAACACATGTTCCTAACATTTCTGTGGCAGAAAGTTCTGAATCTGAGAGGAGCCACAAATTTCCTTCCACCCAGCGTTCCCCCACGTCTCCCGATAAAAATTATACCTCACTTGTGTGGGTAGGCCTAGCGCCCGCGACAGAAAACGCCCCAAAGCGCAAAGTGGACGCATCCAAATTTGTGAAGGAAAACAGAGGTGTTTTTTGCAAAGTGCCTACCTGTAGATTTTGGCCTGTAGCTCAGCCGCCACCGAGGGAAACCTACCAAACCTGTGCATTTCTGAAAACTAGAGACCTAGGGGAATCCAAGATGGGGTGACTTGTGTGGCTCGGACAAGGTTCTGTTACCCAGAATCCTTTGCAAACCTCAAAATGTGGCTAAAAAAACACATGTTCCTCACATTTCTGTGGCAGAAAGTTCTGGAATCTGAGAGGAGCCACGAATTTCCTTCCACCCAGCGTTCCCCCACGTCTCCCGATAAAAATGATACCTCACTTGTGTGGGTAGGCATAGCGCCCGCGACAGAAAACGCCCCAAAGCGCAAAGTGGACGCATCCAAATTTGTGAAGGAAAACAGAGGTGTTTTTTGCAAAGTGCCTACCTGTAGATTTTGGCTTGTAGCTCAGCCGCCACCTAGGGAAACCTACCAAACCTGTGCATTTCTGAAAACTAGAGACCTAGGGGAATCCAAGATGGGGTGACTTGTGTGGCTCGGACCAGGTTCTGTTACCCAGAATCCTTTGCAAACCTCAAAATTTGGCTAAAAAAACACATGTTCCTCACATTTCTGTGGCAGAAAGTTCTGGAATCTGAGAGGAGCCACGAATTTCCTTCCACCCAGCGTTCCCCCACGTCTCCCGATAAAAATGATACCTCACTTGTGTGCGTAGGCCTAGCGCCCGTGACAGGAAACGCCCCAAAGCGCAACGTGGACACAGCCAAATTTTTGAAGGAAAACAGAGGTGTTTTTTGCAAAGTGCCTACCTGTAGATTTTGGCCTGTAGCTCAGACGCCACCTAGGGAAACCTACCAAACCTGTGCATTTCTGAAAACTAGAGACCTAGGGTAATCCAAGATGGGGTGACTTGTGTGGCTCGGACCAGGTTCTGTTACCCAGAATCCTTTGCAAACCTCAAAATTTGGCTAAAAAAACACATGTTCCTAACATTTCTGTGGCAGAAAGTTCTGGAATCTGAGAGGAGCCACAAATGTCCTTCCACCCAGCGTTCCCCCACGTCTCCCGATAAAAATGATACCTCACTTGTGTGGGTAGGCCTAGCGCCCGCGACAGGAAACGCCCCAAAGCGCAAAGTGGACGCATCCAAATTTGTGAAGGAAAACAGAGGTGTTTTTTGCAAAGTGCCTACCTGTAGATTTTGGCTTGTAGCTCAGCCGCCACCTAGGGAAACCTACTAAACCTGTGCATTTCTGAAAACTAGAGACCTAGGGGAATCCAAGATGGGGTGACTTGTGTGGCTCGGACCAGGTTCTATTACCCAGAATCCTTTGCAAACCTCAAAATTTGGCTAAAAAAACACATGTTCCTAACATTTCTGTGGCAGAAAGTTCTGAATCTGAGAGGAGCCACAAATTTCCTTCCACCCAGCGTTCCCCCACGTCTCCCGATAAAAATTATACCTCACTTGTGTGGGTAGGCCTAGCGCCCGCGACAGAAAACGCCCCAAAGCGCAAAGTGGACGCATCCAAATTTGTGAAGGAAAACAGAGGTGTTTTTTGCAAAGTGCCTACCTGTAGATTTTGGCCTGTAGCTCAGCCGCCACCTAGGGAAACCTACCAAACCTGTGCATTTCTGAAAACTAGAGACCTAGGGGAATATAAGATGGGGTGACTTGTGTGGCTCGGACCAGGTTCTGTTACCCAGAATCCTTTGCAAACCTCAAAATTTGGCTAAAAAAACACATGTTCCTCACATTTCTGTGGCAGAAAGTTCTGGAATCTGAGAGGAGCCACAAATTTCCATCCACCCAGCGTTCCCCCACGTCTCCCGATAAAAATGATACCTCACTTGTGTGGGTAGGCCTAGCGCCCGCAACAGGAAACGCCCCAAAGCACAACGTGGACACATCCAAATTTGTGAAGGAAAACAGAGGTGTTTTTTGCAAAGTGCCTACCTGTAGATTTTGGCCTGTAGTTCAGCCGCAACCGAGGGAAACCTACCAAACCTGTGCATTTCTGAAAACTAGAGACCTAGGGGAATCCAAGATGGGGTGACTTGTGTGGCTCGGACAAGGTTCTGTTACCCAGAATCCTTTGCAAACCTCAAAATGTGGCTAAAAAAACACATGTTCCTCACATTTCTGTGGCAGAAAGTTCTGGAATCTGAGAGGAGCCACGAATTTCCTTCCACCCAGCGTTCCCCCACGTCTCCCGATAAAAATGATACCTCACTTGTGTGGGTAGGCCTAGCGCCCGCGACAGAAAACGCCCCAAAGCGCAAAGTGGACGCATCCAAATTTGTGAAGGAAAACAGAGGTGTTTTTTGCAAAGTGCCTACCTGTAGATTTTGGCTTGTAGCTCAGCCGCCACCTAGGGAAACCTACCAAACCTGTGCATTTCTGAAAACTAGAGACCTAGGGGAATCCAAGATGGGGTGACTTGTGTGGCTCGGACCAGGTTCTGTTACCCAGAATCCTTTGCAAACCTCAAAATTTGGCTAAAAAAACACATGTTCCTCACATTTCTGTGGCAGAAAGTTCTGGAATCTGAGAGGAGCCACGAATTTCCTTCCACCCAGCGTTCCCCCACGTCTCCCGATAAAAATGATACCTCACTTGTGTGCGTAGGCCTAGCGCCCGTGACAGGAAACGCCCCAAAGCGCAACGTGGACACAGCCAAATTTTTGAAGGAAAACAGAGGTGTTTTTTGCAAAGTGCCTACCTGTAGATTTTGGCCTGTAGCTCAGCCGCCACCTAGGGAAACCTACCAAACCTGTGCATTTCTGAAAACTAGAGACCTAGGGTAATCCAAGATGGGGTGAATTGTGTGTCTCGGACCAGGTTCTGTTACCCAGAATCCTTTGCAAACCTCAAAATTTGGCTAAAAAAACACATGTTCCTAACATTTCTGTGGCAGAAAGTTCTGGAATCTGAGAGGAGCCACAAATGTTCTTCCACCCAGCGTTCCCCCACGTCTCCCGATAAAAATGATACCTCACTTGTGTGGGTAGGCCTAGCGCCCGCGACAGGAAACGCCCCAAAGCGCAAAGTGGACGCATCCAAATTTGTGAAGGAAAACAGAGGTGTTTTTTGCAAAGTGCCTACCTGTAGATTTTGGCTTGTAGCTCAGCCGCCACCTAGGGAAACCTACTAAACCTGTGCATTTCTGAAAACTAGAGACCTAGGGGAATCCAAGATGGGGTGACTTGTGTGGCTCGGACCAGGTTCTATTACCCAGAATCCTTTGCAAACCTCAAAATTTGGCTAAAAAAACACATGTTGCTAACATTTCTGTGGCAGAAAGTTCTGAATCTGAGAGGAGCCACAAATTTCCTTCCACCCAGCGTTCCCCCACGTCTCCCGATAAAAATGATACCTCACTTGTGTGGGTAGGCCTAGCGCCCGCGACAGAAAACGCCCCAAAGCGCAAAGTGGACGCATCCAAATTTGTGAAGGAAAACAGAGGTGTTTTTTGCAAAGTGCCTACCTGTAGATTTTGGCCTGTAGCTCAGCCGCCACCTAGGGAAACCTAGCAAACCTGTGCATTTCTGAAAACTAGAGACCTAGGGGAATATAAGATGGGGTGACTTGTGTGGCTCGGACCAGGTTCTGTTACCCAGAATCCTTTGCAAACCTCAAAATTTGGCTAAAAAAACACATGTTCCTCACATTTCTGTGGCAGAAAGTTCTGGAATCTGAGAGGAGCCACGAATTTCCATCCACCCAGCGTTCCCCCACGTCTCCCGATACAAATGATACCTCACTTGTGTGGGTAGGCCTAGCGCCCGCGACAGGAAACGCCCCAAAGCGCAACGTGGACACATCCAAATTTGTGAAGGAAAACAGAGGTGTTTTTTGCAAAGTGCCTACCTGTAGATTTTGGCCTGTAGCTCAGCCGCCACCGAGGGAAACCTACCAAACCTGTACATTTCTGAAAACTAGAGACCTAGGGGAATCCAAGATGGGGTGACTTGTGTGGCTCGGACAAGGTTCTGTTACCCAGAATCCTTTGCAAACCTCAAAATGTGGCTAAAAAAACACATGTTCCTCACATTTCTGTGGCAGAAAGTTCTGGAATCTGAGAGGAGCCACGAATTTCCTTCCACCCAGCGTTCCCCCACGTCTCCCGTTAAAAATGATACCTCACTTGTGTGGGTAGGCCTAGCGCCCGCGACAGGAAACGCCCCAAAGCGCAACGTGGACACATACAAATTTGTGAAGGAAAACAGAGGTGTTTTTTGCAAAGTGCCTACCTGTAGATTTTGGCCTGTAGCTCAGCCGCCACCTAGGGAAACCTACCAAACCTGTGCATTTCTGAAAACTAGAGACCTAGGGGAATCCAAGATGGGGTGACTTGTGTGGCTCGGACCAGGTTCTGTTACCCAGAATTCTTTGCAAACCTCAAAATTTGGCTAAAAAAACACATGTTCCTCACATTTCTGTGGCAGAAAGTTCTGGAATCTGAGAGGAGCCACGAATTTCCTTCCACCCAGCGTTCCCCCACGTCTCCCGATAAAAATGATACCTCACTTGTGTGCGTAGGCCTAGCGCCCGTGACAGGAAACGCCCCAAAGCGCAATGTGGACACAGCCAAATTTTTGAAGGAAAACAGAGGTGTTTTTTGCAAAGTGCCTACCTTTAGATTTTGGCCTGTAGCTCAGCCGGCACCTAGGGAAACCTACCAAACCTGTGCATTTCTGAAAACTAGAGACCTTGGGGAATCCAAGATGGGGTGACTTGTGTGGCTCGGACCAGGTTCTGTTACCCAGAATCCTTTGCAAACCTCAAAATTTGGCTAAAAAAACACATGTTCCTAACATTTCTGTGGCAGAAAGTTCTGGAATCTGAGAGGAGCCGCGAATTTCCTTCCACCCAGCGTTCCCCCACGTCTCCCGATAAAAATGATACCTCACTTGTGTGGGTAGGCCTAGCGCCCGCGACAGAAAACGCCCCAAAGCGCAAAGTGGACGCATCCAAATTTGTGAAGGAAAACAGAGGTGTTTTTTGCAAAGTGCCTACCTGTAGATTTTGGCTTGTAGCTCAGCCGCCACCTAGGGAAACCTACCAAACCTGTGCATTTCTGAAAACTAGAGACCTAGGGGAATCCAAGATGGGGTGAATTGTGTGGCTCGGACCAGGTTCTGTTACCCAGAATCCTTTGCAAACCTCAAAATTTGGCTAAAAAAACACATGTTCCTCACATTTCTGTGGCAGAAAGTTCTGGAATCTGAGAGGAGCCACGAATTTCCTTCCACCCAGCGTTCCCCCACGTCTCCCGATAAAAATGATACCTCACTTGTGTGCGTAGGCCTAGCGCCCGTGACAGGAAACGCCCCAAAGCGCAACGTGGACACAGCCAAATTTTTGAAGGAAAACAGAGGTGTTTTTTGCAAAGTGCCTACCTGTAGATTTTGGCCTGTAGCTCAGCCGCCACCTAGGGAAACCTACCAAACCTGTGCATTTCTGAAAACTAGAGACCTAGGGTAATCCAAGATGGGGTGACTTGTGTGGCTCGGACCAGGTTCTGTTACCCAGAATCCTTTGCAAACCTCAAAATTTGGCTAAAAAAACACATGTTCCTAACATTTCTGTGGCAGAAAGTTCTGGAATCTGAGAGGAGCCACAAATGTCCTTCCACCCAGCGTTCCCCCACGTCTCCCGATAAAAATGATACCTCACTTGTGTGGGTAGGCCTAGCGCCCGCGACAGGAAACGCCCCAAAGCGCAAAGTGGACGCATCCAAATTTGTGAAGGAAAACAGAGGTGTTTTTTGCAAAGTGCCTACCTGTAGATTTTGGCTTGTAGCTCAGCCGCCACCTAGGGAAACCTACTAAACCTGTGCATATCTGAAAACTAGAGACCTAGGGGAATCCAAGATGGGGTGACTTGTGTGTCTCGGACCAGGTTCTATTACCCAGAATCCTTTGCAAACCTCAAAATTTGGCTAAAAAAACACATGTTCCTAACATTTCTGTGGCAGAAAGTTCTGAATCTGAGAGGAGCCACAAATTTCCTTCCACCCAGCGTTCCCCCACGTCTCCCGATAAAAATGATACCTCACTTGTGTGGGTAGGCCTAGCGCCCGCGACAGAAAACGCCCCAAAGCGCAAAGTGGACGCATCCAAATTTGTGAAGGAAAACAGAGGTGTTTTTTGCAAAGTGCCTACCTGTAGATTTTGGCCTGTAGCTCAGCCGCCACCTAGGGAAACCTAGCAAACCTGTGCATTTCTGAAAACTAGAGACCTAGGGGAATATAAGATGGGGTGACTTGTGTGGCTCGGACCAGGTTCTGTTACCCAGAATCCTTTGCAAACCTCAAAATTTGGCTAAAAAAACACATGTTCCTCACATTTCTGTGGCAGAAAGTTCTGGAATCTGAGAGGAACCACGAATTTCCATCCACCCAGCGTTCCCCCACGTCTCCCGATAAAAATGATACCTCACTTGTGTGGGTAGGCCTAGCGCCCGCGACAGGAAACGCCCCAAAGCGCAACCTGGACACATCCAAATTTGTGGAGGAAAACAGAGGTGTTTTTTGCAAAGTGCCTACCTGTAGATTTTGGCCTGTAGCTCAGCCGCCACCGAGGGAAACCTACCAAACCTGTGCATTTCTGAAAACTAGAGACCTAGGGGAATCCAAGATGGGGTGACTTGTGTGGCTCGGACAAGGTTCTGTTACCCAGAATCCTTTGCAAACCTCAAAATGTGGCTAAAAAAACACATGTTCCTCACATTTCTGTGGCAGAAAGTTCTGGAATCTGAGAGGAGCCACGAATTTCCTTCCACCCAGCGTTCCCCCACGTCTCCCGATAAAAATGATACCTCACTTGTGTGGGTAGGCCTAGCGCCCGCGACAGGAAACGCCCCAAAGCGCAACGTGGACACATCCAAATTTGTGAAGGAAAACAGAGGTGTTTTTTGCAAAGTGCCTACCTGTAGATTTTGGCCTGTAGCTCAGCCGCCACCTAGGGAAACCTACCAAACCTGTGCATTTCTGAAAACTAGAGACCTTGGGGAATCCAAGATGGGGTGACTTGTGTGGCTCGGACCAGGTTCTGTTACCCAGAATCCTTTGCAAACCTCAAAATTTGGCTAAAAAAACACATGTTCCTCACATTTCTGTGGCAGAAAGTTCTGGAATCTGAGAGGAGCCACAAATTTCCTTCCACCCAGCGTTCCCCCACGTCTCCCGATAAAAATTATACCTCACTTGTGTGGGTAGGCCTAGCGCCCGCGACAGGAAACGCCCCAAAGCGCAACGAGGACACATCCAAATTTGTGAAGGAAAACAGAGGTGTTTTTTGCAAAGTGCCTACCTGTAGATTTTGGCCTGTAGCTCAGCCGCCACCTAGGGAAACCTACCAAACCTGTGCATTTCTGAAAACTAGAGACCTAGGGGAATCAAAGATGGGGTGACTTGTGTGGCTCGGACCAGGTTCTGTTACCCAGAATCCTTTGCAACCTCAAAATTTGGCTAAAAAAACACATGTTCCTCACATTTCTGTGGCAGAAAGTTCTGGAATCTGAGAGGATCCACGAATTTCCTTCCAACCAGCGTTCCCCCACGTCTCCCGATAAAAAT